>NC_090328.1:95092429-95398929 GCF_035084215.1 Heptranchias perlo | reverse complement strand
AGGGTTAAATTAAGAGGACACATTGCAAAGACTAGGCTTGTATTCTCTTGAATATAGAAGATTAAGGGGTGATCTAATTGAGCTGTTTAAGATGATTAAAGGATTTGATGGGGTAAATAGAGAAAACCTATTTCCTCTGGTGGGAAAGTCCAGAACAAGGGGCATAACCTTAAAATTAGAAGTGGGCAGTTCAGGGGTGATGTCAGGGAGCACTTCTTCACACAAAGGGTAGTGGAAATCTGGAACTCTCTCCCCCAAAAAGCTGTTGAGGCCGGATCAATTGAAAATTTCAAAACTGAGATTGATAGATTTTTGTTAGGTAAGGGTATTAAGGGTTACGGAACCAAGGCAGGTAGATGGAGATTGTCCATTGTCTGTTTAAAACTCAGGAGAATTATACATTCGGGCTGAGCTGGGAGAGCTAAGCACTTACCATGGGTGATGGGCAGGTCACTTTGAGCAACTCCCATCAGTCTGGAGCAGCATCTGGGGGGCGTTTGCTGCCTGGTTGCTGTTGGTCGTGGCTCTCTCTGCCTCCCCTCCCCACCCCACCCCACCTTTTCATTTTCTGTTTCCATTAGGTGTCAGCCGTGGCTCAGTGGGTAGAGCTCTCGAGTCAGAAGGTCATGGATTCAACTCCCCACTCCAGAGACTTGAGCCCCAAAATTCAGGCCGACACTCCCAGTGCCAGTACTGAGGGAGTGCTGCACTATTGGAGGTGCCATCTTTTGGCGAGACATTAAACTGAGGCCCTGTCTGTCCTCTCAGTTGGATGTAAAAGATCACATGGCTACTATTGGAAGAAGACTAGGGGAGTTCTCCCTGGTGTCCTGTCCAATATTTATCCCTCAATCAACAACTAAAACAGATGATTTGGTTATTTGTCTCATTGCTCTTTGTGGGAGCTTGCTGTGTGCAATTTGGCTGCCGCATTTCCCACATTACAACAGTGAGTGCACTTCAAAAGTACTTAATTGGCTGTAAAAGCGCTTTGGAACGTCCTGAGGTTATGAAAGGCGCTATATAAATGCAAGTCCTTTCTTTTAAGTCGTTTCTTAAGATAAAGATCAGCCATGATCTAATTGAATGGTGGAACAAGCTGGAGGGGCTAAATGGCCTACTCCTATTCCTATGTTGTTATATTCCTATATTGCTATGGTCGTGAAGGGAAAAATGTTGGGCTAAACCTCTTGCAAGTACAACGATACAGTGACAGGAGGGATAATACAGTCTGTTTCTCTGTCTTTGCCTGTGTCTCTGTCTGTGTATGTATCTTTGTCTCTGTCTGTGTCTGTGTCTCTGTCTGTATCTCTGTCTGTGCCTGTGTGTCTGTGGCTTTGTCTGTATCTGTGTCTGTACCTCTGCTTCTTTCTCTGCCTGTGTCTGTGTCGCTGCCTCTTCCTCTGTCTCTATCTTTGTCTCTGTCTCTGTCTCTTGTCTATATCTGCATCTGTGTCTCTTCCTCTGTCTCTTATCTGTGGCTGTGTCTGTGTCTTTGTCTATTACTCTGTCTGTATCTCTGTCTCTGCCTCAGTCACTGTCTCTGCTAGCAGTAATCTCAAGATCCAGCTGACTGTGACTGTTAGAAATGTATTAACATTACGCTTCTGATCTGCTACTTCTCCTCATTGGCAACAGTAGTGAGCTATGACTAGGGTATAGGACAGGAGATTGGATGGCAGCCATGTGGCTGAGTCCTGAAGGATTCAGCTGCCAGGCTGGGCCTCTCAGGTGGTGAGAGAACCAACATGAGAAAGTGACCTACATGACCTCATCCTCACCAACCTACCCGTGACAGACACATCTGTCCATCATCGCATGGGTAGAAGTGACCAACACACAATTCTTGTGAAGACAAAGTCTCATCTCCACCATGAGGACATCCTCCATCGTGTTGTGTGGCACTACTGCCGTGCTAAGTAGGACAGAATAATGACAGATCCAGCAGACCAAAACTGTGGGCCATCAGCAGCAGCAGAATTGTATTCCTCCATAATCTGTAATCTCATGGCCCAGCAGATCCTCCCCCTCTTTTTCACCATCAGGCCCAGGAGACCAACCCTGGTTCAATGGGGAGTGTAGAAGGGCTGCCAGAAACAGCACCAAACATATCATAGAATGAGGTACAAATCCAGTGAAGCTACTACAAAAGGCTACCTGTATGATAAACATCAAAAACAACAGGCAGTAGACAGAGCTAAGCGGTCGCACAACTAGTATAGCCCTATAACACCCAGCTGAGAATGGTGATCAACAGTCAGGCAACTAACGAGAGAAGGAACATCCTCATCCAAAACATGGTGGAGCCCAGCATGTAAGTGCAAGAGACATGGCTGAAATATTTACAAATGTCTTCAGCCAAAAGTGCTGAGTGCCATGATCCTCCTCCTGAGGTACCCACCATCATAGATACCAATGTCCAGCTAATTCAGTTTACAAGTGACATTAAGAAGTGGCTGAGTGTACTGGACACAGCAAAGGCTACGAACTCTAACAACATCCCAGCTGTAGTGATGAAGACCAGTGTACCAGAGATAACTGCTCCCCCTAGGCAAGCTGTTCCAGTACAGCTATGACACTGGCATCTACCCAACAATGTGGAAGATTGCTCAGGTATGTCCTATCGACAAAAAGCAGGACAAATCTAACCCAGCAAATTCCTGCCCTATCAGCCTCCTCCCAATCATCAGTAATGATAGGAGTCATCAACAATACCATCAAGCAACACCTTGCCAACAATAACCTGCTCACCAATTCTCAGTTTGGGTTCTGTCAGACTTCATTACAACCTCAATCCAGACATGGACCAGAGGAGGGGTGAGAGTAACTGCACCTGGTGTCAAGGCAGCATTCAACTGAGTATGGCACCAAGGAGCCCTGTCAAAACTGAGGGGTCAATGAGAAAACCCTCCAGTGGTTGGAGTCATATTTCATGCATAGGAGGATAGCTGTGGTTGTTGGTGGTCAATCATCACCTCCCTAAGATGTCACTGCAGGAGTTCCTCAGGGAAGCATCCTCAGCTCAACCATCTTCAGCAGCTTCATCAATGCTCTTCTCTCTGTCCGAAGGTCAGGAGTTGGGCTGTATGCTGACAATTCCATAGTCTTCAAATCTATTCACAATTCCTATGCTGATCAAGAAGCCCATACCAGCCTACAGGCTTGAGCAGACAAGTGGCAGGTAATGATTATCTCAAACAAGATCTTAGATATGGGAGTGGTGCCAGAGGACTGGAGGATTGCAAATGTTACACCCCTGTTCAAAAAAGGGGAGAGGGCTAAACCTGGCAACTAAATGCTGGTCAGCCTAACGTCAGTGGTGGGGAAACTTTTAGAGACAATAATTCGGGACAAAGTTATTTGGCTTAATGGGTTAATAAATAAAAGCCAGCACGGATTTGTTAAAGGCAAATTGTGTTTGACTTCTTTAATGAAGGAACAGAGATGGTTGATGAGGGTTGTGTGGTTGATGTGTATATGAACTTTCAAAAGATGTTTGTTAAAATACTGCATAATAAACTAGTTAGCAAAATTGAAGCTCATGGGATTAAAGGGGCAGTGGCTGCGTGGATATGAAATTGGCTAAGAGACTAAAAGCAGAGAGCAGTGGTGAATGGTTATTTTTCAGACTGGAGGGAAGCATACAGTGGTGTTCCCCACGGGTCCGTATTAGGACCACTGCTCTTATTGATATATATTAATGACCTGGACTTGGGTACACAGGGTATAATTTCAAAGTTTGCAGTTGACACGGAACTTGGAAATGTAGTAAACAATGAGGAGGATAGTAATCGACTTCAGGAGGACATAGGCAGACTGGTGAAATGGGCAGACACATGGCAGATGAAATTTAATCCAGAGAAGTGCGAAGTGGTGTATTTTGGTAGGAAGAATGATGAGAGGCAATGTAAACTAAATGGTACCATTGCAAAGGAGGTACAGGAGCAGAGAGACCTGGGGATGCACATACACAAATCTTTGAAGCTGGCAGGACAAGTTAAAAAGGTATACGGGATCCTTGGCTTTGTAAATTGAGGCATAGAGTGCAAAAGCGAGGAAGTTATACTAAACCTTTATAAAACACTGGTTAGGCCTCAGCTGGAGTATTGGGGTCAATCCTGGGCACCGCACTTTAAGAAGGATGTCAAGGCCTTGGAAAGGGTACAGAGGAGATTTATTAGAATGGTGCCAGGGATACAGGACTTCTGTTATGTGGAGAGACTAGAGAAGCTGGGATTGTTCTCCTCCAGGAATAATTTACTACCCACGAGAGTGACACTCCACAGTTTCAATTGTTCCCTTTCTGTGCCAGAGAGGTTGAGCCGCAATTCAGGAACATAAATTTCATCATAAAAGGGTCCTTACGTCATTAAATACCAGCCCTAACTTTCTGCAGCAAGCTTAATTTGTATTTATGGTGCAAATCCAGCAATTTCTTGAAACTCATGGGGAGGTTGAGGGCGAGCTCCCGTTTTTGCGAGGCTAATTGAAGAGCAACACAAATTGTCGAGTAATTTATCGCTGTCCTTGCCACAAATTGCTGGATTTTTTCCACACTAATATGGGTGTGCGCCTTTAACTCGCCATTATTTTGCCAGCAAATTCTGGCCTATTGTTATTGGGGATTAGGAGCTAATGGAGCAATGGGAACTGGAGCATGTTTACTGTTACAAAAAGACAACCAGGAATTTCAACATTTCCAAGCTCACAGAAGGTAGAAAAATAGGAGGCAGAGCAATATAGAGGGACAATACAACCAGATTCAGAAGGATCTAAAAACTAAAAGTCATACTTTTTGTGGTAATCAAAGGCTATCTGATGCCTGGCTATACTTTCTACCACCTTCCCTCTCAATCTGCCACAGTGGTGGTGTGGGCCTCATGACCAAATTGTACCTTGGTCTCTCCCCCTACTCGTTGGCACCTTCTCTTCCTTTAAGCGCCTCACCACCCCTCTCACCTCTCCTTTAAATTCCTCCATACCTACCATCCCCCTCTCCCCTTGCCTACTCCACCCTCACCCTCAACAACAAGTGCAAGGATCTGTTCAGTTGCTTCTGCTGCTTCCCCCTTCCACTTGCCCCCCAAGCCAAACCTCCCCCAGGCTCTCCCCTGCCCTAGCCCTGAACCCACACCTTGCTGTAGTTTCTCTCCTATCTGCCCTCATGCCCTTTCTGAGCTCATCTTATCCATAAGACCCACCTCCTGCTCTCTTTACCCCATTCCCACAAAACTGCTGATTACCCAACTTCCCTTCCTGGCCCACATTGCTAGCTGATATTGTAAACAGTTCCCACATAAGAAAAAAAGAACTTGCATTTGTATTGCACCTTTCACGACCTCAGGTTGTCCCAAAGTGCTTTACAAGCTATGAAGTATTTTTGAAGTATAGTCACTGTTGTAATGTAGGAAACACGGCAGCCAATTTGTGCACAGCAAGGGCCCACAAACAGCAATGTGATCATGACAAGGTGACCTGTTTTAGTGTTGTTGGTTGAGAGATAAATATTGGCCAGGGCACCGAGGAGAACGCATCTGCTGTTCCTCGAAATAATGGCATAGGATCTTTTGCGTCCATCTGAGAGGGAAGATGGGACCTCGGTTTAACGTCTCATCTGAAAGATAGCACCTCCAAAGGTGCAGCACTCCTTCAGTACTGCACTGAAGTGTCAACCTAGATTTTGTGCTCAAGTCGCTGGAGTGGGATTTGAACTCACAATCATCTGACTCAGCCACTGAGCTACAGCTGACACCTATCCCATCAGCATTGCGTCATGAGACATGCCGGGGCAGGAAGGATGTCGGAAGAACGGATGCCAGGAATATTAGACATGGAAAAGTTGTTTCTCCATCAAAAACAGTTGATAAAGTTATCCAGTGCAGTGGTGTCATTCAGGAGAATGAAAGGCAGAGAGAAATGGGAACAGTTATGTAAAGGGAGATGCAATTGTAAAGTGAATGGGTAGGTTACTACGCTAAGTTCCTGCAAACTCCGCACAGCAAGAATTTCAAAGGCCCATTTAGACAGTGAATGTTTAGTTGGGAATATCTAATAAGCCACACTAGGTCTTCTGCTCCCTGACCTTATTTAGTGCTGTCGGTACCTCCAATGTATCAATAGAGGACAAGAAGGTCTTCAACTGGCACAAATGGGCCCACAATAATGGT
Organism: Heptranchias perlo; assembly: GCF_035084215.1. Lineage (NCBI taxonomy): Eukaryota > Metazoa > Chordata > Chondrichthyes > Hexanchiformes > Hexanchidae > Heptranchias > Heptranchias perlo. The sequence goes on along the minus strand of NC_090328.1, from coordinate 95,392,762 downwards.
GCATTTAGAGTGTACAGACCCGTATCCCATTCACTGGAAATCACTGGAGGGTGAGCATAGAGGGAGAGCGAGACGGCAACACCAGCAGCTTCCTCCAGGCTCCTGTCTTGAAACGTTGCCCTCCTCATTAGCAGTCACATGGCCACATCAGTAGATTGAGCAACAGCAAAGAATAAAATGAAAGATTTGTATCATCAGTAAGTGCTTCACACCTCACTAGGGTTACCAACTCTGGTTGAATGTATTCCTGGAAATTAATCATCAATTCCTGGAGACTCCAGGTCAATCCTGGAGGTTTGGCAACCCTATGCCTCACTGACTCTTTAGTGCAGTACTGAGGGAGTGCTGCACTGTCCGAGGGCTGTCTTTCGAATGAGACTTTAAACCGAGGCCCCGTGGTACTATTCATAGATCAAGGGAGTTCTCCCTGTTGTCCTGGCCAACATTCATCCCTCAACCAATAGCAACAAAAGCAGATTATCTGGTCATTTATTCATTGCTATTTGTGGGACCTTGCTGTGCGCAAATTGTCTGCAGCGTTTCCTAATTACAACAGTGAATACACTTCAAAAGTACTTCATTGGCCGTGAAGCGCTTTGGGACATCCTGAGGTTGTGAAAAGTGCTATATAAATGAAAATCCTTTTCTTTGAGAGTCAGTGGATTACATTCAAAGTGTAATCACTGTTGTTTTGTAGGTCCCCTGTCAGTCACCATTCACTCCCCCCAGCCACCGGTTGTCCCCCTTGGCTACCCCCTGCCCCCAGTCACTGCTACCTCTCCCCCGGGCATCGCTACACTCCCCCCAGATTGTCAACCCTCACTGAGCCACCGATTGCTCTCTGAGAGTAAAACATTGGGCATTTCTGAGGTTCTTGAATTCCTGGCTTGTTTGCTGTACCCATCTCCAAAATAAGCTGAATCTGGCAAAGAGCGCATCCTAGAATTAGGACATGAGACCTCTCCAACAGCACTGTGAGCGTTCATGGGGGATGACTGTACCCCTGTACTGTATGGACGGCCTGCATCACTGCAGCTTCCACGTTGTATGATGGAATGTACAACCCTTCCTCCGTGACTACAGATGGCTCCATACTTGAACTGACTACGCGAGTTTCCGCTGAGACAAGTCACTTGTGTAGACCATCCTACTCGGAAAGCAACTTAGATTTGTGAGCAGACCCTGTAAGGTCTGAATCCCAGGAGCTGTGACAGGGTCTGGTGCCTGGCCTTGTGTAGACAAAACTACTTGCCCTTTCTTACCCGCACACTGTGACTCACCCGGTGCTTCCTATTGCAGATCAGTCTCTGAGTGTTGCGAGGTAGATGTGGCTGTGTTGGTGCGTGGACGAGATGTCGCTCATGTCACACGAGGGTTTGGGCTTGCTGGGAGAAACTGGCTGGCAGATGGCTCTGTTCCTCCAACTATGTAGTCACCAAGTGTCAGTGTGTTGGTGCGAATAACTAGATTGTAGCAGCACCATTGCATGGTGTTATGTTTACCTACAAAACAACAGTCACTATACTTCAGAATTAATCCACTGATGAGGAGCTGAAGCTCAGAGGGGAGGAGCCGGAGCCCAGAGGGGAGGAGCCGGAGCCCAGAGGGGAGGAGCCAGAGCCCAGAGGGGAGGAGCCGGAGCCCAGAGGGGAGGAGCCGGAGCCCAGAGGGGAGGAGCCGGAGCCCAGAGGGGAGGAGCCGGAGCCCAGAGGGGAGGAGCCGGAGCCCAGAAGGGAGGAGCCGGAGCCCAGAGGGGAGGAGCCGGAGCCCAGAGGGGAGGAGCCGGAGCCCAGAGGGGAGGAGCTGGAGGATAAGGCTCAGGAGGGTACCATTATCTACCGAAGTAATTCAACAAACACTAACTTGGGACACTTCTTCTGAAACACAAGAAGACCCCTCACTTACTCAATCTAAGCAGCATCTTCCCCTTCATAGGAACATAGCACCATAGGAACGAGAGTAGGCCATTCAGCCCCTCGAGCCTGTTCAGCCATTCAGCATTGCTGCAGGAGTTCCTCAGGGCAGTGTCCTAGGCCCAACCATCTTCAGCTGCTTCATCAATGACCTTCCCTCCATCATAAGGTCAGAAATGGGGATGTTCGCTGATGACTGCACAGTGTTCAGTTCCATTCGCAACCCCTCAGATAATGAAGCAGTCCGAGCCTGCATGCAGCAAGACCTGGACAACATCCAGGCTTGGGCTGATAAGTGGCAAGTAACATTCGCGCCAGATAAGTGCCAGGCAATGACCATCTCCAACAAGAGAGAGTCCAACCACCTCCCCTTGACATTCAACGGCATTACCATCGCCGAATCCCCCACCATCAACATCCTGGGGGTCACCATTGACCAGAAACTGAACTGGACCAGCCATATAAATACTGTGGCTACGAGAGCAGGTCAGAGGCTGGGTATTCTGCGGCGAGTGACTCACCTCCTGACTCCCCAAAGCCTTTCCACCATCTACAAGGCACAAGTCAGGAGTGTGATGGAATACTCTCCACTTGCCTGGATGAGTGCAGCTCCAACAACACTCAAGAAGCTCGACACCATCCAAGATAAAGCAGCCCGCTTGATTGGCACCCCATCCACCACCCTAAACATTCACTCCCTTCACCACCGGCGCACTGTGGCTGCAGTGTGCACCATCCACAGGATGCACTGCAGCAACTCGCCAAGGCTTCTTCGACAGCACCTCCCAAACCCGCGACCTCTACCACCTAGAAGGACAAGGGCAGCAGGCGCATGGGAACAACACCACCTGCACGTTCCCCTCCAAGTCACACACCATCCCGACTTGGAAATATATCGCCGTTCCTTCATTGTCGCTGGGTCAAAATCCTGGAACTCCCTTCCTAACAGCACTGTGGGAGAACCGTCACCACACGGACTGCAGCGGTTCAAGAAGGCGGCTCACCACCACCTTCTCGAGGGCAATTAGGGATGGGCAATAAATGCTGGCCTTGCCAGCGACGCCCACATCCCGTGAACGAATAAAAAAAAAATTAGATCATGACTGATCAGTACTTCAAGTCCATTTACCCGCTTTTGTTTCATATCCCTTGATCCCCTGTCCCAACAAAAATGTACCAATCTCAGTCTTAAAAATTTCAATTGACCCTGCATCCACAGCCTTTTGGGAAAGCGATTTCCAGATTTCACTTGCAATAAATGAGAGCCGTCAACATTCCCTGGAACACATTCCTTCTCTGCCCCGAACAGCATTCATCATCTCTGAATCTATCATATCACAGTCTCTGCAATGACACACGGCGAACTTTGCACCTGCTGTGCTCAAATTACTAATAAAGGAATTGGTGAAGTGACTGAATCTAGTGCTTGCTACCACGGAGTTGCCTTTTCCTATCAGTAAGTGTGTGTTGTGTGCCACTCCCTGTCCTGGTGCTTTTTCTTGGTGAAATCTTTGCGGCTGGAGCCTGAGAGGTAGCTGGCAGCGACGTTTCTGAGTAAGGCTGCTGGGGCCAATGCTGCTCCCTGTTTATCTCAGCACGGCCCCCTGATAAGCGTGATTCAGGCTTCAGCTGTGGGGCCCTGCCCGCTTTGTAGTTTCTCTGAAGTTACTGGCAGTGAAAAGGCGGGTCGAATTGGTGTGGGTGTGGATCAGTTGCCATTGGGATGGACAGCACACATCAACAGCCACAGTCAGCTCCTGCTCCCAGCTCCATCTCATTGCGCCTTCTGACCTGTGGGTGAGCGCACCTCATCACAGCAATGGCATCGCAAAGAAGCCCATACCAATCCCTCGCCTCATCTGGGCAAACGTATCTGCTATCCTGCTGAATGAGGAGGGCAGAATGCCCGGTGACCTAGAAAGTGGAGATAGTGGCTCTGCCGCAGCTTAACATCGCCCAAGTGTCAGCCTCAAACAGAGGCCAGTCCTCAGCAAGCTCCAGCACCCAGGATACACACAGTACCCCGTCCCCAACGTCTCCACGTATCAGTATGATGAAATGTCGGCCTATTACTACAATGCCTGTGTGACAGCTGTCTAAGCATTCAGACTGGCCTCTGCTGTGAGGGGCTGCGCAGTTACCAATGTTCCCAGCATTGTCTGCAGGCCTTGGCTGAGTATTCCACACATGTGGGATGTGGGCTCCTCCACACTAGTCAGCATTTGCCAAAAGCTCACAAGTACGTCCCCATCGGTGCTCTGAAAGCATTATTCCTTTAAAAGCTGGGCCCCCGAGAGCAGGACCCCTGGCTTCTGCAGCTGTGGGTGGACATGACTTCATCCTCCGCTGAGAAACCTCCTGTTCCTCCTCCTCCTGCTCCTGTTCACCTATGCTCTGTGTATCACCAGTGAGTGCACTCAATCTCACTATCTACATTGTTCCCCCCCCACCATCCGAAGTGGATGGTTCTGTGATGATGCTTGCCCGAGTGATGCAGTGATGGGTGCTAGGTGAGGGGTTAGGTGAAGGTTTGGTGAGGGATTAGATGAGGGTTTGGTAAGGGGTTGGGTGGGGGGCTAGCTGAGGGTTTGGTGAGGGGATAGATGACGGTTTGGTGGGGTGTTAGGTGAGGGGCTAGGTGCCTTCTCCTTGAAGGACCCTCCTCCTCCTGTGAGGTTCTTTGGCCACATCTGTTGAGACAGATTGAGGAACCTGGAGGAGAAGGTCCTCAGAAGAACTTATCAGTCCTCCCGTCAGCCAGGGCCTGGAACGCTGCCGATGATGTTGGTTGGTTTTTGTTCCAGTGTGTGTGGGAGTTTGTAGGATGGAGTGTGAAAAAAAATCGAGTGTGAACAAACCCTGAGCTGGTACCAAGATACCTGCTTCCCATCTCTTGTGTCCTCTTGTAAATCACGGCCCTGGATCTGCAGGGCCCTCTGCTCAAATGGGGCCACGTTGTGAAGCTTTCCCCCCCTCGGAGAATGGGTCATCTGCCTCTGCACACGACCTCGTCCTAGAAAAGAAGCAGGGACAGAGGGGGTCACATGGAACCTGCATACCTCATGTGTGAAGGAGTACCCGTTTGGTACTGTGAAGGCACACAAGTGCTTCATGGAAGGCCTGTCAGCGGCTTGACCTGGCCACACGTGCTGAAGGCAGGGGTGCTGGGCAAGGGAGATGGATGGAAGTGTGCAGGCCAGCTAAGTGGTGACCCTTAGGAAGGGGGAGAGGAGGTAATAGAACCCATGGGTATTAGGCCCCTGGCAATGTTACCACTAGGTAGTTGAGAGCATTATGAAAATATCAGTTTATCCCTCCTGGTGAGGTCACTGAACTTCTTCCTGCACTGCATCCGTGCTGTTGCCACCTCCCGCTGTGCCTGTCGACCCACCATCTTGGCTATCTGACGGCCATGACGAGGAAGCAGGAGCTCTCAACAGCTCTTTTCACTTTTTGCAGAAGGATTTCAAGAGTCCAATCATCAAAGCAAAGGAGCCCTGCTTCTACTGCTAGTGCTGCATGAGATTTCATAGCGAACAATAACACAGAAGAAGCTCTAGCGAGTTATGCAGATTTACAACATCAAAAAATATGTCACGGCAGCGAGGCCTCGGAAAGCAATATCAGAGCTCAGGCCCCAAGAAAAGTCAACCAGCATTCCATTCCCTGCAGCCTTCACCAGACCTCAGAACCTTGAATGAACACGTGAACTTAGGTGGCCTGCACACAATGGAAGGTTGACACACCTGCCCAGCACTCACCCACTGTGTGCTAATGACAGACAGAAGCTGCAGAATCACCCCATAGAAACACCACCCTCCATAAGGTCAGAAATGGGGATGTTCGCTGATGATTGCACAGTGTTCAGTTCCATTCACAACCCCTCAGATAATGAAGCAGTCCGAGCCCGCATGCAGCAAGACCTGGACAACATCCAGGCTTGGGCTGATAAGTGGCAAGGAACATTCGCGCCAGACAAGTGCCAGGCAATGACCATCTCCAACAAGAGAGAGTTTAACCACCTCCCCTTGACATTCAACGGCATTACCATCGCCGAATCCCCCAACATCAACATCCTGGGGGTCACCATTGACCAGAAACTTAACTGGACCAGCCACATAAATATTGTGGCTACAAGAGCAGGTCAGAGGCTGGGTATTCTGTGACGAGTGACTCACCTCCTGACTCCCCAAAGCCTTTCCATCATCTACAAGGCACAAGTCAGGAGTGTGATGGAATGCTCTTCACTTGGAGCTCAACAATACTTAAGATGCTCGACACCATCCAGGGCAAAGCAGCCCGCTTGATTGGCACCCCATCCACCACCCTAAACTTTCACTCCCTTCACCACCGGCGCACTGTGGCTGCAATGTGTACCATCCACAGGATGTACTGCAGCAACTCGCCAAGGCTTCTTCGACAGCACCTCCCAAACCCGCGACCTCTACCACCTAGAAGGACAAGGGCAGCAGGCACATGGGAACAACACCACCTGCACGTTCCCCTCCAAGTCACACACCATCCCGACTTGGAAATATGTCGCCGTTCCTTCATCGTCACTGGGTCAAAATCCTGGAACTCCCTTCCTACTGTGGGAGAACCTTCACCACGTGGACTGCAGTGGTTCAAGACGGCTCACCACCACCTTCTCAAGGGCAATTAGGGATGGGCAATAAATGCTGGCCTCGCCAGCGACGCCCACACCCCGTGAACAAATTTAAAAAAAACAAATGGCGATATCCTCCTTTGCACCTCTTCGTGACTGATCAAAGAGCATCATTAGTCCTGGAGCTTGCCCGGACAGATGAGTTTAGACAAGTTTGATGATATGAGGATTAATTGCAGTGAAACATACCACATCCAACGAACGCCCAGACCATTGTGCAATATGTCACAATGTATGGGAGCTATTTCCCCAGGTGTCTGTAGTTTGTAGGAGATTGATAACGCTCACACAGAGTTGTAAAATGAAATAAACAGGCTAAGAAATGGACAAGTGATTTCAATATGGATTAATCTACGATCATTGACTGTGTACGGGAGTATCGCGCGTCAGGATATTACATCTTGAGTATATTTAATTTTAAGTTGGAAAAAGTCATGTAAAACTCATTCATGAGATCACATCGTGTGCTGTACAGCCAGAAAACACCGATGTGTCAGAGACAAGCGGCTCAAAACTCAAATAAAATTAATAGTTTAATTCCTTGTAATCTCTCCTACGTATCTGTATAATATTCTCTTCTCACATACAGGCGTCAGTGGCATCCGACTCAATCATTTTAAACAATGAATATTTCAGCAAAACAAGAGACCAGGATATGGGCTGAATAAGATATTCGCATTTTTGGCTCAGTCACTTTTATTGCAACAGGCGAAGAGAATCACAAGCAAAGCAAGTTACACAAATTTCTTTTTACGTCAGGAGTGTATGAGACGTCCTTCAAACATTCACCAATCAGTTGTTTCACACATCCACCCGACAAACTTCTCCGTCAAGTAATACGGTGGCAGGAAGTTAGCAAGTGCCGAGATAACGAATTATGACCTCCCTCACGCAGTTTCACACACAGTAATATGCCTAACGCTGCAGAATTTCAACACAAAATCATCTTCATAAATAATGCACAATCTAACTCAATATTCTAAATCGCTGCTGTAACTTAGAATCGTAGAATCATACAGCATAGGAAGGAGGCCATTCGCCCCGTCGTACCTGTGCCTGTTCTCTGAAGGAACTACCAATTAGTCCCACTCCCCTGCTCTTACCCATGGCCCTGCACATTTTTCCTTTTAAAGTATATAGCCAATACCATTTTGAAAGTTACTAATGAATCTGTTTCCACCACCCTTTCAGGCAGTGCATTCCAGATCATAAAAACTTGCTGAGTAAAAAAATTTCACCTCATCCCTCCCCTGGCCTTTTTGCCAATTATCATAAACCTGCGTCCTTCAGTTACCGACCCTCCTGCCAGTGGAAATAGTTTCTCCCTATCTAATCTATCAAAACCCCATATAATTTTGAATACCTCTATTAAATCTCCCCTTAACCTTCTTTGCTCGAAGGAAAACAATCCCAGCATCTCTAGTCTCTCCATATAACCAAAATCCCTCATCCCTGGTACTATTTGGGTAAATAATCTCTGCACCTAACTTGTTGAGGAAAGTTAATTATAGCCTTCGGTAAGTTTTAATTTGGCCATTTGTTTCTGCAGCAATAAAAACACATCTATATTTCTGATTTCCTGAGAATCTTGTTATCATCAGCTTGGCTCAGTCAGTAGCATGCTCACCTTTGCAGTAAAAGGTTGTTGGGTTCAAGCCCCATTCCAGGACATGAGTGTATAATCTAGGCTGACACTACAGTTCAGAGAGAGAGGTGCTGTTTTTTGGATGAGATTTAAACCGAGGCCCCATCTACCTATAAAAGATCTCATGGCACTATTCAAAATAGAGCACAGAGTTCTCCTGATGTTCTGGTCAACATTTATCCTTCAACCAACATCACCAAAAACAAATCAACTGGTCACTTATCTCATTAGTTATTTGTGGGACCTTGCTGTTTCCCTGGGGGTTTCGTAGGCGGTACAACGGGAGATTAGAACATTCCCCACAGAATTTCAGGGCTCCGATATCAAGTTGAAACTGATAAAAAAGGGGTCCCTCCAAAGCTGCAGTGAGTGAATGCACTGCCTTGTGTGGTGACTGCTCACTGAGCAGGATGACCCCATTTTCAAACCCTGGTTTCGGTCATTAGCCAGTCTCAGCCAGGGCATCAGTAGGCATATAATAATTGGCCTCAGTGTTCTTAGGCTAGGGAAGGGGGGAAATTAGCCAGCGTTACCTCCTCTGATCAGTGATTCCTGTTGGACAGCATACATGTGTGGACATCTGATGAAGACAGAAGCTCAGTTGTGTTGTCCCCCAAAAGTCAAAGAATAACCTTGTGCCACTCACCATCTTGGATCACACTCAAAGATTAGCCACTTTGCTGAGGTACTGAAGAGCTGCGGATATCTTTAGAGCTGTGCCCAAGCAAGACTCAGTTGGGTGGCTTTTTGTGTTGATTACATCCCCATAAAAGGGCATTAATTAGGACATAGCAGACCAAGGCTATGGGCAGAGATCATTTACACCTGCAATACATATGACACGCAATCCAGTGGGCTGTGCAACTGGCACAGGGAGCTCACATCAGAACTGGACGGAAACTTAATCTTGATCGTTAACATGGAAATAGAATAACATAATTTCTCCCATACTAACTGAGCAATGAGGGGTGCTAAGAATTTATTTCCTGGGATAGCCTCCAATTCTCATTTTCAACTTTTTTTGTTTCCTTATCTCTGAAGCTGGTGCTGTGGTTGAAGAGGGTTTGTGGCATAGGTTTTGACCCGCCAATTCTTAGCTACCAACCTATTAACTGGAACAGTGGGCGTGAGGAACCAAGGGATTCCGGACATGTCAGAGGAGGAGGATTGCAACCAAGTACTGTAACCCTCCCAACCACATATTTGAACAAAGGTGAATGTAACATTTGGGGATTCACTCCAGCTTGCCACTGGGACAGCAGCAACATCAGTCAATCTAGGGTACACAGATATAGAAAACAGCTTGCAAATTCATCACTTTCCCCATAGACAACATCAGCCAATCTGCAGTACATTGATGTATTAAACAGTTCACAAATGCATTGTTTTCCCCACAGACAACTGGCACTGCATTTTTTCCAAATTGCAGGATTCCCCCAAGTCCAGGGCAATGTTGACTGCACCTGAGTGCTGTTCCAAACAATAACTGTGCATTCATGAACCTCAAGGGCTATCACTCCATCAATGTACAGCTGGTCTGTGACTCTTTGCACATGATTATGCAGGAAGCAGTCACAATGCTTTTATTTTAAGCTAATCACTGTCCCCCTATTATTCGGGTACAGAGTAGACACATTCCCACAAGGGGGAAAGGAAGGGCATCCCAAGCTGCAGCTCCCTGGATGACTAAAGATATAGTGATTAAAATGAAACATAAAAGGGAGACTTATGATAAATGTAAGGTTCATAATATCGTACAGAGCCAGGCTGAATACAGAAAGTACAGAGGAGATCTAAAAAAGGGAATAAGAGGGGCAAAGAGAGAGTATGAGAATAGATTAGTGACTAACATAAAAGGGAACCCAAAAGTCTTTTATAAACATATAAATTGTAAAAAGGTAGTCATAGGAAGAGTGATGCTGATTAAGGACAAGAAAGGAGATCTTCTTGTTGAGACAGAGGATATGGCTGACGTACGAAATGAATACTTTGCATCGGTCTTCACTAGAGAAGAGGATGCTGCCAATGTAGCAGTAAAAGAGGAGGTAGTAGTGATATTGGTGAGGATAAAAATAGATAAAGAGGAGATACTTAAAAGATTGGCAGTACTCAAAGTAGAAAATTCATCCAGTCCAGATGGGATGCATCCTAGATTACTGAGAGAAGTAGGGGTCTAAATTGTGGAGGCTCTGGCCACAATCTTCCAGTCTTCCTTAGATATGGGAGTGGTACCAGTGGACTGGAGGATTGCAAATGTTACACCCCTCTTCAAAAAAGGGGAGAGGGATAAACCCAACAATTACAGGCCAGTCAGCCTAACATCGATGGTGGAGAAACTTTTAGAGACCATAATCCGGGACAAAATGAATTGGCACTTGGAAAAGTATGGGTTAATAAATGAAAGTCAGCACAGATTTGTTAAAGGAAAATCGTGTTTGACTAACTTGATTGAGTTCTTTGATGAAGTAACGGAGAGGATTGATGATGGTAGTGTGGTTCAAGTGGATTTTCAAAAGGCATTTGATAAAGTACCACATAATGGACTTGTTAACAAAATTAAAACCCGTGGGATTAAAGGGACAATGGCAGTCTGGATAAAGAATTGGCTAAGAGACAGAAAGCAGAGAATAGTGGTGAACAGTTGTTTTTCGGAATGGAAGAAAGTATACAATTATGTTCCCCAGGGGTCGTTATTAGGGCCACTGCTCTTTTTGATAAATATGAATGACCTGGACTTGGGTATAGAGGGTATAATTTCAAAGCTAGCAGATGCCACAAAACTCGTAGTAATGTAGTAAACAATGTGGAGGATAGTAACAGATTTCAGGAGAACATAGACAGACTGTTGAAATGGGCAGGCACATGGAAATTTAACGCAGAGAAGTGTGAAGTGATACATTTTGGTAGGAAGAACGAGGCAAGGCAATATGAGCTAAATGGTACAATTTTAAAGAGAGTGTAGTAACAGAGAGACCTGGGGGTGTATGTACACAAATCTTTGAAGGTGGCAGGACAAGTTGAGAAGGCTGTTAAAAAAGGATATGAGATTCTGGGCTTTATTGATAGAGGCATAGAGTACAAAAGCAAGGGAGTTATGCTAAAACTTTATAAAACACTGGTTAGGCCTCAGCTGGAGTATTGTGTCCAATTCTGGACACCACACTTTAGGAAGGATGTCAAGGCCTTGGAGAGATTTATCAGAATGGTACCAGGGTGAGGGACTTCAGTTATGTGGAGGGACTGGTGAACCTAGGGTCGTTCTTGTTCGAGCAGGGATGGTTAAGAGGAAATTTGGTAGAGGTGTTCAAAATCATGAACAATTTTGATAGAGTTGATAAAGTAAAACTGTTTCCAGTGGCAGAAGGGTTGGTAACCAGAGGACTCAGATTTAAGGTGATTGGCAAAAGAACCAGAGGCGACATGAGGAAACATTTTTTTAAACAACGAGTTGTTATGATCTGAAATGCATTGTCTGAAAAGGTGATGGAAACAGATTTAACAGTAACTTTTAAAAGGGAATTGGATAAATACTTGAAGGGAAAAAATTTACAGGACTATGGAGAAAGAGGGGAGTGGGACTAATTGGATAGTTTTTTCAAAGAGACAGCACAGGCACGATGGGTTGAATGGCCTACTTCTGTGCTGCACCATACTATTTTTAGTCCCTTTACATGGTGAGCGATATTGAAGCTTTGGAAAGGATGCAGAGGAGGGCCAAAAGATTTATTCCCTGTTTAAAACACCATCGCTATCCAGACAAGATCAAAGAACTGGTTCTGTATACTTTAGCGAAGCATAGACTCAGGGATGATTTGATTAAGGTTTATAAAATAACGAAGGGACCAGATTGTGCTTACATGGACCGATTATTTCAATGGGATAGGTTAGGAAGTATCGGGGTCACGCTTGAAAGTTATGTGAGGGCAGAACTAGGTTGGATGTTCAGCAGTTCCGCTTTTCCCAGAGAATAGTGGACTTGTGGAACAGGTTACCAGCTCGGACGGTGATGACGGTTCGCTGTATTTCTTCAAGAGAGAGCTGGACCAGTTTCTGGCTGTGGCGGAGATCACATTGTACAGGAGGTAGGTACACTGTAATATAAATCACGGTCTCCTGAACTAGTTTCAATTGCTTAACTGGTTGGAGTGGAATTTTCCAGATTTTCTTTCCCTAATTGGCCTGGGTTTTTATCTGGTTTATCGTCTCTCCCAGGAATTTACATGGCTTTGGGCGGGTAGGAGGCATCACAACTATATGGGACAGGTTAGATGGAGCAGTTGGTCTTTTCCTGTCCAGCTTTTTCATATGTTTATATCTCTGGCTGTAACTTCAGTGGGAGATCAGTGGAAGCCCCAGAGAAACGGACATTTTTAACCATTTACGCTGTTTTTCCAAGGACTACATCAACCTCCTGCAGAGAACACTCACGAAAATTCCAGGAGTAGTTGAGCAGAATTGAGACCAGTACGTTTCTTCCTCACTTGCTCCTAGGTTAGGTGCTCAGGTGAGACAATATTGACTCTTTCTGCCGCCAATATCCAGTCGACTCTGGTACTGCTGTTCAATGAAGGGTAGTCCGCAGCCCCAAAAAGCCCCACCTTTCTATGCAGGACTTTCTCCAGCAGCACCTCCAAAGCTGTGTGAGCATGATGCTACCATCACCTTCTTCAAGAGCAGGACAGCACTAAGGGTGGCCAGCAGCCCTTTAAGAGATGCTGGTATCAGGTAACCTGCCCTCTTGACCCTGGGCAGTTGCCAGTGTTAAAGAAGCTATGCTTTGTAACTGTTATTTGTAACTGAAGACTCCATTTTGTGGGTAAAAGGCAGCTTCTTCAGAGATTTGCTGAAAAAGGCAATATCTGTAGAAAGTCAACAAATCTGTAAGGCTGGAAATGTCATCATGTAAAATAGCCATGGATAGTTCTAATCTTCTCATCTATATGTTTATTCTGTTCTGTACGAGTAAATAGATAAGGTAGTTTATGGCATGTCTTGAGATCATTCTGTGGAGCTTTTTGAGTCTTGCTATGTTGAGCTAATAATATCTACTGTAAAACCAAGAGCGAAGGTCATGGATTAGATGATGTAATAGCCATTTAGCTAAGCTTAAAAGCAAGAGAATTGTAATGTGAGAATGGGAGATGAAGAAGGGAGACAGCTGAAGGGTTGAGCTGTGATTGGAACATTATCTTTAATAAATGGCCAGTGATTTTGACTTCATGTTTGAAGTGATTGTTAATATAGATGGATACAGAGGGCAGCCTTTTTGTTTATATATTACAAAATTCACATTCCTAACACCAGCATGCGATATGCTGTGTGCCAGGAGCTTCAAGATTTAGTTTAAGTGAGCTGGCGTGTATTATAGTGCAAGGTCAGCTCTCCATAGTCCAGATGTATGCAGCGCTGAAAGAACAAGGTCCCAGGACCTCAGCTTGGATTGCCAACCCTCCTGAACACTGCAGCGAGCAAACCAGGAGAAAAATCATAGGGGCATTAATAGAAGCGTGTCTTTTTCATTTTATTTGAAGCCTTCCGTTTATTAGTTATAGAAATATTGAAAATGGGGAAAAAGTGGCTGTTTGATTATACAGGATCGTTGGAGGTGGGAGGTCTTGTGATGAAACCTCCAGGAAAACGTCCAACCAGAGTTGGCAACCCTAACCCAAGCTTGTGACTGATTTTCTGGAAACTAATCTTCTTCTATGCGTTTCTGCAGTAGCTGGAGCCTATGCGATGGCTGGCTGCTGGTGGACTCCTCCAAACTGGGCATCATCCAGTTGCAGACTGCCTGACACAGTCTCCAATGCCTGAAGAAATCTTTCATACTCAGAAACCATCCTTTTTTTAAAAGGACACCTCCCTGAGATTTTGATCCTTGTCCTCATCAGCTGAGGAGGGATACAAGCTGGATGTCCAAACATCAGGTTCCCACTCCTCCAATGTCCACCATCACCTGCTCCTGCTCATCCGTGCTGTGCATATCACCCAATACACAAATCTCAAACTCACTCTCCAAAGCCCCACGGGTGGATGGATCTATGCTGGTGCTTTGCAGGGTTAGAGTGAAGGACAGTGTGTGTTGTGAGATGGACGGCTCTTTGTGAGATCGCTGGCCTCTAATTTTGTTCCATTTGTTACAATTGGAGAACTCTTCAAATGTAGCTTTCAACAGAACGAGTGACAAGGAATTGCTCTTTGGTGGCAGTGAGTGATGCACACAATATGAATGAACAGGAGCAGGTGATGGTGGCACAGGCTGAGTACGAGCCTTCCCTGTGGAAGGCCAGCTTGTGCCCCTCCTCAGCTAATGAAAACCTCATGAGGCTGCTTTGAAAAGAAGGATGCTTTCTGAGCAAGAAAGACTGCTGCAGTCAGTGAAAACCATGCCGAGCAATCTCCGGCAGATAATGGCAATGGTGGAGGAGTCCACCACCCAGAGTGAATGGGAGAAGAAGAGCTGGAGAAGTTTAGCACAAACCCAAAGCTGGCCTCGACTTCTCAATCCCCTGCTTCCTTTGTGACCTCTCAGTCCACGATTTCTCCAGCAACCTCATTAAAAGGATGGAGGTTACAGCATTCACCACCCCCCCACCCCCCACCATGAAAATTCTCTCCTGCTTGTTATGTGTTGTCTCCTCTTGCAAATATAGTCGAAGAGGTGAGAAATTGAAATTGCCAGGAGCACATGTGTCAGCACGCAGCCCAGGTGGGTGTGACAACATGTCCAAGCATCATGCAGGGCAGTAGAAGGAAGGATCTGCCATGGGAAATAATGTGGTACGGTTGACAGGGTAGGAGCTGTTAGAGGGAAGGGATCATGCTGTTGCGTACTATCTCTAAATTTGTCATAATAGTAGGAAGTTACTTAACTAATATTAACCTTGTAAAGACCAGCTATCTGTAAAGGTTTAGAAAGAGGGATCCAGAAAACAGAAGGGGCAGGAATATGGAAGAATTTTCTTGTAATTTAAAAAAATATATATTATGCTCATTCGATTGCAAACTATTTGATGCGTACATATGTTTCACTGGTTAATAAACAAGAAATCTCATGATAGCACTGGTTTAATTGAAAGTGAAATCTTCTCTCTTCTTTCTTTGGACGTCTCTCCCCTCAGGCTAGTACACCATCTTTTGATGTCTTCCTTCAAAGATGCTGGAGATTGGCCACTCTCCAGTTGGATGGTTTGCTCTATTTATGTTCCATTTGTTTATTACAAAGTTCAGGCAGCCTAGACAGTCTCATCTGCTTTTACTTGGAGTAGATTTATAGGCCTAGAAATTCGATCGCACCCGCACACTGACGGGCAGGACGCGAACTGCACACCCCTATTAACATGGTCTCAGACAGCACATTAAATTTGTGCTGGCACCTCATTATAATGAGTCGGGCCTGCAGCAGGCCCTACCCACGCTATTCATTGGCTGCAGGCCTGTTCGTGGGTCCCGAAATCGGGTGTCTCTGATGCCACTTAAAGGCAGCCAGCACCTCTTAAAAGGGAGATGCACTCTGGCTGCAGACATTGGGGAAACAATACTGAACATGGAAATGGAGTCTAGACCTGCAGATCAGGCCCCCAAGTTCTCAGATGGAGCTTTGGAGGTCCTGGTTCCAGTGGTGGACAGGAAGGGGGAGATCTTCTTCAACCCTACAGGGGCAGAAAGTCCTCCAGGCAACACCTCTGCCATTAGTGGGAAGAGGTCATTAAGGAGGTCAATTCCAGGAGCTTAGCTCCCAGGACACAGCTGCAATGCTGAAAGAAGTTCAATGACCATACCAGAGTTGTCATGCTAAGAGTACTGCTTTCTTAACTCTGATCACTCCTCCATCACCTCCAACCTCACTACTCACACTACCCCCCTTCCACACTTCCCTTGATGGGCGATATGGTTCAGGTGAAGTGCTCTTCGATGATCTCCTCTCTAAGAGCTCTGGCAGCTTGGGGCACTGGTAGTTGATGCTGCACCTGCTGTTCCTCCTCTTCATTCTGCTCTTCCTCCTCCTCCTGTTCCACTTCTTGCTGCCCAGATGGTGATAAGGGCTGGTTCCTCATGATGGCAAAGTTATAGAGCATGCAGCAGACAACCATAAATCTGGATACTCGTTCAGGGCTGCATTGCAAAGCTCCTCCGGAATGGTCCAGGCAGTGGAAGCATTGCTTGAGCACACTGACTGCTCAATTATATTTTTGGTGGCAGCATGCCTCTCATTGTAGGCCAGCTCTCCAGCTGTGTGCAGGTTCCTGACAGGAGTCATGAGCCAAGTCTGAAGGGGATAACCCTTATCACCCAATAGCAAGCCTGTAACTTGGCGGCCTGGTTGAAATAAAGACGACAGAAATGACTGACGAAGGATGAATGAGTCGTGACAGCTGCTGGGATAGCAGTCACAGACCTGCATGATGCGCTGCCTGTGGTCTTAATCCATCTGGACGTTGATGGAGTAGAATCTCTTTCGATTGATAAAGATGCCAGGCTGGTGATGGAGAGCATGTAAAGCAATGTGGGCGAAGTCTATGGCACCTCGCACCCTGGAGAATCCTGCCATGCGGGCAAAACCTAATGCTCTCTTGTCCTGCTTCGCTTTGTCAATAGGGAAGGAGATGTAAGTATTCCTCCTAGTGTAGAGAGCCTCAGTCACCTCCCAGATACACCGTTGCACGGCAAACTGGGAAAAGTCGTTGGTCACCTGAAAGGAGACAGTTGCATAAAAGTTCAGTTTCACAGCAACCTTGACAGCCACAGGCAGTGCTGTCCATTACCTGATTCCAGGCTTGAGTTGTGGCTGCAGCAGGTGAAATAGCTCGGCGACAGCCTCCTTTGTTAAGCGAACGCGGCTTATACAGTGCTCTCCGAGAAGCTGAGGTAGGCGAATTGTTCCCTGAATGCCCACTGTGGGTATAGCCTCCTATGCAGTGCCCTCCTCCTCTCTCTTGGCCCAGCTGCTCCTGCTCTCTCCTTTCTTCTTCGCTACTCCCCCTCATCCTCCAGCCCCAAAGGCAGCCCTACCGTGACCGCAGTACAACTGTTGTGAAGGCAGCCAAAAACAGTGCAGAACCAGCAAAATCTTGAAGGTCCTTCCTGCCTGCTAGCACTACAAATTGCTGGGCAAGTTTATCACATGGCGAGTCAGGCGCTGGGGCAACTCAATATCAGAAAGGGGTCCCACAACAAGCATAGGATGCTTTTTAAAATATTATAATTCAGCATTTTATTAGTTCTGGCGTGCGCCCTAGACACCTATGGAGCAGCCCGATTCAATATGGTGGATGGCGCACTTCCAGCTCGTAATGAGCGCGTGCGCCCAGTATCTTGGATGCTTAGGTGCCCATTTTGAGCCTGAAAAACGGACATGGCACCATCGAATTTCTCGGCCATAGGTTCTAATTATCACAGTTTTAGAACAATGGAACTCAGCTGAACTCAAACGTTTGCGAGTGATCCCTCTTCCTTGTTAGTGTTAATTAGTTTTTCTTTCAAGATGGTTTCTAAAACGTTTTTGTTTAACTAGGGTTACCAGTTTTCTGATTCAGCAAATGCAGACAACAACTACATAGGACGATAAAACACAGGATACAGAATACAATTATGCATCACAACACTGCTAGAAATGGAAATCCACGGCAAGCTTTCAAAATATAGTCAGACTATGAGGGTGGAAGGTAACTGTACATGCCATGCATGATTAATACATTCCAACATTATAAAGTAATGCTGAGGTCACCTGCCCGGGTGAATCTGGTGAGGTCATTAAATATCTTGCAGCAATGAAGTTCAATGTGCTGAATGGTGCTGTTACCTCCTATAATGCGGCCTGAGCCACTCATCTGGGCTGCCGGGGAGAAAAATCATAGAGGCATTAAAATAATTGTATTTTTTTTCATTTTCTTTGAACACTTTTGTTCATTAATTATAAAAATATTGGGGATGTGAAAAAAGTCTGTTTGACAGACAGTCAAGAATCATCCAATCGGGTAACAAACATACTGTTTATTTACCAATTGGCGTGGAAACGCGATGCGCCACAAGGGTGGATGTGTCGAGCGACCAATTCCGGGAACGTGGGGCGGGGCAGTTGGAGGTGGAGGTCATGTCATGAAACCTCTAGGAATACGTCCAACCAGAGCTGGCAACTCAATGGGTTAATGATTAGCCTCAGCAGCACTTTTCTTGTAATCTTAATGCGTCAGTTTACAGGAATTGAAAATTAATTGGCATCCATTGTAACTTTAATTGGAACTGATCCACCATCTGCATTAAACAATTGGTTAAAATACAGCTCTGGTGCTACAAGTTAATCCCCATGCATTTTAACTGGCTGGGATTTTGGGTGTCTGCGCCCTCCAGCCTGCGAGTCCCGGTCAATTCGCTTTACTGGCCGGTGAATGACAGAAAACTGGGTCAGTAAAGTTGATGGTAAAGTATTAAAGGAATAAAAGATCTGTCTAAAGTTTTCCCCGCCATTGGGTGAGGTGATTTATCAATTACAATGGCAGACCCCGACGCTGTTAACGAGTAAATGATTCAGTTCAACATTTGATGCACTTCTTGCTCTTAAACTTAAATCGAAGATAAACCGCGATTTAGCAATTCTGGTAAAAATGGAGGGGTGCTGGCCCAGTGCGAGAGCAGATCTGTGTCTGACTATCAGGGGGTTGGACTACACTAATTATTACAACATGAGATCCCTTTCTTCTTTGAATTGGCTACAGACAAGACAGAAAGCACAGCCACACGGTTTGTTCTGCAGTACACTTGCCTTCGGCAGTGGAAAATGCAGCACAGGGCCTTCAACACACCATCAAAATAGCAGGTTGTGGTGTTGGCAGAAAAGTTGCCTAATTGTTCACAATGATGCAGCAGAGATGTGGAGGCAATATTACTGCTGCTGTGACGTCCAAGGTTTGAAGATCCTGCAGCAAGAGCTGCAGCAAAGGATGGTGAGCCTAACTGGGGCTGAAGGCCGCTCTCCAGTAAAGGTACGGAGACAAACTGCATGGAGGGAGGCTGACAATTTTTGAGGTGCCTGGCCCATCCTCAGCCTTACCAGCCCAATTTTGGGCCTCAGGCTCCAGCCTACCCCTCCCCATCCACGCTTAGTGGTCTAGCCTTGAACCTAGTACTCAGTGCTCATGACCTCACATCACAACCCTGATCTTGCAACCCCTTCAATGGCCTGATCGTCTCCTATTCCCCCTTCATATCCTTCTAAGGGTCAGGCCTCACTTTACATCTCATACCCCCACAGCATGACCCCAAATGCACAACTTTTAACCTCTCGATTCCCCATAACCCCTGGCCTCCTTGTGATCCTCACCCCTCTACTCGGCTGCACTCCCCCTGCTCCCTGACAGCTTTCCTCCCTGTGACTAATCTTTGTGCTAGCTAAACCAACACTGAATAGCTAAACAGCATGAGTGCTCTATAAACAGGAAACAAATATACACTATTAACTGTTTAAATGCTGTAGCAATCTAAGGGCCTCCTTTTAGCTCATTAATACTGAGGAGGCTTTTAGTTTTTTAATTTGAATTGCACATCAGTGCAGGTGGCACTGTCAGATTCATCATTTTAGGACCATTTGTATGGCAATTCATATCCTCACCATGGGAAACGCTATGAGATCTGCTTGAAATATATTAAAATTCTTCCAAATAACATGCATTTCCTGTGCACATTAATCTTATTTTCTGACTCACGATTTTTCAGTCCTGCCTATATTTCAATCATCAGTCATATGCAAACTATGGCCTGTGTAATACCTTTAACTTATAAAGTAAAACCACTGTATACACCATCACACCTTCCCAATCTTTATGCCGTGTTCAGTATAGTTCATCATGCCATTTTCCTTCAATGCCTCTCTTCTGTGGTCCAGCTATCTGAGACTACCCTTGCACTGTTCCGTTCCTATCTGAATGCAGCCAGTGCATTAACAGCAATGGCTTCTCTTACCTCCCACACACTATCACCTCTGGGAGGCCCCTAAAATCTATCCGGGGCCCCCTCCTCCCTCTTGTCCACATACAGCCCCTCATATGCAGATAAGGGGTCAGCTTTCACATGTATGCTAATGATATCTAGCTCTACCTCCCCACCACTTCATTTAACCTCTCAACTGCCTCTCTGAACTTCGACTGCTTGTTTGCCATCAAGTCTTGGATGAGTCACAACTTCCTCTAGCTCAACATCTAGCAGACTGAAGCCATCGTCTTCAGCCCATGCAACAAAATCCACCTTCTTGCTGTGATTCCATCCCCTTCTCTGGCCATTCGCTCAGGTTGAACTAGACCATTCACAATCTTTGCATTATAGAATAGAATCATAGAATCTTACAGCTCAGAAGGAGGCCATTCTGCCCGCCATCCTGTGCTGGCTCTTTGAAAGAGCTGTCCAATTTAGTCCCACACCCCAGCTCTTTTCCCATACCCCTGCAAATTAGTCCTCTTCAAGTACATGTCTAATCATCTTTTGAAAGTTCCTACAGAATCTGCTTCCCCCTCTTTCAGATAGTGCATTCCAGATCTTAACAACCCTCTGTGTGAAAAAATTTCTCCTCATTTCCCCCCTAGTTCTTTTGCCAATTATTTTAAATCTGTGACCTTTGGTTACCGACCCACTTGCCAGAGGAAACAGTTTCTCCCTGCCTGCTCAAATTGGCAGGATGTGACTAGTGGTGTCCCACAGGGATCTGTATTAGGGCCTCAACTATTCACTGTATTTATTAACGACTTAGATGACGGGATAGAGAGCCACATATCCAAGTTTGCTGATGACACAAAGATATGATGTGGAGATGCCGGTGATGGACTGGGGTTGACAATTGTAAATAATTTTACAACACCAAGTTATAGTCCAACAAATTTATTTTAAATTCCACAAGCTTTCAGAGGCTTCCTCCTTCGTCAGGTGAACGGTGTGGAAATGAGATTTTCGAATCCTTCGCATTTTAAAATCACAGAACAATGCCTGGTGATTACTGCCCGTTGCCAAGGCAATCACAGTGAGCAGACAGAAAGGTGTCACCTAAAAAGGCCACCGAATATACAAACCCCCCAAAAAAAAGGAGAGAGAGAGAGAGAGAAGGAAGACAGTCAATGACCCGTTATATTAAAAACAGATAACATTTGTTCGTTGGTGGGGTTACGTGTAGTGTGACATGAACCCAAGATCCCGGTTGAGGCCGTCCTCATGGGTGCGGAACTTGGCTATCAATTTCTGCTCAACGATTTTGCGTTGTCGTGTGTCTCGAAGGCCGCCTTGGAGTATGCTTACCCGAAGGTCGGTGGCTGAATGTCCATGACTGCTGAAGTGTTCCCCGACAGGGAGAGAACCCTCCTGTTTGGCGATTGTTGCGCGGTGTCCGTTCATCCGTTGTCGCAGCGTCTGCATGGTCTTGCCAGTGTACCATGCTCTGGGGCATCCTTTCCTGCAACGTATGAGGTAGACAATGTTGGCCGAGTCACAGGAGTATGAACCGTGCACCTGGTGGGTGGTGTCCTCTCGTGTGATGGTGGTATCTGTGTCGATGATCTGGCATGTCTTGCAGAGGTTACCGTGGCAGGGTTGTGTGGTGTCGTGGACGCTGTTCTCCTGAAGGCTGGGTAATTTGCTGCGAACGATGGTTTGTTTGAGGTTGGGTGGCTGTTTAAAGGCGAGTAGTGGAGATGTGGGGATGGCCATAGCGAGGTGTTCGTCATCATTGATGACATGTTGAAGGCTGCGGAGAACATGGCGTAGTTTCTCCGCTCCGGGGAAGTACTGGACGACGAAGGGTACTCTGTTGGTTGCGTCCCGTGTTAGTCTTCTGAGGAGGTCTATGCGATTTTTCGCTGTGGCCCGTCGGAACTGTCGATCGATGAGTCGAGCATCATATCCCGTTCTTACTAGGGCGTCTTTCAGCGTCTGTAGGTGTCCATCGCGTTCCTCCTCGTCTGAGCAGACCCTGTGTATTCGCAGGGCCTGTCCATAGGGGATGGCCTCTTTGACGTGGTTAGGGTGGAAGCTGGAAAAGTGGAGCATCGTGAGGTTGTCCGTGGGCTTGCGGTAGAGTGAGGTGCTGAGGTGCCCGTCTTTGATGGAGATTCGTGTGTCCAAGAAAGAAACTGATTCTGAGGAGTAGTCCATGGTGAGCTTGATGGTGGGATGGAACTTGTTGATGTTATCGTGTAGTCTCTTTAGTGATTCCTCACCGTGGGTCCATAGAAAGAAAATGTCGTCGATGTATCTGGTGTATAGTGTTGGTTGGAGGTCCTGTGCAGTGAAGAAGTCCTGCTCGAACTTGTGCATGAAAATGTTGGCGTATTGGGGTGCGAATTTGGTCCCCATGGCTGTTCCGTGTGTTTGGGTAAAGAACTGGTTATTGAAGGTGAAGACATTGTGATCCAGGATGAAGCGGATGAGTTGTAGGATGGCGTCTGGCGATTGGCTGTTGTTGGTGTTGAGTATTGATGCTGTCGCAGCGATGCCGTCATCGTGGGGGATACTGGTGTAGAGTGCCGAGACGTCCATCGTGGTGAGAAGTGTTCCTGGTTCAACAGGTCCGTGGGTACTGAGTTTTTGTAGAAAGTCTGTAGTGTCGCGACAGAAGCTGGGGGTTCCCTGCACGATGGGTTTCAGGATGCCCTCGATGTACCCAGAGAGGTTCTCACACAGGGTTCCGTTGCCTGATACGATAGGACGTCCGGGTGTGTTGGCTTTGTGTATCTTTGGGAGGCAGTAGAAGTCTCCCACGCGGGGAGTACGTGGGATGAGAGTGCGTAGGATGTTTTGAAGGTCTGGATCGAAGGTCTTGATCAGTTTGTTGAGCTGATGGGTGTGTTCTTTGGTCGGGTCTGTGGGTAACCGTCTGTAGTGTTCCTGGTTGTCCAGTTGTCGGTATGCTTCTTTGCAATAGTCCGTTCTGTTCTGTATGACGATGGCTCCTCCTTTGTCTGCTGGTTTGATGACGATGTTGCGGTTGGTCTTGACAGCTTTGATGGCGTTGCGTTGTGCTCGGGTGACATTCTGGACTGTCTTCCGAGTGCGGCTGATGAATCTGGCATAGACGCATTTCCTGACAGCTTGAGCATACATGTCAAGCTGAGGGCAGCGACCCTCTGGAGGAGTCCAGTGAGACTCTTTCCTCTTCGGTTGCTGTATCGCGGATCCCTCTGTCTGCTGTTCCGGATCGTTGATTGTCTCATTGGGTTCGCTGCTGAAATCTTGGGGTTTGTGGTAGAATTCCCGGAGCCTCATTCTCCTGATGAATTCCTCTGTGTCCGCCGCGATAGGTACAAAGATAGGTAGCATTGTAAGCAGTGTAGGTGGAAGCAAAAAATTACAGAGAGATGTTAATAGATTAAGTGAATGGGCAAAACTGTGGCAAATGGATTTCAGTGTAGACAAGTGTGAGGTCATCCACTTTGGAACTAAAAAGGATAGATCAGAGTACTTTCTAAATGGTGAAAAGCTCAAAACAGTGGAGGTTTGTACATGGACCCAAAGAGACTTAGGGCCCATGTACATAGATTATTAAAATGTCATGGACAGGTACAGAAAATAATCAAAAAGGCTAATGGAATGCTGGCCCTTATATCTAGAGGACTGGAATACAAGGGGGTAGAAGTTATGCTACAGCTATACAAAGCCCTAGTTAGGCCACATCTGGAGTACTGTGTTCAGTCCTGGGCACCGCACCTTTGGAAGGATATGTTGATCTTGGAGGGAGTGCAGCGTAGATTTACTAAAATGATAATTGGACTCCAAGGTTAATTTACGAGGAGAGATTACACAAACTAGATTTGCATTTGTATTTTACATGCATCGTACTTTTGGGAATGACGTCTGTGAGGCTCTGCTCATAGGATGAGTTGTTCAAAACATCTACAGAACACCACTTTTCACGATGGAGAGTGAGCATCATTTAACCGTTGATTCCTGTGGTAAGTTGGGCCTAAGCAGGCTTCAGGTGGTTTCTTCTTTCTCCTTCCGGCTCCTGTGTAAAAATGATACAGGACGGAAGCAATGCTCTGGCCTATGAAAGCTAGGCTCTCGAAGCTGCGCCACACTGTTTCCATTGCATTGAGAGTTTGGGGTAAGATCTTGTCTTTGTGCGATAGTATGAATCGGAGTCAGCAGCCCGCTTTACGGCCCCGATTTTAGAATGGAGGCAGGATGGCAGCGGGGAGTGGGGGGGAGGGGAAATGGGCACGTGGGTGACCTGACCAATAAAATATGTCCATTTCCCACACGATCGCAAGTGCATTGGTGCCACTTAACGTGGCTTCCGGGTTTGCCGTCCCAAAGCTGCGCAGCGGGCGGACTGCGCACCCGCATCACAAGCTGTCAGCTGGAGGAGCTCTATTTAAAGGGCATTGCTCCAAAGGCTTTTGCTGGAGCAAAAATCCAGAATTCACAATGGAGCAGCACAGGGGCAAGGCTGCTCCAAGGTTCAGCGACGGCTCACTACAGAAGCTACTGGACGGGACGAAGAGGAGGAGGGAAGTGTTTTACCCCATGGACGGGAGGAAGTGCCCTGCCTCTGCCACCGAGGAGGCCTGGCTCGAGATTGCAGAGGAGATCACCAGCAGTAGCAACATATCCCGCATCTGGATCCAGTGCAGGAAGCGCTTCAATGACCTAACTAGGTCAGGAAAAGTGAGTACACTTACTGATTCCCCTGCATTACGTGTCGCACATCACCCCCAACTCGTTCTGCACTGCCAAGACTACTCCATCACATCACTCCTCACATCCACTAAAGGCTCATTCTCAACTTACCTGCACTTCCTCAGCACTTCCTCACCTCTCCATTTGTGACCCCCCCCCCACTACCACTCACCCCAATCCTCATCCAAGGTGATCTCTCTGTCTCACTCTCACCCTCTGATGCATCTCTTTCATGGTCAGCCTCACCCAAAGCAATGGATTCATCGGTTGGCCACTTCACCATCACTCACTCTCACACCTCTTCTTTCTCCCCTTCTAGGAGAAGAGAGTGCAAAATGCACGTGAGAGGGTGAGGACTGGAGGGCGGCCACAACAAATAGTGATCCTCACTGATGCGGAGCAGGAGGCACTCGAGATCAGCCGCACCCTCGAGTGCCTGTCTGTCGGGGACACTGAGACTGGCACCCCACAAGCGTTTGGTGACACAACTTTAACATTCATCATACACAACATGAATTGATGTTAACAATGTTTGCCATGTTCAAAACCTCATTATGCTTATCGCAACATGACTCATCTGTGATGGTGCTTAATATTGCCCTCTGTTCTCTTACAGGCCCTTCAACGACCATAGTGACGGCAGACGACGATTCCACAGAGGACCTGCCGGCCTTGGGTTGGGTTGGCACCTGGTGAGTCACCACACACAAGTGAGCATGAGCAGACACTGGTGGCAGGGGCAGCTATAGAGAGTCTGCATGTGTGGGAGCACTCCTCTCCAGGCTCTGCTCAGCTGGTTGCAGATGCTGAACCCTGGGGGCCACCCTTTAAAAGGAGAATGATCAAGGGACAGCAGCACATTTGCGAGGTACTGGAACAGGTGCCAGGCACACTCTCCACCATAGCGTGGAGAATGGAGGAGTCCAACTCCTGCATGGGTGGAATGCGGGCACAGGTATGTGAGGGAATCTCTGAGAGTGTTCAGGGATGTGAGCAAATATCTGAGATATTGTCGTACTTAACTGCTGAAATGCCTGAGATAATGTTGTAGGTAAGTGCGGGAATCTAGTATTGTGCATTGAGAAAGGGTTAATTAATAATCTTGTTGTAAAGAAGCCCTTAGGGAAGAGTGACCGTAATATGATAGAATTCTTCATTAAGTTTGAAAGTGATGTAGTTCAATCCGAAACTAGGGTCTTAAATCTAAACAAAGGAAACTACAAAGGTATGAGGCACAAGTTGGCTGTGGTTGATTGGGGAACTACATTAAAAGGTATGACGGTAGACAGGCAATGGCTAGCATTTAAAGAATTAATACATAATTTGCAACAAATATCTTTTCCTTTAGGGCACAAAAACCCAACAGGAAAAATGATCCAACCATGGCTAACAAGAGAAATTAAAGATAGTACTATCTTTATAGGCATATAAAGTTGCCAGAAAAAGCAGTAAACCTGAGGATTGGGAACATTTTAGAATTCAGCAAAGGAGGACCAAGAAATTGATAAAGAAAGGGAAAATAAAATATAAGAGTAAACTAGCAAGAAACATAAAAACGGACTGTAAAAGCTTCTATAGGTATGTAAAAAGGAAAAGACTGACGAAGGCAAATGTGGGTCCCTTACAGACAGAGACGGGAGAATTTATAATGGGGAATAAGGAAATGGCAGAGAAATTAAACAAATACTTTGTGTCTGTCTTCACGGAAGAAGACACAAAAAACCTCCCAGAAATACTAGAGAACCAAGGGTCTGGCGAGAATGAGGAACTGAAAGAAATTAGTATTAGTAAAAAAATAGTACTAGAGAAATTAATGGGACTGATAGTCAATAAATCCCAATGACCTGATGATCTACACCCCAGGATTTTGAAAGAGGTGGCTATGGAGATAATGGATGCATTGGTTGTCATCTTCCAAAAATCCACAGATTCTGGAACAGCTCCTGCAGATTGGAGGGTGGAAAATGTAACCCCACTATTTAAGAAAGGAGGGAGAGAGAAAACAGGGAACTACAGACCTGTTAGCCTGACTTCAATAATAGGGAAAATGCTAGAATCTATTATAAAGGATGTGATAACAGGATACTTAGAAAATAATAATAGGATTCGTCAGAGTCAGCATGGATTTAAGAAAAGGAAATCATGTTTGACAAACCTATTGGAGTTCTTTGAGGATGTAACTAGTAGAATAGATAAGGAGGAACCAGTGGATGTGGTGTATTTGGATTTTCAGGCGGCTTTTGATAAGGTCCCACACAGGAGGTTAGTGAACAAAGTTAGAGCACATGGAATTGGGGATAATATACTGGCATGGATTGAGAATTGGTTAACAGACAGAAAAAAAGAGAGTAGGAATAAATGGGTCTTTTTCAGGTTGGCAGACTGTGACTAGTGGGGTACCGCAGGGATCAGTGCTTGGGCCCCAGCTATTCACAATCCACATCAATGATTTGGACGAGAGGACCAAATGTAATATTTCCAAGTTTGTTCATGACACAAAGCTAAATGTGAATGTGAGTTGTGAGGATGCAAAGAGGCTTCAAGGGGATATAATGGCAAACATTTAAAAAGATATTTTATGACTTGCAACAAAAATATATCCCTGTGAGGAGGAAAGACTCCACAAAAAGGAAGTCAAGGATGGTATCAGGTTAAAAGAAAAAGCATACAACATGGCAAAGATTACTGGTAAGCCCGAAGATTGGGAAAACTTTAAAAACCAGCAAAGGATGACTAAAAGAATAATAAAGAGGGAGAAAATAAATTATGAGAGTAAACTAGCAAGAAATACAAAAACTGACAGTAGAAGCTTCTACAAGTATATAAAAAGGAAGAGGGTAGCTAAAGTAAACATTGGTCCCTTAGAGGATGAGACTGGGGAAATAATAATGGAAAACGAGGAAATGGCAGAGGAATTGAACAGATATTTTGTATCTGTCTTCACAGTTGAAGACACTAATAACATACCAATAATAGTAGAAAATCAAGGGGCAAAGGGGAGGGAGGAACTAACAGCAACCATTATCACTAGAGAAAAAGTACTAGGTAAACTAATGGGTCTAAAGGCTGACAAGTCCCCTGGACCTGATGGCTTGCATCCGAGGGCCTTAAAGGAAGTGGCTACAGAGATAATGGATACATTGTTGTAATCTTCCAGAATTCACTAGATTCTGGAAAGGTCCCAGCGGATTGGAAAACCGCAAACGTAACACCCCTATTCAAGAAGGGAGTGAGACAGAAAGCAGGTAACTTTAGACCAGTTAGCCTAACATCTGTCATTGGGAAAATGCTAGAATCCATTATTAAGAAAGTCGTAGCAGGATATTTGGAGACTCATAATACAATCAAGGAGAGTCAACATGGTTTTATGAAGGGGAAATCATGTCTGACAAATTTATTAGAGTTCTTTGAGGAAGTAATGGGCAGGGTGGATAAAGGGGAACCAATGGATGCAGTATATTTGGATTTCCAAAAGGCATTCGATAAGGTGCCACATAAAAGATTACTGCACAAGATAAGAGCTCACGGTGTTGGGGGTAATATACTGGCATGGACAGAAGATTGGCTAACTAACAGAAAACAAAGAGTCGGGATAAAGGGTCATTTTCAAAATGGCAATCTGTAACTAGTGGGGTGCCACAGGGATCAGTGCTGGGGCCTCAACTAATTACAATATATATCAATGACTTGGATGAAGGAACAGAGTGTCTTGTGGCCAAATTTGCTGATGATACAAAGATAGATGGAAAAGCAAGTTGCGATGAGGACACAAAGCGCTCGATTTTAGCACCCGCGATCGGGTGCGTTCCTGGCGGGGGGGCTACGAAAATCGGGGATTCCAGGGGCGGGTCGGAAGCCCGGCTCCAACCCGCCCCATTTCCGGGTTCCCCACTGACCCGCTGACATGTGCGCGCAGCCCCCGCATGTGGGACTCCCGCCGGCAATTAAAACCGGCAGGGTGCCATTTAAAGTAATTGAACAGGTACTTCTGGTCGTTTACAGACCTGATTGACCTGTTATTTTAGCAGGGATGAGATTTTGCAACTGACTGGGACTGTTTCCCGTACTGGGGGAAACACTCCCAGTTCAAATGGACGTATTGCAGCCATCAGCCTGTGGCAGCTGCAAAGGTCCATTTGACAGGTGGTGGGGGGAGACCCTCACTCATTGCAGGAGGCCACTCTGTCACTTTGGACAAAGTTTGGCCTCCACCACCCTCCTCCTAACAACAAAATTCACTAACTTGCACACTTACCCCGGTGTCCAGACACATGTACCTATCTTGCGGACCCCCTCAGATGTACATCTTCCGGATGGGGGCCGCCGTAGCTGCAGTCATGACCTCCTCAGAGGGCAAACAGCATCACCAGCCTCACCGGCCACGCCGTCCACCTCTGACACGTGGAGCTCCACAACACAGTGCTGTGACACATCCACCTGCACAGCAGGAGGGAGGGCAACCACAGAGAGAGATGTGTCGCAGAGGGCACTACCCTCGCCACAGGGTCCACAGACAGAGGCTCAGCTTCCTGGACCTCTCTGAGCAGCAGTGCACATGGAGGCTCACAGTGACACGACATGTAGTCGTGGACATCTGCAGCCACCTTCATACCGAGCTGCTCCCAGCTGGCCCGAGCACCATCTTCTTACCTGTCGCTGTCAAAGTCACCACTGCCCTCAACAACTTCTCCTCCGCATCCTTCCAGGGTGCCACCAGGGACATCGCCGACGTCTCTCAGTCGTTTGCACAAAAGAGCCCTGCAAATTTACCTACACTCACTCTGCAGTGACACAATGGGTGGCATCAGGTGTGGGTCTTCATTGTGATCCTCAGGAAAGGGCATTATTGCACAAACCAGACAGGATTCGCAAAGACATGGCAGTAGTGGTGCCAATATAATATGTAATGTGAGTTGGTCAGAAATTAAATACAAGTAAAAACCATGACAAACCCTCAAACACCCTTGTGCATCCCCTTCATGCTCACGACACGTTTGCCTCACGCTTCCTACTGCACATATGTGATGCATGCCCTGTGGCTGCAGCACAGGTAGTGGCAGGTTGAGTGAGGCTGACCGTGAAAGAGATGCATGAGAGGGTGAGTATGAGATAGAACCATGAGATTGTATGAGGATTGGGTTGAGTGGTAGTGGCGGGATGAGTATTGACGAGGTGAGTAAGTGCAGGTAAGATGAGGATGAGGTTTGAGTGGGTGTGAGGGGTGATGTGACAGAGTAATGTTGGCAGTGCAGAAGGAGATGTGGGGTGGGGGCGGTGATGTGGCAGACGGAGTGTAGGGGAAAGACTACGTGTACTCACTTTGGCTGACCTACTTAGGTCATTGCAGCGCCTCCTGCACTGTATGCAGGTGGGCGATATGTTGGTGGTGCAGGTGACCTCCTCTGCCACCTCAAGCCAGGCCTTCTTGGTGGCAGAGGCAGGCCGCTTCCTCCCGCCCGCCGGGGGGAGGATCTCTGTCCTCCCCCTCCTCCTCACCCCATCCAATAAGAGCTGAAGTGAGGCATCATTAAACCTGGGAGCAGCCTTCCCCCTGGGCTGCTCCATGCTGTAATTTTTCCTATTTGTTGCAGCATCAGTCAGTGGTGGACTGCCCCTTTAAATAGAGCTCCTCCAGCTGACAGACCTTACTGCACATGCGCAGTTCGCCCACCGCGCAGCTCAGCAGCGGGGAACCCGGAAGAACAGGTAAGTGGATCCAATCAGCCTCCGATTGCGCGCGGGGCAGACTGATTTCACCGGGCGCGTTACCCATGCGCCCAATCTACCCCCCGCCGTGAACCTGCCGCCATGGTAATATCGGGCCCAAAGTGTCTGCAGAGGGATATTGACAGGTTAAGCGAATGGGCAAAAATTTGGCAGATGGAATATAATGTGGGAAAATGTGAAGTCATCCACTTTGGGAGGAAAAATAAAAAACAAAATATTATTTGAATGGAAAAATACTACAAATTGCTGTGGTACAGAGGGATCTGGGTGTTCTCTTACATGAAACACAAAGTCAACATACAGGTGCAGCAGGTAATCCGGAAGGCAAACAGAATATTGGCCTTTATTTCTAGGGGGATGAATATAAAAGCAGGGAAGTCATGCTACAACTGTACAGGGTGCTGGTGAGACCACACCTGGAGTACTGCGTACAGTTCTGGTGCCCATATTTAAGGAAGGACATACTTGCATTGGAGGCAGTTCAGAGAAGGTTCACTAGGTAGATTCTGGGTATGGAAGGTTTGTCTTATGAGGAAAGATTGAACAGGTTGGGTCTATACTCATTAGAGTTTAGAAGAATGAGAGGAGATCTTATTGAAACATACAAGATTCTGAGGGGACTCGATAGGGTAGATGCTGAGAGGATGTTACCCCTCGTGGGGGAATCTAAAACTAGGGGGCATAGTCTCAGAATAAGGGGTCGCCCGTTTAAGATGGAAATGGGGAGGAATTTCTTCTCCCAGAGGGTCGTGAATCTTTGGAATTCTTTACCCCAAAAAGCTGTGGGGGCTGGGTCATTGAATACATTCAAGGCTGAGTTAGACAAATTTTTGATCAGCAAGGGAGTCAAAGGATATGGGGAAAGGGCGGGAAAGTGGAGTTGAAGTAAAAATCAGTTCAGCCATGATCTCATTAAATAGCAGAGCAGGCTCAAGGGACCGTATGGCCTACTCCTGCTCCTTTCTCTTATGGTCTTATGGTCTTATAGACAGGCTAAGTGAGTGGGCAAGAACATGGCAGATGGAATATAATGTGGAAAAATGTGAAGTTATCCACTTTGGTAGGAAAAACAGAAATGCAGAGTATTTTTTAAATGGTGAGACATTCGGAAATGGTGATGTTCAAAGGGACTTGGATGTCCTTGTACATGAGTCACTGAAAGCTAACATGCAGGTGCAGCAAGCAATTAGGAAGGCAAATGGTATGTTGTAATAAAGATGTCTTACTGCAATTATATAGGGCCTTGGTGAGACCGCACCTGAAGTATTGTGTACAATTTTGGTCTCCTTCTTTCAGAAAAGATATACTTGCCATAGAGAGAGTGCACCGAGGGTTCACCAGACTGATTCCTGGGATGGTGGGACTGTCGTATGAGGAGAGATTGAGTAGACTAGGTCTGTATTCTCTAGAGTTTAGAAGAATGAGAGGTGATCTCATCGAAACATAGAAAATTCTTACAGGGCTCGGCAGGGTAGACCCAAGGAGGATGTTTCCCCTGGTTGGTGAGTCTAGAACCAGGGGTCACAGTCTAGGAATAAAGGGTAGACCGTTTAGGACTGAGATGAGGAGGAATTTCTTCACTCAGAGGGTAGTGAATCTTTGGAATTCTCTACCCCAGAGGGCTGTGGAGGCTCAGTCATTGAGTACATTCAAAACAGAGATCGATAGATTTCTAGATATTAAAGGTTTGAAGGGATATGGGGATGGTGCAGCAAAATGGTGTGGAGGTAGAAGATCAGCCATGATCTTGTTGAATGGCGGAGTAGGCTCGAGAGGGCGGATGGCCTACTCCTGCTCCTATTTCTTATGTTCTTATGAATGTCTGTGATGGAGAGAAGGCTAGCCTCCGTTGAGCTTCAAGCATGGCTCACAAATGAGTCCATTCAGACCCTAACAACGATCGTTCGGACTCAGGGTAAACAACATTCTGCCGCCTTAAACAGGCTGACAGATACTTTAATAGTGGCCTTCCAACGCATCACACATGTCCACCAAACTGTTCTCCAGCAGGGTGGTAGGAGTGATGTGGGCTGGCCCAGGAGAGGGATGATGGCGAAAGGGGACATGGAAGTGGGGATGTCACTCAAAGCGCTCCCACATCTCACCCGTTGCCCCCCTCTCAACCAGTACCTGCAATGCTGCCTCCTCTCCAGGTGGCCAAGTCTGCCCCTGCACAGGTGCAGGTGGAGCAGACTTTTGAGGGGCCCTCATGGGCTCCAAAACCCAGGGGGTGTAGGCCAAAAGCATTTAAGCAGTCAGGGCATGAACATGAGCAACCTGCCACTACCTCTGCTGTAGCCACAGGGGATGCACCACGTAGAAGTAGTAGGAAGAGAAAAGCTAAGGTTTTGTGAGCAAGAAGGGGATGTACAAGGGTGTTTGACAGATGGCCATGTTTTTCATTTATATTTGGTTTTTGTTAAACTCACATTAAATGTTATGATTATCACCACTACTGTCTTGCCCATTCTTGTGTGGCTTTTGTGATAGGGCCCTTTGATGAGGTTCACCATGAACAGCGACACTTGATGTCACCCAGTTGGTCACTTTACAGTGGGTGTATGTGTAGTTGCAGGACTGTTTTGTGCAGGGAGGGATGGGGGAGCTGGGGTTGGCATTGCTCTTTCCAGGTGGTCTGAGGACTGGACTCTTCACACTTTCTGATGTTAGGAGAACCGTTCACATATCAGTGACTCTCTGGCCTCATGACCAGCCAGATGAGCTGCCGCTCTGCCCATGGGTTCCTCCTCCTCCTCCTCTGCCTCCTCCTCCTCCTCAATGTGGATGGCAGATGTGGATGGGGCCTCCTCAAGCGGCACCCCTCTCTGTTGTGCCATGTTGTGCAGGACACAACACACTACTATAATGCGTTCCACTCTGTCTGGTGCATATTGAAGTCCTCGCCCAGAACAATCAAGGCACCTAAATCGCATCTTGAGCAGCCCTATAGTATGCTTAATTGTAGACCTGGTGGCAATTTGGCTGTCTTTATACTGATGCTGTTGCTTGGTGATGGGGCTCCGCAGCAATGTCATGAGCCATGTGTGCAGGGGATATACCTTGTCCCCGAGGAGCCAGCCCTTAAGGGTGTGTTCAGTGCGTGGAAGAGGGACGGGATGTTGGATTCCCTCAGAATTAAGGAATCGTGGCAGCTGCCAGGGAATCTGTTGCAAACGTGAAGGAATCTTTTGTGATGGTCACAAATGAGCTGAGTGCTGATGGAGTGATATCCCTTCCTGTTGATGAACAGTCCTGGCTCGTGTGGAGGTGCTCGTATTGCTATATGGGTGCAATTTATTACACCCTGCACCTGTGGGAAGCCAAGCACAGAGTGGAATCCCACTGCCCTCTCCGTCTGGCTGAGGTTGTCCATGGGGAAGTTGACGTACTGCGAGGTCCTGCAAAACAAGTCATTGGTGACCTGTCTTATGCACTTGTGTGCAGAAGACTGAGAGACCCCAGCAATGTCCCAGTTGCACCCTGGAATGATCCGGAGGCAAAGAAGTTGAGGGCAGTGGTGGCTTTAACTGCGACAGGTCGTGAGATGCCACTCGGCTCAGCCGGGAGCAGCTCAGCATAAAAGAGGCTGCAGATGTCTGCGACCACCTGGCGACTCACTCTGAGCCTCCGTTTGCACTGCTCCTCAAAGAGGTCCAGGAAGCCTTGGTCTGTAGACCCCGTGGTGAGGGTAGTGCCTCCTGCGATGTCGCTCCCTCTGTTGTTCCCCTCTGTGCTCTTGTGCAGGTGCCTGTGGCGCAGCACTGTGTTGTGGAGCTACAAGTGGTGGAAGTGCACAGTGTCCCTGGTGAGGTCGGTGATTTTGCTCGTCCTCTGATGTACTGGTGATTGCAGCCATCACGCCCGCCCCCCCCAACCCCCCACCCCATCCTGATGGTATCAGTTTGAGGGGGTCCGAAAAGTTGGTAAATATGTGTGACCAGAAGAGTGAGTGGAGAGTAAGAATTTTTAGTGAAAACACAAAGATCTCACAGCCAAAAGTTTGTCTGAAAGAACTGAGTGCCCTGCTGGAATAACAAACCTTTTCTCCCCATCTGTCAAACAAGCATTTGACCAGAAACTTAACTGGACCAGCCATATAAATACTGTGGCTACGAGAGCAGGTCAGAGGCTGGGTATTCTGTGGCGAGTGACTCACCTCCTGACTCCCCAAAGCCTTTCCACCATCTACAAGGCACAAGTCAGGAGTATGATGGAATACTCTCCACTTGCTTGGATGAGTGCAGCTCCAACAACACTCAAGAAGCTCGACACCATCCAAGATAAAGCAGCCCGCTTGATTGGCGCCCCATCCACCACCCTAAACATTCACTCCCTTCACCACCGGCGAACTGTGGCTGCAGTGTGCACCATCCACAGGATGCACTGCAGCAACTCGCCAAGGCTTCTTCGACAACACCTCCCAAACCCGCGACCTCTACCATCTAGAAGGACAAGAGCAGCAGGCACATGGGAACAAAACCACCTGCACGTTCCCCTCCAAGTCACACACCATCCCGACTTGGAAATATATCGCCGTTCCTTCATTGTCGCTGGGTCAAAATCCTGGAACTCCCTTCCTAACAGCACAGTGGGAGAACCGTCACCACACGGACTGCAGCAGTTCAAGAAGGCGGCTCACCACCACCTTCTCGAGGGCAATTAGGGATGGGCAATAAATGCTGGCCTCGCCAGCGACGCCCACATCCCATGAACGAAAGAAAAAAAAGAATGTCCAACTGGCTGCCTGCTGAAACACATCTAGCAGATCAGGGAGTGTTTCCCATAGCACGGGAAACATGCTGAAGATATTTGAAAATCGGACCCCTGCCTCAATGTGCACAAAATTAAGTACTTCAACTATCTAACTAACTGTCTTAACTGTCATCCCGCTGGCTTTAATTGCTGGCTCAGACGTGTCAGTGGGGAACCCGGAAGTCTACAGGTTGGAGCCGAGTTCCGAACCTGCTCGGAATTTCCCAGATTTTCGAAGCGCTGGGGCCCCCAACGCACCCGTACTTGGATTTCAAAATCGAGCCCTACCTCTCTCCCGAATTTTATTTCCATTGACTGTTGCACAAAGTCAAGATCTACCCCGTTGTGTTTTTTTGGTTTACTTCCTGCTGTTGCCCAGCTTGATTTTTGTGCAATGCAATCCTTTTACACATACCTTTCATACAATAGTCTTGTTGACAGCTGCAATTTGATTTGCATTAAGTAAATTACTGATGGTGAGAATTCCTTAGGGGATTTCACTGGCTTTTCTAGGAGGAGGAAGTAATAAATGAAGAAGATGAGTTAACAGTGTATTTACCCCAGCACAATTTTACAAAACACAGTGGCCCAATAAATAGTATGCCTTCACCAGTTACTGTACCTGAATTTCCATACATGGCAGACACCAGCTGCTACCCTAACATATTTCTGTAAACTCTCAGGTCTAAGGTGTTAGCCTTGGCTCAGTGGTATCATTCTCATCTACCAATCAGAAGGTTGTGGGTTCTAGTCCTACTCCAGAGACTTGAATACACAATCTAGGCTGACACTTCAGTGCAGTATTGAGGGAAAGCTGCAATGTTTGAGGTGCTGACTTTTGTATGAGATGTTAAATCGAAGCCCCATCTGCCTTCTCAGGTAGAACAGAAGAGGAGTTTCCCTGGTGTCCTGGCCAATATTTGTTGCTCAACCGACATCATTAAACCAGATTATCTAGTCATTTATCACACTGCTGTTTGTGGGAACCTTGCTGTGTGAAAATTGGCTGCTGTGTTTCTGACATTACAACAGTGACTATACTTCAAAAGTAGTTAATTGGCTGTAAAGCAATTTGAGATATCCTGAGGTTGTGAAAGGCACTATATAAATACAAGTCTTTCTTTCTTTACATTGCCCCTACTTCTTTCTCTATATTAACGTGGCGGTAATATTTTTTACCCAGCGCGGTCTCAGTCTATGGTATGTGCCTTCTAGACCCTAAGCTCATGTTCCTCCTAGGTGTTACCCCAATGGGAAGAGTATGACTGGGGGCCTCATGGAATGGAGGTGGCCCAGTATCAATTGGACCTGGGTCATGCAATAACTTGGCAACAGCTGGCACCATATCCATTACCTGATGGTTACCTGCTCCTGACTGGAGCTGTGATTTGCCACCACTCATTTCTGATGAACTTCGCACCTTACCAGTCAGTAACCGAGGACAAACGCTTCCCTTGCTCTAAGTCATCTGCTGCAAAGATATCTGTAGGCAACTTGCAACATAGGGATGGCATTACTTGTAGCAGGCAAGGTCAACACCACCCTCAGCTGTTATGCTGCTGGTTCATTTCTTGCTAACACTGCAACACCAGCTAGTGTGCTGCCCACACATTTCAGGGCGATGAGCAATGCATCTGTCAGTGGGTATGGCACTTTCATACTTGTTCTCACAGCAATGTCGTACTAACAGAAAATTAGATAAATCATCAGTTAATCTGTTTGGGTTCTGTTATTTTATTATAAATGTAAGAAACATTTGGGGCTCTATTTTCGGATCGTGTTTCCGGCGGGTTACCAGCGGGGTGGCCCCGAAAATCCCGATCTCCGGTCACGTGACCGGATCGCGACGAAATCCCGGCCATTTCCGGGTACCGCGCTGACGTGCGGGGCTACGCGCGCAAGCCCCGCTGGTGGGAATCCTGCAGGCAATTAAAGCCAGCGGGGTTCCACTTGAGAGTACTTAACTTGCTCGTTGTGGTCAGTTAATGAGCTGAATCAGCTGTCAAAAGAGGAAGTGTGGGATTTTAGGTTCAAGGCAGTGAGCTTCACACACTGGGGGAAACAGTCTCCCTCCAACCAGGCGTGTTGCAGCCAGCAGCCTGTGGCAGGTGCCAAGGTGCACTCCACGGGGGAGAGCCCTCACCCACGCAGGAGGCCACCGCGTCACATAGGGCAACCCCTGCCCTCCACCACCCCCCGCCAAGCCAGAGGACAGACCGACACGAAACCGCAGCCCCAGTCCGAGGAACCACACACCTACCCTGCACAACCCCTCAGACCAACACCTGCCAGTTGGGTGGTGTGTGGAGACCCTCGGAGGACGAAGAGCATGCCCAGCACCAGCAGCCTCGCAGTCCACGCCGTCCGCCGCAGAGACGTGGATCCCCCCAACACGGTGTTGTTGCACGCCCACCTGCACAGCAGGAGGGAGGGCTACCGCAGAGAGAGACGCGTCGCAGAGGGCACTACCCTCGCCACAGGGTCCACAGACCTAGGCGCAGCTCCCCGGACCTCTCCGAGCAGCAGTGCACAGGGAGGCGCAGATTCGCTCGACATGTAGTCGTGGAGATCTGCAGCCTCTTTCATGCCGAGCTGCTCCTGGCTGGCCCCAGCACCAACTGCTTACCTGTCACAGGCAAAGTCACCACTGCCCTCCACACCTTCTCCTCCGCATCCTTCCAGGGTGCAGCCGGCTACACCGCCGATGTCTCTCAGTCGTCTGCGCGGACGAGCCCTGCAAATACACCTGCACCTACTCTGCAGTAACACGATGGGTGGCATCAGTTGTGGGTCCTCATAGTGATACCCAGGAGCGGGCATTATTGGCCACAACGGACAGGATTCGCGGAGACATGGCAGTGGTGGTGTCAATATAATGTGTGCTGTTTGTTGCTCTGAAATTCAATATGGGTAACACCCATGACAAACCCTCAGACACCCTTGTGCACCCCCTTCATGCTGACGAGATGTTTGCCTTACGCTGCCTACTGCACATATGTGATGCATGCCCTGTGGCTGCAGCACAGGTGGTGGCAGGTTGAGTGAGGCTGGCCGTGAGGGAGATGCACGAGAGGTTGAGTATGGGATGGAGCCATGAGATTGTATGAGGATTGGGTCGTGTGTTAGTGGCAGGATGAGTACTGGCGAGGTGAGTAGGTGGAGGTAAGATGAGGATGGGGTGTGAGTGGGTATGAAGGGTGATGTGACAGAATAGTGTTGGCGGTGCCGAAGGAGATGTGGGGTGGGGGCAGTGTTGTGGCAGACGGAGTGTAGGGGAAAGACTTCGTGTTCTCACTGCGGCTGACCTACTGCGGTCATTGCAGCGCCTCCTGCACTGTATGCAGGTGGGCGATATGTTGGTGGCGCAGGTGACCCCCTCTGCCACCTCGAGCCAGGCCTTCTTGGTGGCAGAGGCAGGCCGCTTCCTCCCGCCCGCCGGGGGGAAGATCTGTGTCCTCCCCCTCCTCCTCACCCCATCTGATGATACCTGGGGTGAGGCACCATTAAACTGGGAGCAGCCTTCCCCCTGGGCTGCTCCATGCTGCAATTTGTCCCATTGGTTGCAGCATCTGTCAGTGGAGGACTGCCCCTTTAACTAGAGAGCCTCCAGCTGACAGATCGTACTGCGCATGCGCAGCCCGACCGACGCGCAGGCCAGCGCCGTGGACCCCGGTGGAGCAGGTAATTGATTCCTATTAGTGTGTTGCCTGCTACGATCGCGTGGGCAACCCACTAATTTCTCCGAGCGTGTTGACCACGCTCCCGGAGGACCACCCGCTGGGAACCCGCAGGCCTGCTAAATTCGGGCCCTTGTTCTCTCCAAATCTATTTCGCTCCTCTTTGAGTCTAATTTTCTCCTCTCTCAAAGTCTGCTTTTCCCCTCCCTCTGAGTCTGTTTTTCTCCTCTCTCAAAGTCTGCTTCTCTCCTCTCTCTGAGTCTGTTTCTCCCCTCCCTCTGAGTCTGTTTCTCCCCTCCCTCTGAGTCTGTTTCTCCCCTCTCTCTGAGTCTGTTTCTCCCATCTCTCTGAGTCTGTTTCTCTCCTTTCCCTGAGTCTGTTTCTCTCCTCTCTCTGAGTCTGTTTCTCTCCTTTCCCTGAGACTGTTTCTCCCCTCTCTCTGAGCCTGTTTCTCCCCTCTCTCTGAGTCTGTTTCTCCCCTCTCTCTGAGCCTGTTTCTCTCCTCTCTCTGAGTCTGTTTCTCCCCTCTCTCTGAGCCTGTTTCTCGCCTCTCTCTGAGTCTGTTTCTCTCCTTTCCCTGAGACTGTTTCTCCCCTCTCTCTGAGCCTGTTTTTCCCCTCTCTCTGAGTCTGTTTCTCCCCTCTCTCTGAGTCTGTTTCTCCCCTCTCTCTGAGTCTGTTTCTCCCCTCTCTCTGAGCCTGTTTCTCCCCTTTCTCTGAGTCTATTTCTCCCATCTCTCTGAGTCTGCTTCTCTCCTCTCTCTGAGTCTGTTTCTCCCCTCACTCTGAGTCTGTTTCTCCCCTCCCTCTGAGTCTGTTTCTCCCCTCTCTCTGAGCCTGTTTCTCCCCTCTCTCTGAGTCTGTTTCTCCCCTCTCTCTGAGTCTTTCTCCCCTCTCTCTGAGCCTGTTTCTCGCCTCTCTCTGAGTCTGTTTCTCTCCTTTCCCTGAGACTGTTTCTCCCCTTTCTCTGAGCCTGTTTCTCCCCTCTCTCTGAGCCTGTTTCTCCCCTCTCTCTGAGTCTGTTTCTCCCCTCTCTCTGAGCCTGTTTCTCTCCTCTCTCTGAGTCAGTTTCTCTCCTTTCCCTGAGTCTGTTTCTCTCCTCTCTCTGAGACTGTTTCTCTCCTTTCCCTGAGACTGTTTCTCCCCTCTCTCTGAGCCTGTTTCTCCCCTCTCTCTGAGTCTGTTTCTCCCCTCTCTCTGAGTCTGTTTCTCCCCTCTCTCTGAGCCTGTTTCTCCCCTCTCTCTGAGTCTGTTTCTCTCCTCTCTCTGAGTCTGTTTCTACCCTCTCTCTGAGCCTGTTTCTCTCCTCTCTCTGAGTCTGTTTCTCTTCTTTCCCTGAGTCTGTTTCTCTCCTCTCTCTGAGTCTGTTTCTCTCCTTTCCCTGAGACTGTTTCTCCCCTCTCTCTGAGCCTGTTTCTCCCCTCTCTCTGAGTCTGTTTCTCCCCTCTCTCTGAGTCTGTTTCTCCCCTCTCTCTGAGTCTGTTTCTCCCCTCTCTCTGAGTCTGTTTCTCTCCTTTCCCTGAGTCTGTTTCTCCCCTCTCTCTGAGTCTATTTCTCCCCTCTCTCTGAGCCTGTTTCTCTCCTTTCCCTGAGTCTGTTTCTCCCCTCTCTCTGAGTCTGTTTCTCCCATCTCTCTGAGCCTGTTTCTCCCCTCTCTCTGAGTCTGTTTCTCCCCTCTCTCTGAGTCTATTTCTCCCCTCTCTCTGAGTCTATTTCTCCCCTCTCTCTGAGTCTGTTTCTCCCCTCTCTCTGAGTCTGTTTCTCCCCTCTCTCTGAGTCTATTTCTCCCCTCTCTCTGAGTCTATTTCTCCCCTCTCTCTGAGTCTGTTTCTCCCCTCTCTCTGAGTCTGCTTCTCTCCTCTCTCTGAGTCGGTTTCTCTCCTCCCTCTGAGTCTGTTTCTCCCCTCTCTCTGAGCCTGTTTCTCCCCTCTCTCTGAGTCTGTTTCTCCCATCTCTCTGAGCCTGTTTCTCCCCTCTCTCTGAGCCTGTTTCTCCCCTCTCTCTGAGTCTGTTTCTCTCCTTTCCCTGAGACTGTTTCTCCCCTCTCTCTGAGCCTGTTTCTCTCCTCCCTCTGAGTCTGTTTCTCCCCTCCCTCTGAGTCTGTTTCTCCCCTCTCTCTGAGCCTGTTTCTCCTCTCTCTCTGAGTCTGTTTCTCCCCTCTCTCTGAGTCTGTTTCTCCCCTCTCTCTGATCCTGTTTCTCGCCTCTCTCTGAGTCTGTTTCTCTCCTTTCCCTGAGACTGTTTCTCCCCTCTCTCTGAGTCTGTTTCTCCCCTTTCTCTGAGTCTGTTTCTCCCCTCTCTCTGAGCCTGTTTCTCCCCTCTCTCTGAGTCTGTTTCTCCCCTCTCTCTGAGCCTGTTTCTCGCCTCTCTCTGAGTCTGTTTCTCTCCTTTCCCTGAGACTGTTTCTCCCCTCTCTCTGAGCCTGTTTCTCCCCTCTCTCTGAGTCTGTTTCTCCCCTCTCTCTGAGCCTGTTTCTCTCCTCTCTCTGAGTCTGTTTCTCTCCTTTCCCTGAGTCTGTTTCTCTCCTCTCTCTGATCCTGTTTCTCTCCTCTCTCTGAGTCTGTTTCTCTCCTTTCCCTGAGACTGTTTCTCCCCTCTCTCTGATCCTGTTTCTCTCCTCTCTCTGAGTCTGTTTCTCTCCTTTCCCTGAGACTGTTGCTCCCCTCTCTCTGAGCCTGTTTCTCCCCTCTCTCTGAGTCTGTTTCTCCCATCTCTCTGAGTCTGTTTCTCCCCTCTCTCTGAGTCTGTTTCTCCCATCTCTCTGAGCCTGTTTCTCCCCTCCCTCTGAGCCTGTTTCTCCCCTCTCTCTGAGTCTGCTTCTCTCCTCTCTCTGAGTCTGTTTCTCCCCTCCCTCTGAGTCTGTTTCTCCCCTCCCTCTGAGTCTGTTTCTCCCCTCTCTCTGAGCCTGTTTCTCCCCTCTCTCTGAGTCTGTTTCTCCCCTCTCTCTGAGTCTGTTTCTCCCCTCCCTCTGAGTCTGTTTCTCCCCTCT
Organism: Heptranchias perlo; assembly: GCF_035084215.1. Taxonomy (NCBI): domain Eukaryota; kingdom Metazoa; phylum Chordata; class Chondrichthyes; order Hexanchiformes; family Hexanchidae; genus Heptranchias; species Heptranchias perlo. The sequence continues at coordinate 95,350,741 of NC_090328.1, read as the reverse complement.
CTCTGAGCCTGTTTCTCCCCTCTCTCTGAGTCTGTTTCTCCCCTCTCTCTGAGTCTGTTTCTCCCCTCTCTCTGAGTCTGTTTCTCGCCTCTCTCTGAGCCTGTTTCTCCCCTCTCTCTGAGTCTGTTTCTCTCCTCTCTCTGAGCCTGTTTCTCCCCTCTCTCTGAGCCTGTTTCTCCCCTCTCTCTGAGTCTGTTTCTCTCCTCTCTCTGAGTCTGTTTCTCTCCTCTCTCTGAGTCTGTTTCTCCCCTCTCTCTGAGCCTGTTTCTCCCCTCTCTCTGAGTCTGTTTCTCGCCTCTCTCTGAGTCTGTTTCTCGCCTCTCTCTGAGTCTGTTTCTCTCCTCTCTCTGAGTCTGTTTCTCCCCTCTCTCTGAGCCTGTTTCTCCCCTCTCTCTGAGTCTGTTTCTCCCCTCTCTCTGAGTCTGTTTCTCCCCTCTCTCTGAGTCTGTTTCTCCCCTCTCTCTGAGTCTGTTTCTCCCCTCTCTCTGAGTCTGTTTCTCGCCTCTCTCTGAGTCTGTTTCTCCCCTCTCTCTGAGTCTGTTTCTCCCCTCTCTCTGAGCCTGTTTCTCCCCTCTCTCTGAGTCTCTTTCTCCCCTCTCTCTGAGTCTGTTTCTCGCCTCTCTCTGAGTCTGTTTCTCTCCTTTCCCTGAGTCTGTTTCTCCCCTCTCTCTGAGTCTGTTTCTCCCCTCTCTCTGAGTCTGTTTCTCTCCTGTCTCTGAGTCTGTTTCTCCCCTCTCTCTGAGTCTGTTTCTCCCCTCTCTCTGAGTCTGTTTCTCCCCTCTCTCTGAGCCTGTTTCTCCCCTCTCTCTGAGTCTGTTTATCCCCTCTCTCTGAGTCTGTTTCTCGCCTCTCTCTGAGTCTGTTTCTCTCCTTTCCCTGAGTCTGTTTCTCCCCTCTCTCTGAGTCTGTTTCTCCCCTCTCTCTGAGTCTGTTTCTCTCCTTTCCCTGAGACTGTTTCTCCCCTCTCTCTGAGTCTGTTTCTCCCATCTCTCTGAGTCTGTTTCTCCCCTCTCTCTGAGTCTGTTTCTCCCCTCTCTCTGAGTCTGTTTCTCCCCTCTCTCTGAGTCTGTTTCTCCCATCTCTCTGAGCCTGTTTCTCTCCTTTCCCTGAGACTGTTTCTCCCCTCTCTCTGAGTCTGTTTCTCCCCTCTCTCTGAGTCTATTTCTCCCCTCTCTCTGAGTCTGTTTCTCCCCTCTCTCTGAGTCTGTTTCTCCCCTTTCTCTGAGTCTGTTTCTCCCCTCTCTCTGAGTCTGTTTCTCCCCTCTCTCTGAGTCTGTTTCTCCCATCTCTCTGAGCCTGTTTCTCTCCTTTCCCTGAGACTGTTTCTCCCCTCTCTCTGAGTCTGTTTCTCCCCTCTCTCTGAATCTATTTCTCCCCTCTCTCTGAGTCTGTTTCTCCCCTCTCTCTGAGTCTGTTTCTCCCATCTCTCTGAGTCTGTTTCTCCCCTCTCTCTGAGACTGTTTCTCCCCTCTCTCTGAGTCTGTTTCTCCCCTCTCTCTGAGTCTGCTTCTCTCCTCTCTCTGAGCCTGTTTCTCCCCTCTCTCTGAGACTGTTTCTCCCCTCTCTCTGAGTCTGTTTCTCCCCTCTCTCTGAGCCTGTTTCTCGCCTCTCTCTGAGTCTGTTTCTCTCCTTTCCCTGAGACTGTTTCTCCCCTCTCTCTGAGTCTGTTTCTCCCCTCTCTCTGAGTCTGTTTCTCTCCTCTCTCTGAGTCTGTTTCTCTCCTTTCCCTGAGACTGTTTCTCCCCTCTCTCTGAGCCTGTTTCTCCCCTCTCTCTGAGTCTGTTTCTCCCATCTCTCTGAGTCTGTTTCTCCCCTCCCTCTGAGTCTGTTTCTCCCCTCTCTCTGAGTCTGTTTCTCCCATCTCTCTGAGCCTGTTTCTCCCCTCTCTCTGAGCCTGTTTCTCCCCTTTCTCTGAGTCTATTTCTCCCCTCTCTCTGAGTCTGTTTCTCCCCTCTCTCTGAGTCTGTTTCTCCCCTCTCTCTGATCCTGTTTCTCCCCTCCCTCTGAGCCTGTTTCTCCCCTCTCTCTGAGTCTGTTTCTCCCCTCTCTCTGAGTCTGTTTCTCCCCTCCCTCTGAGTCTGTTTCTCCCCTCTCTCTGAGTCTGCTTCTCTCCTCTCTCTGAGTCTGTTTCTCCCCTCCCTCTGAGTCTGTTTCTCCCCTCCCTCTGAGTCTGTTTCTCCCCTCTCTCTGAGCCTGTTTCTCCCCTCTCTCTGAGTCTGTTTCTCCCCTCTCTCTGAGTCTGTTTCTCCCCTCTCTCTGATCCTGTTTCTCGCCTCTCTCTGAGTCTGTTTCTCTCCTTTCCCTGAGACTGTTTCTCCCCTCTCTCTGAGCCTGTTTCTCCCCTCTCTCTGAGTCTGTTTCTCCCCTCTCTCTGAGTCTGTTTCTCCCCTCTCTCTGAGCCTGTTTCTCGCCTCTCTCTGAGTCTGTTTCTCCCCTCTCTCTGAGTCTGTTTCTCTCCTCTCTCTGAGTCTGTTTCTCCCCTCTCTCTGAGCCTGTTTCCCTCCTCTCTCTGAGTCTGTTTCTCTCCTTTCCCTGAGACTGTTTCTCCCTTCTCTCTGAGCCTGTTTCTCCCCTCTCTCTGAGTCTGTTTCTCCCCTCTCTCTGAGCCTGTTTCTCCCCTTTCTCTGAGTCTATTTCTCCCATCTCTCTGAGTCTGCTTCTCTCCTCTCTCTGAGTCTGTTTCTCCCCTCCCTCTGAGTCTGTTTCTCCCCTCCCTCTGAGTCTGTTTCTCCCCTCTCTCTGAGCCTGTTTCTCCCCTCTCTCTGAGTCTGTTTCTCCCCTCTCTCTGAGACTGTTTCTCCCCTCTCTCTGAGTCTGTTTCTCCCCTCTCTCTGAGTCTGTTTCTCCCCTCTCTCTGAGTCTGTTTCTCGCCCCTCTCTGAGTCTGTTTCTCCCCTCTCTCTGAGCCTGTTTCTCCCCTCTCTCTGAGTCTGTTTCTCCCCTCTCTCTGAGTCTGTTTCTCCCCTCTCTCTGAGCCTGTTTCTCCCCTTTCTCTGAGTCTATTTCTCCCATCTCTCTGAGTCTGCTTCTCTCCTCTCTCTGAGTCTGTTTCTCCCCTCCCTCTGAGTCTGTTTCTCCCCTCCCTCTGAGTCTGTTTCTCCCCTCTCTCTGAGCCTGTTTCTCCCCTCTCTCTGAGTCTGTTTCTCCCCTCTCTCTGAGTCTGTTTCTCCCCTCTCTCTGAGTCTGTTTCTCGCCCCTCTCTGAGTCTGTTTCTCCCCTCTCTCTGAGCCTGTTTCTCTCCTTTCCCTGAGTCTGTTTCTCCCCTCTCTCTGAGCCTGTTTCTCCCCTCTCTCTGAGTCTGTTTCTCCCCTCTCTCTGGGCCCGATTTTACCAGGGGTGCGGGTTGGCAGCGGGTGGTCGGGCGGGCTCGAGGAAAACGCGCCGGCCAAATTGAGTGCGTTGCGCACGCGATCGCGGGATGATTGATGTGATTAGCCGGCAGTTACGGGTTCCGCGCTTCTCAGCTGCGTGCCGGCGGCCTGCGCATGCGCATTGACGTCTGAGCGATGGTTGCGCTCTATTTAAAGGGGCAGTCCACCAAAGCCCCTCCAGCCACAAACTACACTCCATCAAGGATGGAGGAGCACAGGGGTAAGGCTGCTCCCCGTTTCACGGACCACGCCCTCCAGGTGCTGCTGGACGGGGTCCGCATGAGGAGGGAGACGCTGTTCCCCACGGATGGAAGGAGGTGCCCTGCCAGCGCCACCAAGAGGGCATGGGAGGAGGTGGCCGCGGAGGTCACAAGCAGGGGAAACACCACCCGCACTTGGATTCAGTGCCGCAAGAGATTCAATGACCTCACCAGGTCCGGAAAAGTGAGTACACTAACGCATTCTGCATCACTCCGTCTTCCACATCACCTCAAACACCTCACAACCCCATCTCCACTGACAGTACTGCGCTCCCGCACCAATCCTCACAGCCACCCAACTATCATCCTCACAGTGCCTGCACGTACCCACCGTCCCTGTCCCCACTCGACCACTACCACACACCCCAATGCCCATACAATGGGATGGCCATGTGGCACACGCATCCTCCTATCCATCTGGCACACGTTCAACCCAATCACACCAATGCTTGAAGCGTCTCACATTGTAATCATCACTCAATAACGTTTTTGTGTTTTGCCCTCACAGGAGAAGAGGGCCAGGAACGCACGCGATAGGGCATGCACCGGAGGGGGCCCGCCACACGAGATGGCCCTGACAGACGCCGAGGTCGAGGCACTGGAGATCAGCCGCACGCTGCATTGCCTGTTGATGGCGGATGGCGAGTCTGGTTCTGGCGAAACGGCCGGTAAGGGAAAGCTGGCACTCATCACTCATGATCGTGAATGATCGTAGCATCACATGGCATATGCCGCACCGCCACATTTGGTCACATGCCTGATATTTCCCTCTGTTCTCTTCCAGGACCGTCTGCGATCGACGTCTCGGTTGAGGGCGATTCCTCAGAGGACATGCCCGTCTCTGAGGGTGCATCGTCACACATGAGCCTTGCATCCACCAGCGCAGATACACACACCTCGGTGGGTCCCCCCCCTCAGCTAGTTGGGATTGCACATGGTGAGTCACCGCGCACACATGAGCATGAGCAGACCCTGGTGGCAGGGTCAGCCACGGAGGGTCCGCGTCGGTGGGAGCACTCTTCTCCAGGCTTTGCTCAGCCGGACCCAGATGCTGAACCCAGGGGGCCACCTGTCAAAAGGAGAGTCGTCGAGGGGCACCAGAACATTGCTGAGGTACTGGGAGAGGTGCCACGCGCACTCTCCACAATCGCACGGAGGATGGAGGAGTCCAACTCCTGCATGAGGGGAATGGTGGCACAGGTGCAGGAGGGTATCGCCGAGATAGTGTCGCAGGGACGTGAAGGCATCTCTGAGATAGTGTCGCGGGTAGGTGTGGGAACGTCTGCGGTGGAGGACAGGCTAGCCTCCCTCGAGCGTCACGCACAGCTCACCAATGAGTCCATCCAGGCCCTCACAACGGCTGTTCGGATTCAGGGTGAACAACATTCTGCCGCCATCAACAGGTTGACAGATACATTGGAGGTGGCCTTGCAAGGTCTCACCCACGTCATCCAAACTGCCGTCCAGCAGGGTGGAAGGGGTGATGTGGGCCTTGGCCATGAGAGGGAAGATGGTGAACGGGGAAATGGAAGTGTGGACGCTACTCAAGGCGCCCCCAAGTCTCACCCGTTGCCCCCCTCTCAACCAGTGCCCGCAATAGTCCATCCTCTCCAGGTGGCCGAGTCTGCCCCTGCACAGGTGCAGGAGGAGCAGTCTGTGGAGGTGCCCTCACGGGCACCGAAACCCAGGGGGCGTCGGCCCAAAGCATCTACCCGGTCAGGGCACGAACAGGAGCAACCTGCCACCACCTCTGCTGGAGCCACAGGGGTAGCACCACGTAGGGGGTCCCGAAAACGAACGCCTAAAGTTCCGTGAGCACACAGGGATTGCAACAGGGTGTTTGTCGTTTTTTTTTAATTTTCTACTCTTTGAATGTCACCACAAAATAAACTCACTTTTTCTCACCAATGCTGCCACCTCTTGTCCATAATTCTGCGGCTTGTGCAATATGTCCCTTCCCTGCGCCTCATCATGACGACGACCACCCCGTCCCACCCATTGAGCATAATCCAGTGGGTGCAGGTGTACAGGCACCACTCTTCTGTGGAGGGAGCCTGTATGGACCCTCGTCTGTGCACGTTATGACATGTGAACGCCTCACACAGTGTGATGTTAGGAGAACCGTTGGCATATGAGTGCCTCCCTGGCCTGACGAGCACGCAGGTGAGCCGGTGTTCGGCGCATGGGTCGTTCCTCCTCCTCTCCCTCTTCCTCCTCCTCCTCTTCCTCCTCCACCTCCTCCTCATTGTCGTCCTCAATGTGGGTGGCGGGTGTGCATGGGGCCTCCTCCAGCGGCACCCCTCTCTGTAGTGCCATGTTATGCAGGGCACAGCAGACAACTATAATTCGTCCCACTCTGAATGGCGTGTATTGGAGCGCTCCCCCGGAACGATCAAGGCACCTGAAGCGCATCTTGAGCAGCCCTATAGCCTGCTCAATTGTAGACCTGGTAGCAATGTGGCTGTCATTATACCGACGCTGTGGCTCGGTAATGGGGTTCCTCAGAGGTGTCATAAGCCACGTGTGCAGGGGATATCCCTTGTCGCCGAGGAGCCAGCCGTTGCCGGCGTTGGGTGCGTGGAAGAGGGGCGGGACGGTGGACTCCCTGAGGACGAAGGCATCGTGGCAGCTGCCAGGGTATCTGGCGCACACGTGTAGGAATCTCTGGCGGTGGTCACAAATGAGCTGGGCGTTCATGGAGTGATACCCTTTCCTGTTGATAAACAGCCCTGGCTCATGTGGAGGTGCCCGTATTGCTATGTGGGTGCAATCGATTACACCCTGCACCCGTGGGAAGCCAGCCACAGCATGGAATCCAACCGCCCTCTCCGTCTGGCTGCGCTCATCCATGGCGAAGTTGATGTAGGTCGAGGCCCTGCGGAACAACCCATCGGTGACCTGCCTTATGCACTTGTGTGCAGACGACTGACAGACCCCGGTGATGTCCCCCGTGGCACCCTGGAAGGATCCGGAGGCGAAGAAGTTGAGGGCAGTGGTGACTTTGACGGCGACGGGTAAGAAGATGCTGCTTGGTCCATCCGGGAGCAGCTCGTCATTGAGGAGGCTGCAGATGTCGGCGACTACCTGGCGAGTGACTCTGAGCCTCCGTATGCACTGCTGCTCAGAGAGGTCCATGAAGCTGAGCCTCGGTCTGTAGACCCTGTGCGGAGGGTAGTGCCTCCTGCGACGCATCTCTCTCTGCGGATGCCCTCCATCCTGCTGTGCAGGTGGATGTGCCGCAGCACCGTGTTGTGGGGATGCATGTCTCTGAGGCGGACGGCGTGGACTGCGAGGCTGCTGAGGCTGGTCATCCTGTTCGTCCTCCGAGGATGTCAACGCAGCACCCATCTGGCAGGTTTAGGTTTGCGGGGTTGTGCACGCTAGAAAAGTGTGTCCTCGCACAGGGGTTGGACTTCCACGCCGGTGAATCTTCTTGCTTGGAGGAGGGTGGTGGAGGGCAGGCGTTGCCCAATGTTACGGAGTGTCCTCCTGCGTTGGTGAAGGCTCTCCCCCCCCACCTGTGGAATGCACCTTGGCAGCTGCCACAGGCTGCTGGCTGCAACACGTCCGTTGAGAGTGTGAGTGGTTCCCCCAGTATGGGAAACAGTCTCATTTCACTGTAAAATCCGACACCTGTTAAATAATCAGCTCAATCAGGTCATTTAATGACCTGAAATACCAAGATAAATACACTCAAGTGGAACCCCGCTGGCTTTAATTGCCTGCGGGATTCCCACCAGCGGGGCCAACGCACGCACCCCCGCACGTCAGCGCGCAACCAGGAAGTGGGCGGGATCGAGGCGCGATCCGGTCCCGCTCCTCGAAACCGGGATTTTAGAGGCCCCCCCGCCGAGAACGCACCCGGAACCGGGTGCTAAAATCGGGCCCTCTGAGTCTGTTTCTCGCCCCTCTCTGAGTCTGTTTCTCCCCTCTCTCTGAGCCTGTTTCTCCCCTCTCTCTGAGTCTGTTTCTCCCCTCTCTCTGAGCCTGTTTCTCCCCTCTCTCTGAGTCTGTTTCTCCCCTCTCTCTGATCCTGTTTCTCGCCTCTCTCTGAGCCTGTTTCTCCCCTTTCTCTGAGTCTGTTTCTCCCCTCTCTCTGAGCCTGTTTCTCCCCTCTCTCTGAGTCTGTTTCTCCCCTCTCTCTGAGCCTGTTTCTCCCCTCTCTCTGAGTCTGTTTCTCCCCTCTCTCTGAGTCTGTTTCTCCCCTCTCTCTGAGCCTGTTTCTCCCCTCTCTCTGAGCCTGTTTCTCCCCTCTCTCTGAGTCTGTTTCTCCCCTCTCTCTGAGTCTGTTTCTCCCCTTTCTCTGAGCCTGTTTCTCCCCTCTCTCTGAGTCTGTTTCTCTCCTTTCCCTGAGACTGTTTCTCCCCTCTCTCTGAGTCTGTTTCTCCCATCTCTCTGAGTCTGTTTCTCCCATCTCTCTGAGTCTGTTTCTCGCCTCTCTCTGAGCCTGTTTCTCTCCTTTCCCTGAGACTGTTTCTCCCCTCTCTCTGAGCCTGTTTCTCCCCTCTCTCTGAGACTGTTTCTCCCCTCTCTCTGAGTCTGTTTCTCCCCTCTCTCTGAGCCTGTTTCTCGCCTCTCTCTGAGTCTGTTTCTCTCCTTTCCCTGAGACTGTTTCTCCCCTCTCTCTGAGCCTGTTTCTCTCCTCTCTCTGAGTCTGTTTCTCCCCTCTCTCTGAGCCTGTTTCTCGCCTCTCTCTGAGTCTGTTTCTCTCCTTTCCCTGAGACTGTTTCTCCCCTCTCTCTGAGTCTGTTTCTCCCCTCTCTCTGAGCCTGTTTCTCGCCTCTCTCTGAGTCTGTTTCTCTCCTTTCCCTGAGACTGTTTCTCCCCTCTCTCTGAGTCTGTTTCTCCCCTCTCTCTGAGCCTGTTTCTCGCCTCTCTCTGAGTCTGTTTCTCCCCTCTCTCTGAGCCTGTTTCTCCCCTCTCTCTGAGTCTGTTTCTCCCCTTTCTCTGAGTCTGTTTCTCCCATCTCTCTGAGTCTGTTTCTCTCCTCTCTCTGAGTCTGTTTCTCCCCTCTCTCTGAGTCTGTTTCTCCCCTCTCTCTGAGCCTGTTTCTCGCCTCTCTCTGAGTCTGTTTCTCTCCTTTCCCTGAGACTGTTTCTCCCCTCTCTCTGAGCCTGTTTCTCCCCTCTCTCTGAGACTGTTTCTCGCCTCTCTCTGAGTCTGTTTCTCTCCTTTCCCTGAGACTGTTTCTCCCCTCTCTCTGAGCCTGTTTCTCCCCTCTCTCTGAGACTGTTTCTCCCCTCTCTCTGAGCCTGTTTCTCGCCTCTCTCTGAGCCTGTTTCTCCCCTCTCTCTGAGTCTGTTTCTCCCCTCTCTCTGAGTCTGTTTCTCCCCTCTCTCTGAGCCTGTTTCTCCCCTCTCTCTGAGCCTGTTTCTCGCCTCTCTCTGAGCCTGTTTCTCGCCTCTCTCTGAGTCTGTTTCTCCCCTCTCTCTGAGTCTGTTTCTCCCCTCTCTCTGAGTCTGTTTCTCCCCTCTCTCTGAGCCTGTTTCTCCCCTCTCTCTGAGCCTGTTTCTCGCCTCTCTCTGAGCCTGTTTCTCCCCTCTCTCTGAGTCTGTTTCTCCCATCTCTCTGAGTCTGTTTCTCGCCTCTCTCTGAGCCTGTTTCTCTCCTTTCCCTGAGACTGTTTCTCCCCTCTCTCTGAGTCTGTTTCTCCCCTCTCTCTGAGTCTGTTTCTCCCCTCTCTCTGAGTCTATTTCTCCCATCTCTCTGAGTCTGTTTCTCCCCTCTCTCTGAGACTGTTTCTCCCCTCTCTCTGAGTCTGTTTCTCCCCTCACTCTGAGCCTGTTTCTCGCCTCTCTCTGAGCCTGTTTCTCCCCTCTCTCTGAGTCTATTTCTCCCATCTCTCTGAGTCTGTTTCTCCCCTCTCTCTGAGACTGTTTCTCGCCTCTCTCTGAGTCTGTTTCTCCCCTCTCTCTGAGTCTGTTTCTCCCCTTTCTCTGAGTCTGTTTCTCCCCTCACTCTGAGCCTGTTTCTCCCCTCTCTCTGAGTCTGTTTCTCCCCTCTCTCTGAGTCTGTTTCTCCCCTCTCTCTGAGCCTGTTTCTCGCCCCTCTCTGAGTCTGTTTCTCCCCTCACTCTGAGCCTGTTTCTCCCCTCTCTCTGAGTCTGTTTCTCCCCTTTCTCTGAGTCTGTTTCTCCCCTCACTCTGAGCCTGTTTCTCCCCTCTCTCTGAGTCTGTTTCTCCCCTCTCTCTGAGTCTGTTTCTCCCCTCTCTCTGAGTCTGTTTCTCGCCCCTCTCTGAGTCTGTTTCTCCCCTCACTCTGAGCCTGTTTCTCCCCTCTCTCTGAGTCTGTTTCTCCCCTCTCTCTGAGTCTGTTTCTCCCCTCTCTCTGAGTCTATTTCTCCCATCTCTCTGAGTCTGTTTCTCCCCTCTCTCTGAGACTGTTTCTCCCCTCTCTCTGAGACTGTTTCTCCCCTCTCTCTGAGTCTGTTTCTCCCCTCACTCTGAGCCTGTTTCTCGCCTCTCTCTGAGTCTGTTTCTCTCCTTTCCCTGAGACTGTTTCTCCCCTCTCTCTGAGCCTGTTTCTCCCATCTCTCTGAGTCTGTTTCTCCCCTCTCTCTGAGCCTGTTTCTCGCCTCTCTCTGAGCCTGTTTCTCCCCTCTCTCTGAGACTGTTTCTCCCCTCTCTCTGAGTCTGTTTCTCCCCTCTCTCTGAGTCTGTTTCTCTCCTTTCCCTGAGCCTGTTTCTCGCCTCTCTCTGAGTCTGTTTCTCTCCTTTCCCTGAGACTGTTTCTCCCCTCTCTCTGAGTCTGTTTCTCTCCTTTCCCTGAGACTGTTTCTCCCCTCTCTCTGAGTCTGTTTCTCCCATCTCTCTGAGTCTGTTTCTCCCCTTTCTCTGAGCCTGTTTCTCCCCTCTCTCTGAGTCTGTTTCTCCCCTCTCTCTGAGCCTGTTTCTCGCCTCTCTCTGAGTCTGTTTCTCTCCTTTCCCTGAGACTGTTTCTCCCCTCTCTCTGAGCCTGTTTCTCCCCTCTCTCTGAGTCTGTTTCTCCCCTTTCTCTGAGTCTGTTTCTCCCATCTCTCTGAGTCTGTTTCTCTCCTTTCCCTGAGACTGTTTCTCCCCTCTCTCTGAGCCTGTTTCTCCCCTCTCTCTGAGTCTGTTTCTCCCCTCTCTCTGAGCCTGTTTCTCGCCTCTCTGAGTCTGTTTCTCCCCTCTCTCTGAGCCTGTTTCTCCCCTTTCTCTGAGTCTGTTTCTCTCCTCTCTCTGAGTTTATTTCTCTCCCCTCTCTGATCTGTTTCTTTTGACTCCCTGCATCAGTTTCACTCATCTCTCTGAGTTTGCTCCTTTTGTCTCTCTGAGTCTGTTTCTCCCCTCTCTCTGAGTCTGTTTCTCCCCTCTCTCTGAGTCCGTTTCTCTCCTCTCTCTGAGTCCGTTTCTCTCCTCTCTCTGAGTCTCTTTTTTTTGTCTCTCTGACTCTATTTTACTCGTCTCCCTGAGTCTGTTTCCTTTTTTAACGCATTCTCGGGATGTGGGCTTTGCGGGCAAGGCCGGCATTTATTGCCCAATCCTAGTTGCCCTGAGAAGATAGTGGTGGGCCTTCTTGAACACCTGTAATGGTTTTTGATACAACTGAGGGGCACTTCAGAGGGCAGTTAAGAGAAAACTTATGAGAAAAGAACAGCAATAATCATGGGTGATTTTAATCTACATATAAATTGGAAGAATCTGATTGGCAAAGGTAGCCTGGAAGATGAGTTCATTGAGTGCTTTCAGGACAGTTTCTTAGAGCAGTATGTTCTAGAGCCAACCAGAGAGCAGGCTATTCTAGATCTGGTAATGTGTAATAAGACAGGATTAATTAATGACCTCACTGTAAAGGAGCCTCTAGGTAGCAGTGATCACAATATGATTGAATTTCGCATTCAGTTTGAGGGAGAGAAGAGTAAGTCTAAGACTAGTGTTTTAAACTTATATAAGAGCAATTATGAGGGCATGAAGACAGAGCTGGCTAAAGTGAACTGGGAAATTAGGTTAAGGGATAGGTCAGTGGAGATGCAGTGGCAGACATTTAATGAGATATTTCATAACACTCAGCAAAGATACATTCCAATGAGAAAGACTCTAGGGGAAGGACGTACCATCCATGGCTAACTAAGGAAGTTAAAGATAGTATCAAATTGAAAGAAAAAGCATACAATTCCATGAAGATTAGTGGCAGGTCAGAAGATTGGACAGAATATAAAAAACAGCAAAGAATGACTAAAAGAATAATAAGGAGGGAGAAATTAGAGTATGAGAGAAAGCTAGCTAGAAATATAAAAACAGATAGTAAGAGTTTCTACAAGTATTTCAAAAGGAAAAGAGTAAGTAAAGTGAGCGTTGGTCCTCTAGAGAGTGAGTCTGGAGAATTAATAATGGAGAATAAGGAAATGGCGGATGAATTGAACAGATATTTTGCATCCGTCTTCACTATAGATGATACAAATAACATGCCAGAAATAATTGTGAATCAAGAGGTGAACGGGAGGGAGGAACTTAAAATATTTATAATCACCAGGGAAAGGGTTCTGAAAAAATATTAGAACTAAAAGGTGACAAGTCCCCAGGTCCTGAAGGACTTCACCCTAAGGTCTTAAAAGAAGTGGCTGCAGAGATAGTAGATGTATTGGTATTAATTTTCCAAAATTCCCTAAATTCTGGAAGGGTTCCATCAGATTGGAAAATAGCAAATGTAACTCCTCTATTCAAGAAGGGAGGGAGACAGAAAGCAGGAAACTACAGGCCAGTTAGCTTAACACCTGTCATAGGGAAAATGCTAGAATCTATTATTAAAGAGGTTATAGCAGGGCTTAGAAAATCTCAATGCAATCAGGCAGAGTCAACACGGCTTTGTGAAAGACAAATCATGTTTGACTAATTTATTAGAGTTCTTTGAGGAAGTAACAAGCAAGTGGATAAAGGGGATCCTGTGGATGTGGTATACTTGGATTTCCAGAAGGCTTTTGACAAGGTGCCACATCAAAGGCTACTACACAAAATAAGAGCTCATGGTGTAGTGGGTAACATATTAGCATGGATAAAGGATTGGTTAGCTTACAGGAAACAGAGAGTAGGCATAAATGGGTCATTTTCAGGTTGGCAAGATGTAACGAGTGGAGTGCCACAGGGATCAGTGCTTGGGCCTCAACTATTTACAATCTATATCAACGACTTGGATGAAGGGACTGAATGTATGGTTGCTAAATTTGCTGATGACACAAAGGTAGGTAGGAAAGTAAGTTGTGAAGAGGTCATATGGAGTCTGCAAAGGGATTTGGATAGGTTAAGTGAGTGGGCAAAAAATTGGCAGATGGAGTATAATGCGGGGAAATGTGAACTTGTCCACTTTGGCAGGAGGAATAGAAAAGCAGTATATTATTTAAATGGAGAGAGATTGCAGAACTCTGAGGTACAGAGGGATCTGGGTGTCCTAGTACATGAATCACAAGAAGTTAGAATGCAGGTACAGCAAGTGATTAGGAAGGCAAATGGAATATTGTTATTTATTGCAAGGGGAATGGAATATAAAAGTAGAGATGTTTTGCTACAGTTGTACAGGGCATTGGTGAGGCCACATCTAGAATATTGTGTGCAGTTTTGGTCTCCTTATTTAAGAAAGGACGTAATTGCTTTAGAGGCGGTTCAGAGAAGGTTCACTTGACTGATTCCTGGGATGAGGGGGTTATCTTATCAGGAAAGGTTGGACAAGTTGGGCCTGTATACACTGCAGTTTAGAAGAATGAGAGGTGATCTTATCGAAACATATAAGATCCTGAGGGGACTAGAAGGGGTAGATGCTGAGTGGATGTTTCCCCTTGTGGGAGAGACTATAACTAGGGTCCACAGTTTAAAAATAAGGGGTCTCCCATTTATGACGGAGATGAGGAGAAATTTTTTCTCTGAGGGTCGTGAGTCTGTGGAACTCCCTTCCCCAGAGAGCGGTGGAGGCAGGGTCATTGAATATTTTTAATGCTGAGTTAGATAGATTCCTGATTAACAAGGGAGTCAAAGGTTATAGTAGAATCATAGAATCATAGAAGTTTACAACACGGAAACAGGCCCTTCGGCCCAACATGTCCATGTCGCCCAGTTTATACCACTAAGCTAGTCCCAATTGCCTGCACTTGGCCCATATCCCTCTATACCCATCTTACCCATGTAACTGTCCAAATGCTTTTTAAAAGACAAAATTTTACCCGCCTCCACTACTGCCTCTGGTATAGTAGGTAGACGGGAAAGTAGGATTGAGGTCACAATCAGATCAGCCATGATCTTATCAAATAGCAAAACAGTTTCAAGGGGCCGAATGGCCTACTCCTGCTCTTAATTCGTATGTTCGTATGTTCATAAAACCACGTTGGTGTAGGACTGTAGTCACATATAGGCCAGACCGTGTAAGGAAGGCAGGTTTCCTTCCCTAAAGGACATTAGTGAACCAGCTGGGTTTGTACGACAATCCGACAACTTCATGGTCACTTTTACTGATACCAGCTTTTTACTTCCAGATTTTTAAACTGAAATAAAATTCTCAAACTACTATGGTGGGATTTGAACTCACATTCTCTGGATTATTAGCCCAGGCCTCTGTTATTTTTCATTTAAAACAGAGAATCAATTAGAATCAATGGTTTCTAGTTTACAATTACTGTCCTGAACGCCCAGTTGACATGGGTGAGCCACAAGTGAAGAAGACCTTAAGAACACAAAGTAAAGTCCAATTTGGCTCAAGAGCTTCAGGATTTTGCTCTCTCAGAATTAGGCCTGCCCCTCCCACATTGCCTTTCTGAGTCACACTCATCATTTCTGATCAGCTCCCAAGAGAATGTCCCAGTGAGCCAACAGCATAAACTCTCCCATTGGGAAGATAATGACAACACGGTGGTAGGCTGGGACTGTCCATCCCATATGGATAACCGGTGGCCATTTTACAGCCAGACACAGTATTGGTGCCAGTTGCACTGAGGTTTTCCTGATTCATAGAGAGTGTAATTATGAACTCATCAAATGTGCCTCAGGAATTCCGATTCCTTTGCCAAGTGTTTGAATGAGTTGTTTGTTTCCCGTAACCGCATTTCAATATCGATCGAACCCATCTATTAAAAAGTTACAAAGGTTACTCCCATTCTGAGTCAAGATGTTAATTTCTGTGAGCAGAATAATGATTTGCTGCAACACACACCCATTGGCCAGTAACCCCTTTTAAACAACTGCCTCTCCACCCAATTTCTGTTTTCATTTTGTCAGTGGAGTTCATGTTCATGTCAGGTCGAACGATACTGGCATGCACCAGACAGACAGTGCGCTGACCCGGCCACTGTTCAGCAGGTTGGCCTAATTTGTATAGTGTGGGTGAGCCTCTGAAGCATCAGTAACACCTCTAATTGATATGGAGATGCCGGTGATGGACTGGGGTTGACAAATGTAAAGAATCTTACAACACCAGGTTATAGTCCAACAATTTTATTTGAAAATCACAAGCTTTCGGAGATTATCTCCTTGACGAAGGAGATAATCTCCGAAAGCTTGTGATTTTCAAATAAAATTGTTGGACTATAACCTGGTGTTGTAAGATTCTTTACACCTCTAATTGAGAGCTTGCCCATGCACAGGCAGGAAACCGCGTGCAGCTGCAGGCCTTAAAGGGCCACTGCTGCTTCTGGTTAGAAGGCAAAGGTTCCATATCTTCAACTATGTCAACAAGTAGCTGTGTTTGTAGCAGGGCACCAGAGTTCATGAATGGGGTGATTGGGATTTTGCTGGTATAGATGTTCTAGAGGAGGGAGATCCTCGTTCCTGGCAATGGTTGCGGGCTACCCAGAAGAGTGGCTCAGGCTGCATTGCAGGAGGTAACATCGCCATTCAGCGCACTGAACTTCAGTGCTGCAAGATGTTTAATGACCTCACCAGGACAGGTGATCCCATCATTACTTTATAATATTGGGATGTATTAAGCATGCATGGTGTCAGTCCATCCCACCCTCATAGTATGACTGTACTTTGACTGCTTGCCATGTATCTCCAGTTCTGGTATGATTCCTTCCCTCAGCTCCTTCCCTGGAATCCTTGCAGAAGATTTCCCATGACAGATCCTTCCATCTACTGCCCTGCATGATGCATGGACATGGACATCCACCTGGGCTGCGTGCTGACACATGGGTATTACTATATGTGCTCTTGGCAATTTCCATTTCTCACCTCTTCTACTTTGTTTGCAAGAGAAGACAACGCATAACAAGCAGGAGAGAATTTTCATGGGCTTGGATGCTGTAACCTTCATCCTTTTAAGGAGGCTGGTGGAGAAATCATGAACTAAGAGGCCACAGAGAAAGCAGGGGATTGAGAAGTCGAGGCCAACTTTGGCTTTGTACTAAACTTCTCCCGCCCTTCTTCTCCCATTCACTATGGATGGTGGACTTCTCCACCATAGCCATTATCTGCCAAACATGCCTGCCCCATACCAATGGAAATCCTAACATTGTCCAATATGTGTGGGTAACCTCACCAGCTCATGCTGAAGCCCCTCTGGCTGGGACACAATCCCTTTTGTTTGAGGTGTTTTGCCAATACAGCGGGGGTGCCTGAGTGGGTGGCAGCATTGGCAGTGGGATTGGGGAGGTGGGCCCAGCACTTGGACAAGCCTGACGTGCCGGCAGGAGTTGCACCATTTGGCTGTTACACTACATCAATGGACAGCCCATTTTTATTCTGTTCTGTTTTAGGTACCAGATGTTGACATGGAGGCCAATGCGGCAACATACTTAAAAAAATTCTTAGGGGGTCTGAGTCGTTAACCTTAGTTCTGAATCTTGCAAGTCACTGAGGAAACTCCTGGAAACAGCAGAGGCCTGGATTAACTGTTGACTTTGTGCGATAGTGTAAAACAGGTGATAGTTAATCGCAGCCGATTTTTATTTCCATTGAAGTCAATGCAACCATTTTACACTATTGCACAAATGTTCAATGCTCAATGTTCAATTATTGAGATGGGCATTGCTAATGTTCAGTTAAGAAAACCTTCCCATTTTTGAAACTCTTTAAACAATAAATAGCTCCAGATCTCCATTTTCCATACCAGCCACCTCTGCTGTTTATCTAGGTATGATTGCAAACTTGTGCCAAATATTGAATGGATTTCTGTTGTGGGATGCAGCAATTTAGGAACTAGGTTAAGACTGTCCAATCTGATTATACTGCTAACATCAATAAAACAAACTAGCAGATCATTATGTAATTGCTGTTTGTGGGCTCTTGCTGTGCGTAAATTGGCTGCTGCATTTCCCTACAATACAACAGTAACTACACTTCAAAGAGAAAGTACCTCATTAGCTGTGATGCGCTTTGGAATGTCCTGTAGTCATGACAGTCGCTATATAAATGCAGTCGCTATATTCCTTCCTATAAACAGCCAATAGAGAGAGGGAAAATTCATCACATTAGTCTGGCCTGGATTTGACTGCAGGTCCTCGACGAAAGGAGCATTCAACATACCCATAATCCCATCATTTCCATCGGAATCATTCATAACAGGCCTGATAGTGAATGACACTGGGGTGGATTTTGACTTTGTGCAATAGTGTAAAATGGGTGCATTGACTTCAATGGAAATAATTCAACATAATTCAACCCTCTAAAAAACTCAGATGCCGTTAAATTGGGACCATCAGAGGCTACGAGCCCAGTGAGAGATAAGAACATAAGTGCAGGGACAAACTCGGCCATCTGGAGAGGAGGCAGCATTGCGGGTACTGGTTGAGAGGGGGCCAACGGGTGAGACATGGGAGCACTTTGAGCGACGTCCCCACTTCCATGTCCCCTTTCGCCATCATCCCTCCCCTGGACAACAGTGTGGTGGACATGTGTGATGTGTTGGAAGGCCACTATTAAAGTATCTGTCAGTCTGTTTAAGGCAGCAGAATGTTGTTTACCCTGAGTCCGAACAATTGTTGTTAGGGTCTGAATGGACTAAATTGTGAGCCGTGCTTGAAGCTCAACGGAGGCTAGCCTTCTCTCCATCACAGATATTCACAAGAACATAAGAACATAAGAAATAGGAGCAGGAGGAGGCCATCCACCCTCATAAGCCTACTCCGCCATTCAACAAGATCATGACGGATCTTCTACCTCAACGCCTTTTTGCTGCACCATCCCCATATCTCTTGATGCCTTTAATATCTAGAAATCTATCGATCTCTGTTTTGAATGTACTCAATGACTGAGCCTCCACAGCCCTCTGGGGTAGAGAATTCCAAAGATTCACTACCCTCTGAGTGAAGAAATTTCTCCACATCTCAGTCCTAAATGGCCTACCCTTTATTCTGAGACTGTGACCCTGGTTCTAGACTCCCCAGCCAGGAGAAACATCCTCTTTGCATCTACCCTGTCGAGCCCTGTAAGAATTTTCTATGTTTCAATGAGATCCCCTCCTCTCATTCTTCTAAACTCTAGAGAATACAGACCTAGTCTACTCAATCTCTCCTCATACGACAATCCCACCGTCCCAGGAATCAGTCTGGTGAACCTTTGTTGCACTCCCTCTATGGCAAGTATATCCTTTCTTAGGTAAGGAGACCAAAATTGTACACAATACTCCAGGTGCGGTCACACCAAGGCCCTATATAATTGCAGTGAGACATCTTTACTCCTGTACTCAAATCCTCTTGTAATAAAAGCCAACATACCATTTGCCTTCCTAATTGCTTGCTGCACCTGCATGTTAGCTTTCAGTGACTCATGTACAAGGACACCCAGGTCACTTTAAACATCAGCATTTCCCAATCTCTCACCATTTCTGTTTTTCCTACCAAAGTGGATAACTTCACATTTTTCCACATTATATTCCATCTGTCATGTTCTTGCCCACTCACTTAGCCTGTCTATATCCCCTTGAAGCCTCTTTGCATCCTTCTCACAACTCGCATTCCCACCCAGTTTTGTGTCATCAGCAAACTTGGAAACTAGCAAACATTTGGTCCCCTCATCCAAATCATTGATATAGATTGTGAATAGCTGGGGCCCAAGCACTGATCCCTGCGGTACCCCACTAGTCACAGTCTGCCAACCTGAAAAAGACCCGTTTATTCCTACTCTCTGTTTTCTGTCTGCTAACCAATTCTCAATCCATGCCAGTATATTACCCCCAATTCCATGTGTTCTAACTTTGTTCACCAGCCTCCTGTGTGGGACCTTATCGAAAGCCTTCTGAAATCCAAATATACCATATCCACTGGTTCCCCCTTATCTATTCTAGTTACATCCTCAAAGAACTCCAATAGGTTTGTCAAACATGATTTCCCTTTCATAAATCCATGCTGACTCTGACGAATCCTATTATTATATTCTAAGTATCCTGTTATCACATCTTTTATAATAGATTCTAGCATTTTCCCCACTACCGATGTCAGGCTAACAGGTCTGTAGTTCCCTGTTTTCTCTCTCACTCCTTTCTTAAATAGTGGGGTTACATTTGCTACCCTCCAATCTGCAGGAACCGTTCCAGAATCTATAGAATTTTGGAAGATGACAACCAATGCATTCACTATCTCTATAGCCACCTCTTTCAAAACCCCGGGATGTAAATCATCAGATCCTTGGGATTTATCGACTTTTAGTCCCATTAATTTCTCTGGTATTATTTTTTTACTAATTCTAATTTCTTTTAGTTCCTCATTCTTGCCAGATCCTTGGTTCTCTAATATTTCTGGGAGGTTTTTTGTGTCTTATTCCGTGAAGACAGACACAAAGTATTTGTTTAATTTCTCTGCCATTTCCTTATTCCCCATTATAAATTCTCCCGTCTCTGTCTGTAAGGGAACCACATTTGCCTTTGTCAGTCTTTTCCTTTTTACATACCTATAGAAGCTTTTACAGTCCGTTTTTATGTTTCCCACTAGTTTACTCTCATATTTTATTTTCCTTTTCTTTATCAATTTCTTGGTCCTCCTTTGCTGAATTCTAAAATACTCCCAATGCTCAGGCTTATTGCTTTTTCTGGCAACTTTATATGCCTCTTCCTTTGATTTAATACTATCTTTAATTTCTCTTGTTAGCCACGGTTGGACCACTTTTCCTGTTGGGTTTTTGTGCCTTAAAGGAATATATATTTGTTGCAAATTATGTATTAATTCTTTAAATGCTAGCCATTGCCTGTCTATCATCATACCTTTTAATGTAGTTCCAAAATCAACCACATCCAACTTGAACATCATACCTTCGTAGTTTCCTTTGTTTCGATTTAAGACCATAGTTTCAGATTGAACTATATCACTTTCAAACTTAATGAAGAATTCTATCATATTATGGTCACTCTTCCCTCAGGGCTCTTTTACAACAAGATTATTAATTAACCCTTTCTCATTGCACAATACTAGATCTAAAATAGACTGTACCCTAGTTGGTCCCTCAACATACTTATCCAAAAAACCATCTCATACACATTCCAGGAATTCGTCCTCCACAGCATTATGCTAATTTGGTTTACCCAATCTATATGTAGATTAAAGTCCCCCATGATTACTGTATTACCTTTGTTATCTTTGCTGAGTGCACTGGATACAGCAAAGGCTATGGGCCCCGACAACATCCCGGCTGTAGTGCTGAAGACCTGTGCTCCAGAACTAGCTGCGCCTCTAGCCAAGCTATTGCAGTACAACACTGGCATCTACCCGACAATGTGGAAAATTGCCCAGGTATGTCCTGTCCACAAAAAGCAGGAGAAATCCAATCCGGCCAATTACCGCCCCATCAGTCTACTCTCAATCATCAGCAAAGTGATGGAAGGTGTCGTCAACAGTGCTGTCAAGTGGCACTTACTCACCAATAACCTGCTCACCGATGCTCAGTTTGGGTTCCCCAAAGACCACTCGGCTCCAGACCTCATTGAGCTAGCATCAACTGCTGTTTGCAGAAGAGGGTTCCAAACTTCTACTGCACTTTGCATGTAGGAGCATTTCCAAACTTCACTCCTGCAAATCCTGGCTTAACTTTTAAGTTATATCCTCTTGTCCTAGTTTTCAAGTATTGGAGACCTGCAAAAACAGGTACAAATGCATCAGCAGCCAGAAGCAATAATCCAGCAACTAACCTGTAAATCCTGCATGGTCCCTTTAAATAGCGCTGGTCGGGGGGTCCTCCATGCTGTTTACGACCTGATCAGCTGTGCGAGGTTTAGACAGTGAGTATTGAGTTCCAAAATCATATCTGTCCTTTTAAATCAGCATTGCACGCTGATCTAATGCATATTCTCCTTACTTTACATGGTGGCGGCTTTCGTTATCTGTGCGTGTGCAAACACCTTTACCAAGATGGCATCCGGCGCACATTGCGCTAGAAGCATGTGCACGCATTCCAGACGCCATTATGGGTCCTTCGGAGGCTGCGTAGCGCCTATAAAATGGTCGCTACACGACCCAATTTATAACCCGTTGAGTCTTCTTGTCTGTTATTCCACACCATAATTTCATGGTCAAGGTGTTTTACAATTTTCAACAGAACAACTATTACAAAGTACAAAACAAATGTGGTTGGATTGCCAGTCTCATGTAATCCAAAAATATTAATTAAATATTTGTACAGAATTACAAAGCATGAATTGTAACAGTACTGACATTCTCTGTGTCAAGAGAGACTATCTGAAGCTACACCACCAATTATTTTGACTTTTCAATATAAATGCTGGCTCAGTTTACATTAGATAACAGGTTTAGAAATGAATATGAAAGTCACTTGTTTGCAAAAAGTTACATTTCCTGCTTGTAAGCTGCTAGTTTGAAATCACATGGGTCTGTTAAAGTAACGGGTATTCATGCATGCAAATGACACAAGATGAATAAATGAAAGTAGAAGTGAGACCAGCCTTTTTCTTCTGTGTAGGAGTGAGACATAAGAACATAAGAACATAAGAAATTGGAGCAGGAGTAGGCCAATCGGCCCCTCGAGCCTGCTCCGCCATTCAATAAGATCATGGCTGATCTGATCCCAACCACAAATCTAAAGAACACAAGAAGTCGGAGCAGGACCCGGCCACATAGCCCCTGGGCCCTCTCCGCCACCCACAGGGCATTGACCGATCCGAACTCAGCTTCATGTCCAATTTCCTGCCCGCTCCCCATAACCCCTAATTCCCTTTACTTCTAGGAAACTGTCTATTTCTGTTTTAAATTTATCTAATGATGTAGCTTCCACAGCTTCCTGGGGCAGCAAATTCCACAGACCTACCACCCTCTGAGTGAAGAAGTTTCTCCTCATCTCAGTTTTGAAAGAGCAGCCCCTTATTCTAAGATTATGCCCCCTAGTTCTAGTTTCACCCATCTTTGGGAACATCCTTACTGCATCCACCCGATCAAGACCCTTCACAATCTTATATGTTTCAATAAGATCGCCTCTCATTCTTCTGAACTCCAATGAGTAGAGTCCCAATCTACTCAACCTCTCCTCATATGTCCGCCCCCTCATCCCCGGGATTAACCGAGTGAACCTTCTTTGTACTGCCTCGAGAGCAAGTATGTCTTTTCTTAAGTATGGAGACCAAAACTGTATGCAGTATTCCAGGTGCGGTCTCACCAATACCTTATATAACTGCAGCAATACCTCCTTGTTTTTATATTCTATCCCCCTAGCAATAAAAGCCAACATTCCGTTGGCTTTCTTGATCACCTGCTGCACCTGCATACCAACTTTTTGATTTTCTTGCACTAGGACCCCCAGATCCCTTTGTACTGCAGTACTTTCCAGTCTCTCGCCATTAAGAAAATAACTTGCTCTCTGATTTTTCCTGCCAAAGTGCATAACCTCACATTTTCCAATATTATATTGCATCTGCCAAATCTCCGCCCACTCACCCAGCCTGTCTATATCCCCTTGCAGGTTTTTTATGTCCTCCTCACTCTCTACTTTCCCTCCCATCTTTGTATCATCTGCAAATTTTGATATGTTGCACTCGGTCCCCTCCTCCAAATCGTTAATATAGATTGTAAAGAGTTGGGGACCCAGCACCGACCCCTGTGGAACACCACTGGTTACTGGTTGCCAGTCCGAAAATGAACCATTTATCCCAACTCTCTGCTTCCTGTTCGATAACCAATCCTCCACCCATGCCAGAATATTACCCCCAATCCCGTGATTTTTTATCTTAAGTAATAATCTTTTATGTGGCACCTTGTCGAATGCCTTCTGGAAGTCTAAATACACTACGTCCACTGGTTCCCCTTTATCCACCCTATATGTTATATCCTCGAAGAACTCAAGCAAATTTGTCAGACATGACTTCCCCTTCATAAAACCATGCTGACTTTGTCCTATTAAATTATGCTTATCTAAATGTTCCGTTACTGTCTCCTTAATAATAGACTCCAAAATTTTACCCACTACTGGCATAGTTTTAACTTGGAGCCGGGAGCTCAGTGGGTGGGTAGATTTTTGCATGGGAAATCCGGAAGTCAAGTGAGTGCACGGAATCTGCGATCGCAACTCAATTGAAGGTGCTTATTGTTGCTTTTGGGTTTCCCATGCGACTGCCAGCCAGATTGGCAGGCTGGCTGCCTGTCGGGAGGGAAAGCAGCTGGGGAGTGGATGCCAGGTAAGTCTGAGCTGGGGGTGGTTGGAGGTGAATCAGAGTTTGTGATCCGATGCCAAAATTTCTGCTTAGTGGTGGGGAGGAGAAGACTTATTGTCCTATCTTGGATTTCCACGGATGTTTACTCTTTGCAGGTTACACATTTTACTGTATTTTTAAGATACTCTACACTTCTCTATGTTTACAAAGAACTTCAGGTTCTTTATTACTGACTGTATATTGGTGGGGAGAAGCCAGCAGACAACATATACCTATATTAAACAAGGAAAGGCTTGCAGCCAAATTAATGAAGTTAAGCAGGGAGTCAATGGGATGCACCAGCATCTCACAACCACTGCAGTACATGCATTGAGACTGCACGGGGAGGAGGGCATGAAGAGATGGTTCCAGATTCAGGCCAGGAATAAGGAACATTATTCCAGGGTGAGCAGGAGAGAAGCGATTTGATCAGCAGTGCAATATAAGTAACATTCATATTTTTTTTTATTCGTTCATGGGATATGGGCGTCGCTGGCAAGGCCAGCATTTATTGCCCATCCCTAATTGCCCTTGAGAAGGTGGTGGTGAGCCGCCTTCTTAAGCCGCTGCAGTCCGTGTGGTGATGGTTCTCCCACAGTGCTCTTAGGTAGGGAGTTCAAGGATTTTGACCCAGTGATGACGAAGGAACGACGATATATTTCCAAGTCGGGATGGTGTGTGACTTGGAGGGGAACGTGCAGGTTGTGTTGTTCCCATGTGCCTGCTGCCCTTGTCCTACTAGGTGGTAGAGGTCGCAGGTTTGGGAGGTGCTGTCGAAGAAGCCTTGGCGAGTTGCTGCAGTGCATCCTGTGGATGGTACACGCTGCAGCCACAGTGCGTCGGTGGTGGAGGGAGTGATTAAGGCGGTGGATGGGGTGCCAATCAAGCAGGCTGCTTTGTCCTGCTTTGTCCAGCTTCTCGACTGTCGTTGGAGCTGCACTCATCCAGGCAAGTGGACAGTATTCCATCACACTCCTGACTTGTGCCTTGTAGATGGTGGAAAGGCTTTGGGGAGTCAGGAGATGAGCCACTCATCGCAGAATACCCAGCCTCTGACCTGCTCTTGTAACCACATTATTTATGTGGCTGGTCCAGTTAAGTTTCTGGTCAATGGTGACCCCCAGGATGTTGATGGTGGGGGATTCGGCGATGGTAATGCCGTTGAATGTCAAGGGGAGGTGGTTAGACTCTCTCTTGTTGGAGATATTCATTGCCTGGTACTTGTGTGGAGCAAATGTTACTTGCCACTTATCAGTCCAAGCTTGGATGTTGTCCAGGTCTTGCTGCATGCTTCATTATCTGAGGGGTTGCGAATGGAACTGAACACTGTGCAATCTTCAGCGAACATCCCCATTTCTGGACTTATGATGGAGGGAAGGTCATTGATGAAGCAGCTGAAGATGGTTGGGCCTAGGACACTGCCCTGAGGAACTCCTGCAGCAATGTCCTGAGGCTGAGATGATTGGCCTCCAACAACCACTACCATCTTCATTTGTGCTAGGTATGACTGGAGAGTTTTCCCCCTGATTCCCATTGACTTCAATTTTACTAGGGCTCCTTGGTGCCACACTCGGTCAAATGCTGCCTTGATGTCAAGGGCAGTCACTCTCACCTCACCTCTGGAATTCAGCTCTTTTGTCCATGTTTAGATCAAGGTTGTAATGAGGTCTGGAGCCGAGTGGTCCTGGCGGAACCCAAACTGAGCATCGTGAGCAGGTTATTGGTGAGTAAGTGCCGCTTGATAGCACTGTCGATGACACCCTCCATCACTTTGCTGATGATTGAGAGCAGACTGATGGGGCGGTAATTGGCTGGATTGGATTTGTTCTGCTTTTTGTGGACAGGACATACCTGGGCAATTTTCCACATTGTCGAGTAGATGCCAGTGTTGTAGCTGTACTGGAACAGCTTGGCTAGAGGCGCAGCTCGTTCTGGAGCACAGTTCTTCAGCACTACAGCCGGGATGTTGTCGGGACCCATAGCATTTGCTGTATCCAGTGCACTCAGCCATTTCTTGATATCACGTGGAGTGAATCAAATTGGCTGAAGACTGGCTTCTGTGATGGTGGGGATATCGGGAGGGGCTGAGATTGATCATCCACTTGGCACTTCTGGCTGAAGATGGTTGCAAACGCTTCAGCCTTGTCTTTTGCACTCACGTGCTGGACTCCGCCATCATTGAGGATGGGGATGTTTACAGAGCCTCCTCCTCCCGTTAGTTGTTTAATTGTCCACCACCATTCATGTGGCAGGACTGCAGAGCCTTGATCTGATCCATTGGTTGTGGAATTACTTAGCTCTGTCTATAGCATGTTGGTTCTGCTGTTTAGCATGCATGTAGTCCTGAGTTGTAGCTTCACCAGGTTGGCACCTCATTTTTAGGTATGCCTGGTGCTGCTCCTGGCATGCTCTTCTACACTCCTCATTGAACCAGGGTTGATCCCCTAGCTTGTTGGTAATGGTAGAGTGAGGAATATGCTGGGCCTTGAGGTTACAGATTGTGCTGCTGCTGATGGCCCACAGCGCCTCATGGATGCCCAGTTTTGAGCTTCTAGGTCTGTCGTGAATATATCCCATTTAGCACGGTGGTAGTGCCAAACAACATGTTGGATGGTTTCCTCAGTGCGAAGGCGGTACTTCGTCTCCATGAGGACTGTGCGGTGGTCACTCCTACCAGTACTGTCATGGACAGATGCATCTGCGACAGGTAGATTGGTGAGGGCGAGGTCAAGTAGGTTTTTCCCTCGTGTTGGTTCGCTCACCACCTGCCGCAGGCCCAGTCTGGCAGCTATGTCCTTCAGGACTCGGCCAGCTCGGTCAGTTTTGGTGCTACCGAGCCACTCTTGGTGATGGACATTGAAGTCCCCCACCCAGAGTACATTCTGTGCCCTTGCTACCCTCAGTGCTTCCTCCAAGTGGTGCTCAACATGGAGGAGGACTGATTCATCAACTGAGGGAGGGCGGTAGGTGGTAATTAGCAGGAGGTTTCCTTGCCCATGTTTGACCTGATGCCATGAGATTTCATGGGGTCCGGAGTCAATGTTAAGGACTCCCAGGGCCACTCCCTCCTGACTGTATATCACTATACCGCCACCTCTGGTGGGTCTGTCCTGCTGGTGGGACAGGACATACCCAGGGATGGTGATGGAAGAGTCTGTGACGTTGGCTGAAAGATATGATTCTGTGAGTATGGCTATGTCAGGCTGTTGCTTGACTAGTCTGTGGGACAGCTCTCCCAATTTTGGCACAAGTCCCCAGATGTTAGTGAGGAGGACTTTGCAGGGTCGACTGGGCTTGGTTTGCCTTTGTCGTGTCCGGTGCCTAGTGGTCCGATGCAGAGTGGTCCGTCTGGTTTTATTCTTATTATGATTTTTTATAGTGAGATTGTACAACTGAGTGGCTTGCCAAGCCATTTCAGAGGGCAATTAAGAATCAACCACATTGCTGTGGGTCTGGAGTCACATCTAGGCCAGACCAGGTAAGGACGGCAGGTTTCCTTCCCTAAAGGACATTAGTGAACCAGATGGGTTTTTATGACAATCAGGTAATTTCATGGCCACCATTACTGATACTAGTTTTTTTAATTCCAGATTTTTTTCATTTAATTAATTGAATTTAAATTCCCCAGCTGCCGTGGCAGGATTTGAACTCTTGACTCCGGATTATTAGTCCAGGCCTCTGGATTACTAGTCCAGTAACACAACCACTATATTTTGAACTTCCTATGAGCACCAGCACTAGCATTAGCGTTAAAAGATGAAAAGCATAACGGATATCCCTGGCAGTTATTTTCTGTTGCATATTGGGAAATGTGGTGGATTCAATCTGGGGGCCTGTCAACCACTGCTGAGAGAAGACTCAGGTGAGGAAAAAGGACCTTTAGGAACTCTAATGTGGAAAGTAGATTTATTAGAGCTGATGTGACAGAGAAGGAGAAAAATAGAGAAAGGGATGAAGTATTTACTGGAAGCGGGGAGTGAAGAAACAATCCAAATAGCTGGGGGAGTCCGAGCTTGTAATAAAAATCTGTAGAAAGCCTATTGCCAAAGATGAAGAGAGAGAAAGCCAGATAAAGAAGGGAAGAGATGGACCACACAAAGGTAAAGAATGGATGAGAATTGGAAAAATATTTGGAGTGCTCGAATTTATATTCGCAAAATAGCCAATAAAATTTTATGATTCTTTCAAGTAACTTGACTGCAGAATATTCCAATATTTCAAATTTTGTCATCATTCTTAAAAATATAAGCTTGCGCACATACTCAAGATTGATTCAGGATGTTAACAATTGATTATTTTCTGAATTTTTAATTTAATTGAATGATGGCTAGAAGAATGAATAGAGACTCAACACAAAGAACTCTCAGCCAAATATTTGCCTTAGAGAACTGAGACACCAGTGGCAATACCTGAGCTGTAATTTGTATGCGTCAATCACAGGTTTAAAGGGCCAAATCAACTTTGGCTATATCTCGCCTCTGTTGCAATGGCGAGATGCAGAAGCCATGGGAAACCCGTGCAGGTGACGTTAAATTTGTTTCAGAATTAGAATCAACAAAAAATTAAGTACTGCAACTATTTCAATGAGGTAAATTGCCCCTTTAACAATCTGCCCGCCGGCGTTAAGTGGGGACGCACCTGGGTTAGTGGGCACGTGGGAGTAGGGTTGCGGTTGCACTTCAAAAAGCTGTTACTTTAACCTCCCACCCGCCCCCAACCCACCTGTTCTTTGGGATTAAAATTACCCCCCAGGAGTGAGAGAAAATGACACTTCACACTCAAGACAATACTACTTGTACACAGTTCTACCCTATATTGGGTGTTAGGTTTTCGTTTGATGGACTCTTCAGGTCTTTCAGCTGGAAGGGGAGTTTAGGAGGGTGAAGAATCAGACAAGATTCGATGGCGTGACACGCTGTCAGATTTGCTGGGAAGCAAAGGCTGCTTTCCACCCCTGGGTTCTTTGAGTTGTACAAATCCTCCATTTATTATGTTACCAACAAGATGTACCAATAATGAGGTAAAGAAAGAATTTACATTGATATGCCTCATCACATCTCAAGATGTCCCAAACAGCCTCACATGAATTTTTGATTTTTGAGTGCAGTCATTGTTGTTAGATAAACACAGCAGCCAATTTGTGGACAGCAAGATCCCACAAACAGAAAGTGAATAAATTACCAGATAATCTGTTCTTATTGGTGTTGGCTGAAGAAGAAATACTGACCAGGACACAGGGGGAACTCCCCTGTTTTTTTTCGAATAGTGCAATACCTTTCACACTGACTTGAGGTAAATATTTATATTGAGAAGTGTAGGCGATTATTCAGAAACGAGAGTGAGTTTTTAACCTTGTATTCTGGAACTGAGTCCAAGATAGTTGTCAGTTGACAGTGTGTCACAAGAATGAAATTCAATAAATTCTAAGTAATTTTAATCATGTGACAGTTATTACATAGAATGAACAGCACAGAAACAGACCTGTGGTGGGTAAAATGTTGGAGTCTATTATTAAGGAGACAGTAGCAGAACATTTGGATAAACATAATTTAATAGGACAAAGTCAGCATGGCTTTATGAAGGGGAAGTCATGTCTGACAAATTTGCTTGAGTTCTTTGAGGACATAACGTACAGAGTGGATAAAGGGGAACCAGTGGACGTAGTGTATTTAGACTTCCAGAAGGCATTCGACAAGGTGCCACATAAAAGATTATTACTCAAGATAAAGAATCACTGGATTGGGGGTAATATTCTGGCATGGGTGGAGGATTGGTTATCTAACAGGAAGCAGAGAGTTGGGATAAATGGTACATTCTCGGACTGGCAACCAGCACCCAGTGGTGTTCCACAGGGGTCGGTGCTGGGTCCCCAACTCTTTACAATCTATATTAACGATTTGGAGGAGGGGACCAAGTGTAACATATCAAAGTTTGCAGATGATACAAAGATGGGAGGGAAAGTAGAGAGTGAGGAGGACATAAAAAACCTACAAGGGGATATAGACAGGCTGGGTGAGTGGGCGGAGATTTGGCAGATGCAATACAATATTGGAAAATGTGAGGTTATGCAATTTGGCAGGAAAGATCAGAGAGCAAGTTATTACCTTAATGGCGAGAAACTGGAAAGTACTGCAGTACAAAGGGATCTGGGGGTCCTAGTGCAAGAAAATCAAAAAGTTAGTATGCAGGTGCAGCAGGTGATCAAGAAGGCCAACGGAATGTTGGCTTTTATTGCTGGGGGATAGAATACAAAAACAGGGAGGTATTGCTGCAGTTATATAAGGTATTGGTGAGACTGCACCTGGAATACTGCATACAGTTTTGGTGTCCATACTTAAGAAAAGACATACTTGCTCTCGAGGCAGTACAAAGAAGGTTCACCCGGTTAATCCCGGGGATGAGGGGGCGGACATATGAGGAGAGGTTGAGTAGATTGGGACTCTACTCATTGGTGTTCAGAAGAATGAGAGGCGATCTTATTGAAACATATAAGATTGTGAAGGGGCTTGATCGGGTGGATGCGGTAAGGATGTTCCCAAGGATGGGTGAAACTAGAACTAGGGGGCATAATCTTAGAATAAGGGGTTGCTCTTTCAAAACTGAGATGAGGAGAAACTTCTTCACTCAGAGGGTAGTAGGTCCGTGGAATTTGCTGCCCCAGGAAGCTGTGGAAGCTACATCATTAAATAAATTTAAAACAGAAATCGACAATTTCCTAGAAGTAAAGGGAATTCGGGGTTACGGGGAGCGGGCAGGAAATTGGACATGAATTTAGATTTGAGGTTAGGATCAGATCAGCCATGATCTTATTGAATGGCGGAGCAGGCTCGAGGGGCCGATTGGCCTGCTCATGCTCCTATTTCTTATGTTCTTATGTTCTTAGACCATTCAGCCCAACAGGTCCATGCCAGTGTTTATGCTCCACACGAGCCTCCTCCCACCCTATTTCGTAGAATCATAGAATCATAGAATCTATTCTGTGGTCTCCCTGATGTTCTGCTGTGTGAGCTGTCCTTGTTCTCATAGAGATGCTGAACTTTTGCCCTCCTATTTCCTATGCTTGTTTTAAACCATATTCTTACATTCCCTCCTCTTGAACCTGAGTGGAACCACTCAGCTTTAATTATAGCATCTAGAAACGGGCCATCACTAGTCCTTGGGTGTTTATAGTTCTGAAGTGTCAGCATGCTCTGACTCTGACAAACTGTTGTTCATACACACACACCGAGACACAACTTCGCCCCCTCCTCTTAACACTGCCCTCTTGCTAAATGTTTGGGAGCTTTATGCGAGCTATGTGAGATGGGATATTGACCATACTTGGCTCTTGGTTCCTCCCAGGTTCAATTTTCACTTTATCCCTCAACTACTTCTTCGGTCTTGCCTAAGATCATCTTGAGTTTATATTAGCACACATAAACCTATACATATTGCTTCTAAGTTTCATTTGGTTAATACAGAAACATAGAGTGTATCATAATATCAAGAAATCATGGACTTAAAAGATTCTCCAGCTCTTCTTTTACTAATATCCATTTTGTGGATATTTTTGCTAAGTATTATTTCCTCCCTAGCCCAATTTCATTGTGAACGGAAAGGAACCTAACCCTCAATTTTGGAAATCCAAATTACTATATCCCTCTTTACTTTAATTTCAATCCCTCTGATTGGCACCAGTGTTTCCTGATTGTTTCCTTAATTAGTCGGTTTCTCTATGGAGCATGTGTCAGGGCCTTGTTTAAAAGATTTTATCACTCTCCTGAGCCACATTAATCATTTCATGTCGTGCTGTTGTCAAGTAACTGAGCATGTCTGAGATCCGTTCTTCAGTGCATCTTCATCATGCATTTCTACATATTAGTTGCCTCACACGCAACATATCATCGGATATTAACTTTCTACTAGCCAGTTTCTTTTTCCTCATGGTATTTCCGAACGTGTTTTCCATGGCACACGTCATGTCCAGTAAGATTCAATACTGTAAGAGCAACTGCTCTGTTTGAAGAGTGGTTCCAATAGCTCACCTGGCCTTTGTAATTATGTCCTTCATCCTGGTCTCTGTTTCCAATTGATGGCAACATACATTTGTATGTTTTATGTCCACTGTAGCCATTCTTGGGCTTTCAGGTTATCTTATCAAAAGATCGGGGGTTGACTGGAGGTCTTTGCTTTTCTTCCCCTGCATGGTCCCAATGTCTCTGGTAGTGGCCAGGCTATCAAATGTAGTTTTCTCATTGTTCAGTATAGGCAAGGACACAAATATCTCCAAGAGAAAGCTATCAATTTACTATTCTCAACTACACTTTCCAGACCTTCATTAGATTGTACATTTATACCAGATTGATATCTTTTGGTAAATCATGCCCAGGTGATTTATTCACGCAACATCACCCAGGGCGATGACTTTAGAAAAATTCCCATTTGGTGGTGTAATTTTCCTGTTTCTATCTTATATTCTCAATCACTTCCTCTCATCCAATTTTACACATCCCATTATATTACCCTTTCATCTCATTCATGAGCCCTGGAGGAACTTTACTGTCCAAAACAATATTTACAGTCTGGTCCAATATTTCAATACATTTTTTTGTTTATTTTACTTAAATTCTTCTTGGATCACTTTTCATTATCACAATTTGAGAGCAGTATTGTTGGACTGACAGGACTTGTCAATGTACAACTTTATTTCCCTCCCCCCACAAAATACCTTCTTCCTTAACACACAGCATTGGATAGGAACCATGTAGACTGGATTCCTTATATTTTAAAATATAATTTGATTATCTCCTTAATCTGTGGGTTCGAGCCCCACTCTAGGACTTGAAGACATAACCTAGGCTGACACCTCAGCATCTGAGATGTTAATCCAAGGACCTGTCTGCCTGTTCAGGTGAGTGCTAAAGATCCTATGCCACTTATTAAATTATGACTTGTCCTAGCCAACATTCCTCTCTCTACCTGGATGAAAACCGACTTTGAAGGCAACTTTTCAACAAATCTAAAACCCAGACCTAGGAGACCGAGCTGGTCCTGTCGGACACATAACCTGATGGCCTTCTATGTGCCGTTTACTTGTCAAAGCCCCACCAATGACTGTACCAGTTAGTAACCCTCAGATGGTGACAGCACTCATTAATGGCTGGGAGGATTAAAAAATGGGATAACTCTAAACCCTCACACAAAGTACATCATCCACCATTAGCATTTTTATTTTTATAACTAAATTCACTATAGCTTCTTCTACAAATAAAAACCAAACTACAAATGCTGGAAAACAAAAGTGAAAGCAGAAAATACTGGAAATACACAGATCAGTCACGACTGAGGAGAAAAGACATTTTGGACGTAGACCCTTTGCTCCAGGTCTCACAAAGGGTCGTATTAAGCATGTATTATAACCCTGGATATAAGCAATACCAACATGGCAAACATCAACATAAATACATCACCTTGGCAATAAATCAGATTTTCTGCTTCGCTCCCCCATCTGTCCACTGCATAGCTGAGCCCTACAAGTTGGGAAAGACTTGGGTTGGGTCCTGTGTTATCTGATCTCAGCCCAGGTTAGTCTAATGGGCCCTATAATCTACCTGCAGAGTTAGGGTGTTACATTCCACCTTCATCATAGCGTGAGAGCGTTACAATCCACCAGTACCATGGGTTAGGGTGTTACAATCCACCTGCCCCATGGGGTTAGGATATTACAATCCACCTTCACCATACCGTTAATGTGTTACAATCCACCATCACCATGGGGTTAAGATGTTACAATCCATCTGCATCCTGGGGTTAGGGTATTACAATCCACCTTCGCATTGGGGTTAGGGTATTACAATCCACCTTCACCGTGGGGATAGGGGGTTACAATCCACCTTCACCATGCCGTTAGTGTGTTACAATCCACCTGCCCCATGGGTTAAGGGTGTTACAATCCATCATGGGGTTAGGGTGTTACAATCCATTTTCATCGTGCGGTTAGGGTGTTACAATCCACCTGCCCTATGGGGTTAGGGTGTTGCAATGCACCATCATCGTGGGATTAGGGTGTTACAATCCATCTTCATCGTGGGGTTAGGATGTTACAATCCACCTGCCCCTTGAGGTTAGGGTGTTGCAATGCACCATCATCGTGGGATTAGGGTGTTACAATCCACCTTCATCATAGCGTTAGAGCATTAAAATCCACCAGTACCATGGGTTAGTGTGTTACAATCCACCTTCACCATGAGGTTAGGGTGTTACAATCCACCTTCACCATGCCATTAGGGTGTTACAATCCACCATTGCCATGGGGTTAGGGTGTTACAATCCACCTACCCCATGGTTTTAGGGTGTTACAATCCACCAGCATTGTGGGGTTAGGGTGTTACAATCCACCTTCACCATGGGTTTCAGGTGTTACAATCCACTTGCATCGTGAGGTTAGGGTGTTAAAAACCACCCGCCCCATGGGGATGGGTGTTACAATCCACTTGCATCGTGGGGTTAGTGTGTTACAATCCACTTGCATCATGGGGTTAGGATGTTACAATCCAATTGCATCATGGGGTTAGGATGTTACAATCCACCTGCATAGTGGGGTTGGGATGTTACAATCCACCTGCATTGTGGGGTCAGGGTGTTACAATCCACCTGCATCGTGGGGTCAGGGTGTTACAATCCACCTGCATCGTGGGGTTGGGGTGTTACAATCCACCTGCATCATGAGGTTAGGGTGTTACAATCCACCTTTAACGTGGGGTTAGGGTGTTACAATACACCTGTTGTAAGCCTGTGTGGACTTGGATGATGATGGGTTCGGGTTTGGCTTTAATGTCCTCCTGATCAGCACTCACTATCAAGCCTCACATTTGAATAACTGTGGTTACAAGAGCAGGTCAGAGGCTGGGTATTCTGCGGCAAGTGACTAACCTCCTGACTCCCCAAAGCCTTTCCACCATCTACAAGGCACAAGTCAGGAGTGTGATGGAATACTCTCCACTTGCCTGGATGAGTGCAGCTCCAACAACACTCAAGAAGCTCGACACCATCCAAGATAAAGCAGCCCGCTTGATTGGCACCCCATCCACCACCTTAAACATTCACTCCCTCCACCATCGGCGCACAGCGGCTGCAGTGTGTACCATCCACAGGATGCACTGCAGCAACTCGCCAAGGCTTCTTCGACAGCACCTCCCAAACCCGCGACCTCTACCACCTAGAAGGACAAGAGCAGCAGGCACATGGGAACACCACTGCCTGCACGTTCCCCTCCAAGTCACACACCATCCCGACTTGGAAATATATCGCCGTTCCTTCATCGTCGCTAGGTCAAAATCCTGGAATTCCCTTCCTAACAGCACTGTGGGGGAACTTTCACCACACGGACTGCAGCGGTTCAAGAAGGCGGCTCACCACCACCTTCTCAAGGGCAATTAGGGATGGGCAATAAATGCCGTCCTCGCCAGCGACGCCCACTTCCCATGAACGAATAAAAAAAATAACAACCATTTGAGCGAGGGTATCGGAGTTCACCCAGTGCCCGTGGAACTGTGTCTAACATGAAGGTGGAGCCTGCAAAAGATTGAGGGGAGAAAATTGGTAAAAATAAATATTAATACAATTTTACCTTATAATACCAGCCCCCCAGGGTGTTGCTGAATCCATCGCCAGGCCTGTGTTCATATACAGAGCATCGGAACATTGTGGCACAACTGGGCTGTAAAAACCCAAAGATTGATTCTCTCACAATTAAATTCACACACAATATTTACGTGATTTCCACAACTTTCCAACCGGGACCTGGTGGAATGAAGGTCTATGCTTTTGATCAATTTTTATCGGGACATGTTTCTGCTGGTTCAGGGCCGGCACTACAGATCAATCACTACTGTCAAAACTCCATAAGAAAGAAAATGCTCTGAAAACCTATGCACATACTCAGAACGCAAAATGAATATTCTTTGCACTTCGAAATAACATTAAAGTCCTACAGTAAATTATTGCCTTCTAAGCGTTCTTAGCTTTTGACAGGGAAACGTATTGATTGAAAACTGCAATGAAATGCCGCATTTGCATTCATGACCACAGTACAGTGGTCTACGCTGTCTCTGCTTTTATTTCGCTGAGCTCTACTGTTGCTTTACTTTATCACATTTTTATACTCACGTGTTTTGAATGATTCATTAAATGATGTTTTGGCAAAGTGCATTCTGATTGGCAACAAGTTCTCTTTTGAACTATAAACAACTAGAACAGGGCCAAGCAAACATACAGAACCAATGCAAACTTCAGTGCTGCAGTATAAACTACAGGGAACTGATGATTCACGCCCCTTAAACATAAATCATTACTCTAGTCTTTTCCTTGAATTGAAATTAATCTATATTTATGCCTTTACTTTCAAAAATTCTATGATTTAGAGGCAACTTTGCTCCTACCACTTTAGGTTCTCTTGTGTCATATATAAACGAACCTAGAAACACCCAAACTACAAAGAGCACCATGGTCCATCGGTCAGTCCTAGCATCTCAGGTATATCCTCTCCTACAACACCCACACTGCAGAGAGCACCATGGTCCATCGGTCAGTCTTAGCGTCTCAGGTATATCCTCTCCTACAACACCCACACTGCAGAGAGCACCATGGTCCATCGGTCAGTCCTAGCGTCTCAGGTATATCCTCTCCTACAACACCCACACTGCAGAGAGCACCATGGTCCATCGGTCAGTCCTAGCGTCTCAGGTATATCCTCTCCTACAACACCCACACTGCAGAGAGCACCATGGTCCATCGGTCAGTCTTAGCATCTCAGGTATATCCTCTCCTACAACACCCACACTGCAAAGAGCACCATGGTCCATCGGTCAGTCCTAGCGTCTCAGGTATATCCTCTCCTACAACACCCACACTGCAAAGAGCACCATGGTCCATCGGTCAGTTCCAGTATCAGATATATCCTCTCCTACAACACCCCTCTTACCCCTATATCGAATTATTCCACCAACTACTTATCCAACTCTTGAATTCGCAGATACAATCAGCCGGCACTGCTTCCCTTGACATTCCGTTACGGACATTCATCGCACTTTGCATAAATCTGCATCATGTAAATACAATGTATAGTGCAAATGCACTGTGTAAATGCATTTTATAGTGTAAATGCATTGTGTAGATGCACTGTATAGTGTAAAGGCACTGTGTAAATACACTTCATAGTGTAAATGCACTGTACAGTATAGGAACAGGAGTAGATCATTCAGCCCCTCGAACCTGTTCTGCTATTTAATTAGATCATAGCTGATCTGTATCTTAACTCCATTTACACACCTTGGTTCAATATCCCTTAAAACCTTTGCCTCACAAAAATCCATCAATTTCAGTTCTGAAATTTTTAATGATCAAGCCTCAACAATTTTTTAGGGGAGAGAGTTCCAGATTTCCACTGCCCTTTGTGTGAAGAAGTGCTTCCTGACATCACCCCTGAATGTCCTAACTCTAATTTTAAGGTTGTTCTGGACTCTCCCACCAGAGAAAATAGTTTCTATCTACCCTATGAAATCCTTTAATCATCTTAAACATATCAATTAATCTTCCATACTCAAGGGAATACAAGCCCAGAACTGAACGCAGTACTCTAGATGTGGTCTAAACTGAGTTCTATACAACTGTAGCTTAACTTCAACCTTTTGTATTCCAGCCCCTTTGAGATAAAGGCTAACATTCCATTAACCTTTTAATTTAAAAAAAAATCTGTCCACTAGCTTTTAGTGATTCCTGTATACCGACCCCTGAATCTCTCTGCTCCTCCACAATTCCTAGCTTCTCACCATTTAGAAAATACTCTGATCTATCTTTCTTAGGTCCAAAGTGGATGAGCTCACTCTTCCCCACACTGAACTCCATCTGCCACAGTTTTGCCCACTCATTTAATCTATCAATGTCCCTTTGCAACTTTCTGTTCCCATCTACACTACTTACTTTGCCACTTAATGTGATGTCATCAGCAAACTTGGATATTACTTCATCTAAGTCATTGATAAATATAGTGAAAAGCTGAGGCCCCAGTTCAGATCCTTGGGGGACACCACTAGTCACATCCTGCCAATTAGAATACATACTCATTTTCCCTACTCCATGTCTCCTACCTCCTAAACAATTCCCTACCCATGTCAATAGGTTGTCTCCAATTCCATATGCTTTCATTTTTGCTAACATTCTCTGGTGTGGAACCTTATTGAATGCTTTCTGGAAGTCCACATATAAATAACATCCGTCGACACTCCCTTATCTATCACGTTAGTGACCTCAAAAATTTTAACTAGGTTCGTTAGACATGACTTACTCTTTACAAATCCATGCTGGCTCTCTCTCATAACTTCATATTTGTCTAAATACTCAGTCACTCTGTCCCTGATGACAGAATTCAGTAACTTCCCCACAACAGATATTAGACTAATAGGCCTGTAATTTCTTCGTTTTTCTCTCCCACGCTTCTTAAATAATAGATTAAATAATTGACATTGTCAGTTTTCCAATCCAAGGGGACAATTCTTGAACCAAGAGAGTTTTGGAAGATCATAACTAAAGCATCTACAATTTCCTCACCTACTTCTTTTAATACCCTGGGGTGGAAACCATCAGATCCTGGAGATTTGTCAATCTCATTATTTTCTCCATTACCATGTTTTTACTAAAATTAAATCGAATAAGTTCCCGCCCCTGATTTATTTTTATTTATCCCTTCCTCTATTGTGAATACCAATACGAAGTAATCATTTAACAAGTCTTCCATTTCCTTATTTGCACTGTATCATGTAAATGTACTGTATAGTGTAAATGCATGTGTGTTATAAATGCACTGTATAGTGTAAATGCACTGTGTAAGTGCACTGCATCATGTAAATACAATTTATAGTGTAAATGCACTGTATCATAAATGCATGTGTGTTATAAATGCACTGTATAGGGTAAATGCACTGTGTAAGTGCACTGCACATGTAAATACAATTTATAGTGTAAATGCACCATATAGTGTCAATGCACTGTATCATGTAAATGCACTGTGTATTATAAATGCACTGTACATTGTAAATGCCCTGTAAAGTGTAAATGCACTGTATTGTGTGAATGCACTATAATGTGTAAATACACTGTATAGTGTAAATGCACTGGTAACGTGTATGTACACTGTATATTATAAATTCACCATATCATGTAAATGCACAGTATGGTATAAGTGTACTGTATGGTATAAATGCACTGTATAATGTAAATACACCATATAGTATAAATGCACGGTGTCATGTAAATACACTGTATTGTGTAAATGCACTGGGGATTAAATCCATGCTGCCTGCTGATTTTAATGTTTTCTACATGCAGCCAACGCTACCTGTGCTGTTGATTAGCTGCATGCATAAGGAGGGGGCCGATATGTGGAGTGCACACCGCTATTTAAAGGCAGCCAGCACCTCTTAAAGGGGCGATGCATTGTAGCTGGAAGTGGAACTAGTCAATCTTTATTTCTCTTGAATAACAGCAGAAGGTGGCAGAGGGAGCATGCACCAAGGCTCTCCGATGCTGCACTGGAGGCCTTGGTGCAGGAGATGGAAAGAACGAGTGACATTCTGTATCCTCCAGGGGACAGGATGCCCTCACGACAGCTGATGCAGAGGCAGTGGGAGGAGCTAGCCAATGAAGTGAATTCCAGGAGCATGGCTTCTCGTACCTGGATGCAGTGCAGGAAGACGTTCAATGATCTGACAAGATTTGTGAAGGTAAGATCAATCTTCAAATGGCATCTTATAACAGCTGCACCACTAGCCTCATCAACCGCTGAATTTATATCACTCCCATCCCCCACCTACCTACAATCTCTATCAATCAGTACCGAGCACTTCAATTCATAAGTTTAAGCTCACCCTCACACACTCAGCACTTTTGCAAACTTCACGTCCACAACTCACATCTCACACACACACACACACTGGCAGCTATTCAACCATGACAGCCACATCACCCAAAGTAATCGCAAGACTCTCACTAATATACTTCCCTCTTTCTTGCAGGAAAAGGTGGCACATAATACGAAGCAGCAGACTGCCACCGGTGGAGGAGTAGCACAAATGCATATCCTTCCCCCACTTTGAGGAGACAGTGCTGTCCCTAATGGGAAGGGGCAGAGTAGAGGCCATGGCCACTGCAACACTGGAGGAATCACTGAGCAGGGTTTCTGCATACCTAATCCTCCTTCTCTCTTCTCACTCTCACCCCACACACACTGAATGAGGAGCTGCAGATGGTGTCAGAATGCACTTCTTCCTCTCTCCTCTCCCCACACCACAACCCTTGTCCCTTTTGTCATTTCAGCTCCCCAACATGTTGAAGGTCCTCAGCCAGTGGAGGAAGATGAAGAGAATGATGGTGAAAGATGCACCGTCACTTTATATTACTCTCCTAGCCACCAGCTCAGGGACTGACACTCTGCGGACTTTAGAGGCTTAGTTAGAGGAGGGATCTGCACGTGGTGAGTCACTGGGCACAAGTGCGCGGGAGCCGAGGTGGGGGACAGGACGCCACAGGTGCCAGCTCACCAGAGGGTGAGATTGTATACTCGTTCTGCTGCAGAGGAGTGAGATGCTGACGTCAATGGGCCAGACCACAGAAGAAGGCTCATGGGCATACACCAAGAAATGCTTGGTGCACTAGAATTCCTGCCAGGAAGCTTGCACACAATGTCGCGGAGCATGGAGGAGCCCACCTCCAATTTGGCACAGAGCTTGAAGCCCATCAAGGATCAGTGCTTGGGCCTCAGCTAGTTACAATCTACATCAATGAATTAGATGAAAGGACCGAGTGTAATGTATCCAAGTTTGCAGACGATACAAAGCTAGGTGGGAAAGTTAACTGTGAGGAGGACACAAAAAGTCTGCAAAGGGATATAGACAGATTAAGTAAGT
The DNA here is from genome assembly GCF_035084215.1 of Heptranchias perlo. NCBI lineage: Eukaryota > Metazoa > Chordata > Chondrichthyes > Hexanchiformes > Hexanchidae > Heptranchias > Heptranchias perlo. The sequence continues at coordinate 95,310,608 of NC_090328.1, read as the reverse complement.
AGGAAAGAAGGTGGCAGATGGAGTATAATGTGGGGAAATGTGAGGTTATTCACTTTGGTAGGAAGAATAGAAAAACAGAATATTTTTTAAATGGTGAGAAGTTATTAAATGTTGGTGTTCAGAGAGATTTGGGTGTCCTCATACAAGAATCACAAGAAGTTAGCATGCAGGTACAGCAGGCAATTAGAAAGGCAAATGGCATGTTGGCCTTTATTGCAAGGGGATTGGAGTACAAGAGTAAAGAAGTTTTACTACAATTGTACAGGGCTTTAGTGAGACCACATCTGGAGTACAGTGTACTGTTTTGATCTCCTTATCTAAGGAAGGATATACTTGCCTTAGAGGCAGTGTAATGAAGGTTCACTAGATTGATTCCTGGGATGAGAGGGTTGTCCTATGAGGAGAGATTGAGTGGACTGAGTCTATACTCTCTGGAGTTTAGAAGAATGAGAGATGATCTCATTGAAACATACAAGATCCTGAGAGGGCTTGACAGGGTAGATGCTGAGAGGTTGATTCCCCTGGCTGGAGAGTCTAGAACTAGGGGGCATAGTCTCAGGATAAGGGGATGGCCATTTAAGTCTGAGATGAGGAGGAATTTCTTCATGCAGAGGGCTGTGGATGCTGAGTCATTGAGTATATTCAAGGCTGAGATATAGATTTTTGGACTCTAGGGGAATTGAGGGATATGGAGATCGGGCAGGAAAGTGGAGTTGACGTCGAAGATCAGCCATGATCTTACTGAATGGCGGAGCAGGCTCGAGAGGTCGTATGGCCTACTCTTGCTCCTATTTCTTATGTTCTTATGTTCATCCTTTGCAACGTGGAATCGATGGTCACCTTGATCAGCATAGCTGTGGAATCCATCATGATGGAACGTCTCATGACCAATCTGGCAGCTTTCATCGCAGCACAACATGCTGCCATGGCAGCTCAGACAGATGCCATGAAAGGGGCTTCCAGGGCATCACAGAGGTCCAGCAATCTATTCTCCAACTGGGCACTCGGATTGCTGAGGCGCCACCACCGGAGAGTGACAGTGGCTCTTTTGAAGAAGAACCTGCTGTCCTCTCTCACGATAAATGTAAAGAATCTTACAACACCAGGTTATAGTCCAACAGTTTTATTTGAAAATCACAAGCTTTCGGAGCTTACCTCCTTCGTCAGGTGAGTGAGTGAAGGATTCTAAAATCGCATAGCATATATTACGCTGGGAGGCGATCACAGCAATCAAAGGTGTCGTTGGTGTTCAGACAGGTTAGCCACGGAAAACATTACATCCCAGTATACTGAATACACAATGGGTCAGATTACAAAGCCAGAGAGAGAAAGAGACCCAAAAGGCAGAGAGAGAGAGAGAGAGAGAATGTCCAGTTTTATTAAAAACAGATAACTTTTTTCTCCGCTGGTGGGGTTACGTGTAGCGTGACATGAACCCAAGATCCCGGTTGATGCCATCCTCATGGGTGCGGAACTTGGCTATCAATTTCTGCTCAACGATTTTGCATTGTCATGTGTCTCGAAGGCTGCCTTGGAGAACGCTTACCCGAAGATCGGTGGCTGAATGTCCTTGACTGCTAAAGTGTTCCCCGACTGGGAGGGAACCCTCCTGTCTGGCGATTGTTGCGTGGTGTCCGTTCATCCGTTGTCGCAGTGTCTGCATGGTCTCGCCAATGTACCATGCTCCGGGGCATCCTTTCCTGCAACGTATGAGGTAGACAATGTTGGCCGAGTCACAGGAGTATGAACCATGTACCTGGTGGGTGGTGTCCTCTCGTGTGATGGTGGTATCTGTGTCAATGATCTGGCATGTCTTGCAGAGGTTGCCATGGCAGGGTTGTGTGGTGTCGTAGACGCTGTTCTCCTGAAAGCTGGGTAATTTGCTGTGAACGATGGTCTGTTTGAGGTTGGGTGGCTGTTTGAAGGCGAGTAGTGGAGGCATGGGGATGGCCTTAGCGAGGTGTTCATCATCATCGATGACATGTTGAAGGCTGCGGAGAACCTCAGGATGACAGCATACCTGCTCCTACCCCTGCCACTCCGCCAGTGCCCTTGCGGTTGCTGTCAGACAGCCAGCCCAGACTGCTGCAGCCAGGCCGAGATGGTGCAGTCTGAAACGGGCACTCTAGGCCATCTGCAGTCTCCTCAATGGAAGCTCAGCAGCTTTCCACCTCCAAAGCAATCCATTGGGGAAGCACCTTGTAGGAACACCAGGATAGGGAAAGGTACACGAAAGACAGGCACGAAGAGAATGCACAAGGGTGGTTAGTTTCATTTGGTGTGCAGATTGCAATGATTGATTTAATAAATTTTGATTTGAATTTGCATTTGGTCTTGCTTTTTATGTCTACCATCAAGTGAGGGAGATGACAATAAGTGTTGACAGAAAGAGGACAATGTGATAGTTATTGTAAAAGGAAAGGAGTGTGGGACTGCTGGTGAATGGGGACCTGGAATTGAGGTTAGTGGAAGTGTTCCTCAATGAGCTGATCTCTTAGTGTCCTGGTAAAAAGGGGCTGTCTTTGTTGCTCTCTCTCTTCCTCCTCTTCCTCTTTCTCATCCTCCTCTTCCTCTTCCTGCTCCTCCTCATTTTGTCGGTTTGCAGGTGGTGGTAAGGGCTGGTCCCTCATGATGATGAAGTTGTGGAGCATGTAGCAGATGACCACAAGTCTGAATACCCACTCAGTGATGTACTGCAGGGCTCCTCCTAAACAGTCCAGGCAGTGGAAGCATTGTTTGAGGACGCTGATTGTCTGCTCGATGATGTTCCTTGTGGCAGCATGGCTCTCATTGTACTCCTGCTGTGCAGCTGTGCGTGGGTTCCTAACCAGAGTCATGAGCCATGTCAGGAGGGGATACCCTTGTCGTCCAATAGTCAGCCTTTAACTTGGAGTGCTGATTGGAATATAGGCAGCACAGAGCCTGACACAGAATGAAGGAGTCGTGGCTGCTGTAAGGATAGCGGGCACAGACTTGCATGATGTGCCGCCTGTGGTTACAAACCAGTTGCACATTGAGGGAGTGGAATCCCTCTCGCTTGATAAATATTGTAGGATTCTCATGGGGAGCATGCAAGGCAATGTGCGTGCAGTCAATGGCACCTTGCACCATGGGGAAGCCAGCAATCCGAGCGAAACCTCCTGCTTCTCTTTGTCAGTGGGGAAGGAGGTGTAAATGTTTCTCTTGCTGTATAGAGCCTTGGTGACCTCCCTGATACATCGACGTACAGCGAACTGGAAGATATGGCTGATGTCACCTGCTGCGACCTGAAAGGAGCCCATGGCATAAAAGTTGAGAGTGACGGTGACCTCGACAGCCTTAGGCAGTGCTGTCCATGCCCTGGTTTGAGTCTGCAGTTGTGGCTGCAGCTGCTGACATATCTCAGTAACACCCTCCTTGGTAAAGCGAAGGCACCTCATACATTGCTCCTCATTGAAGTTGAGGTAGGAGAAGTGTCCCTTCACCCGCTGTGGGTATGTCCTGCTGCTGAGTGCCCTGCTCCTCCCCCTCCTTCTTCTGCAGCTTGTCCTGCTCTGTGGTGTCTTCCTTCATGCTCCTAGTCATGCTCTATTCCTAGAGGCAACCCTACCAGGCCACCCGTGTCTGGTAGATCATTTGTGATGGAAACAACATGAGTGCAAGAGCAGCCAAACCTCTCTCTGTGCAGACAAATTTATCTTTCAACAGTCCAAGCACTCAGCAAAAATCACCTAGAATTCAAGCAGCAGCCAAAAGTAATAATCCAGAAACTTATCTGCAACTCCTGCATGGTCCCTTTAAATCCCACTGGCAAGGGGGCCTTCATGACGGTTAGCGTCATGTTCTGCTGAGTGAGGTCAGCACAGGGCCTTCAAAATTGACAATAGTGGCCTCAAATCAGCATTGCACACTGATCCACCTGATGATTTTGCTCCTCTGAATGTTGCCAGCATGTGATAATCCCATGAGCGCAAGCTCCTTAACCAAAATCGTGCTATGCATTTCCCGTCATAAATGTTTGCGCGCATTTGGGGACCTTAGGTGGCCACTTACCGCCACGCCCAATTTAACCACCCACTATATTATTAATGCACTGTATCGAGTAAATGCACTGTATTTTTTTTACTCGTTCATAGGATGTGGGCATTGCTGGCGAGGCCAGCATTTATTGCCCATCCCTAATTGCCCTTGAGAAGGTGGTGGTGAGCCGTCTTCTTGAACCGTTGCAGTCCGTGTGGTGAAGGTTCTCCCACAGTGCTTGTTAGGTAGGGAGTTCCATGATTTTGACCCAGCGACAATGAAGGAACGGCGATATATTTCCAAGTCGGGATGGTGTGTGACTTGGAGGGGAAGGTGCAGGTGGTGTTGTTCCCATGTGTCTGCTGCTCTTGTCCTTCTAGGTGGTAGAGGTTGCGGGTTTGGGAGGTGCTGTCGAAGAAGCCTTGGCGAGTTGCTGCAGTGCTTGCTGTAGATGGTACACACTGCAGCCACAGTGCACCGGTGGTGAAGGGAGTGAATGTTTAGGGTGGTGGATGGGCTGCTTTTTCCTGCTGTATAGTATAAATGCACAGTTAGTATAAATGCACTGTGTGCTATAAATACACCATGTAGTAAAATGCACTGTATAAAGGAAATACACTTTATTTTGTAAATGCATTATATATTATAAATTCGCTGTGTATTATAAATACACTGTATAATGTCAATGCACTGTATTATAAATGCACTGTATTGTACAAATGCACTATATACTGCAAATGCTCTGTGTATTATAAATGCACTGTCATTTAAATGCACAGTGTAAATGATCTGTATGATGTTGGTTAAGGAAATAATTACAGTTGTGAGGAGGGATGATATTTAAGAAGGAGCATCAAATGAGACCTTATGGGTTGAGCTAAAGAACAAAAAAGGGGCAGCCACATTACTGGGAGTGTACTATAGACCCCCAAATAGTCAGAGGGAGATAGAGGAGCAAATATGTAGGCAAATTTCTGAGAACTGCAAATAGAATAGGGCAGTAATAGTAAGGGATTTCAACTACCCTAATATTAACTGGGATACAAACAGTGTGAATGGTATAGAGGGCGCAGAATTCTTAAATTGTATGCAGGAGAATTTTTTAGCCAGTATATAGCAAGCCCAACGTGAGGGGGGGGCAGTTCTGGATTTGGTTCTAGAAAATGAAGAGGGGCAGGTGGAAGAAGTAGCAGTGGGAGAACATTTTGGTGGTAGTGATCATAATACAGTTAGTTTTAGCACAGTTATGGAAAAGGACAAAGACAGAGCAGGAGTTAAAGTTTTCAATTGGGGAAAGGCCAATTTTACTAAACTGAGAAGTGATTTAGCAGAAGTAAACTGGAAACAGCTACTTGAAGGTAAATCAGTGTCAGAGCATTGGGAGACATTCAAAGGGGTGATTCAAGGGGTTCAGGGTAAACATGTTCCCACAAAGAAAAAGGGATGGGCTACAAAATCTAGAGCCCCCTGGATGTCAAGAAGCATTCAGGGTAAGATAAGACAGAAAAAGAAAGCCTATGATAGACTCCGGGAACTCAATACTACGGAAAGCTTAGAGGAGTTTACAAAGTGCAGGGGTGAAGTTAAAGAGGAAATTAGGAAAGCAAAGAGAGGGCATGAAAACATATTAGCAGGTAAAATCAAAGAAAACCCAAAGATATTTTACAAATACATTAAGAGCAAGAGGATAATTAAGGAAAGAGTAGGGCCTATTAGAGACCAAAAAGGTAAACTATGTGTGGAGGCGGAAGATGTGGGTATGGTGCTTAATGAATACTTTGCATCTGTCTTCACAAAGGAGAGGGATGATGCAGGGATTGAAGTTAAGGAGGAGGAGTGTGAAATATTGGATGGGATAAACATAGTGAGAGAGGAAGTATTAAGAGGATTAGCAGTTTTGAAAGTGGATAAATCACCAGGGCCGGATGAAATGTATCCCAGGCTGTTAAAAGAAGCCAGGGAGGAAATAACGGAGGCTTTAACAATCATTTTCCAAACTTCACTGGATACAAGCATAGTGCCGGAGGATTGGAGGACTGCTAACTTTGTACTGTTGTTTAAAAAGGGAACGAAGGATAGACCGAGTAATTACAGGCCAATCAGCCTAACCTCGGTGGTGGGCAAATTATTGCAATCAATTCTGAGGGACAAGATAAACTGTCACTTAGAAAGGCACAGAGTAATCAAGGACAGTCAGCACGGATTTGTTAACGGGGGGTCGTTTCTGACTAACTTGATTGAATTTTCAAGGAGGTGACAAGGAGGATCGATGAGGATAGCGCAATTGATGTCGTCTACATGGATTTTAGCAAGGCTTTTGACAAGGTCCTACATGGCAGATTGGTCAAAAAAGTAAAGGCCCATGGGAATGTGGCAAATTAGATCCAAAATTGGCTCAGTGGCAGGAAGCAAAGGGTAATGGTCAACGGGTGTTTTTGCGACTGGAAGGCTGTTTCCAGTGGGGTGCCGCAGGGCTCGGTACTAGGTCCTTTGCTTTTTGTGGTATACATTAACGATTTGGACTTAAACATAGGGGGCATGATTAAGAAATTTGCAGATGACACAAAGATAGGCTGTGTGGTTGATAGTGAGGAGGAAAGCTGTAGACTGCAGGAAGATATCAATGGACTGATCAGATGGCAGAAAAGTAGCAAATGGAGTTCAATCTGGAGAAGTGTGAGGTAATGCATTTGGGAAGAGCAAACAAGGCAAGGGAATACACAATAAATGGAGGATACTGAGAGGTATAGAGGAAGTGAGGGACCTTGGAGTGCATGTCCACAGATCCCTAAAGGTAGCCGGACAGGTAGATAAGGTGGTTAAGGCGGCAAATGGAATACTTTCCTTTAGTAGCCGAAGCATAGAATATAAGAGCAGGGAGGTTATGCTAGAACTGTATAAAACACTAGTTAGGCCATAGCTTGAGTACTGCGTACAGCTCTGGTCACCACATTACAGGAAGGATGTAGTTGCACTGGAGAGGGTGCAGAGGAGATTTACGAGGATGTTGCCAGGACTGGAGAATTTTAGCTATGAGGAAAGATTGGATAGGCTGGGGTTGTTTTCCTTGGGACAGAGGAGGCTGAGGGGTAATTTGATTGAGGTGTACAAAATTATGAGGGGCCTAGATAGAATGGATAGGAAGGACCTATTTCCCTTAGCGGAGGGGTCAATAACCAGGGGGCATAGATTTAAAGTGATTGGTAGAAGGATTAGAGTGGAAATGAGGAAAAATGTTTTCACCCAGGGGGTGATGGAGGTCTGGAACTCACTGCCTGAGAGGGTGGTAGAGGCAGAAACCCTCAACTCATTTAAAAAGTACCTGGATGTGCACCTGAAGAGCCGTGACCTGCAGGGCTATGGACCAAATGCGGGAAAATGGGATTAGGCTGGGTGGCTCATTTCTTGGCTGGCGCAGACACGATGGGCCGAATGGCCTCCATCTGTGCCATAAATTTTCTATGATTCTATGATTCTATGTAAATGCACTGCATAGTGTAAATGCACTGTGTTATTGCACTGTATAATGTAAATGCACTGTGTAAATGCACTGTATGATGTAAATACTCTTTATGGTGTAAATGCACTATTATATAAATCATAGAATCATACAACACAGAAGAAGGCCATTTGGCCCATCATACCTGTGCCAGCTCTTTGAAACAGCTATCCAATTAGTCCTGCTCCTCTGCTCTTTCCCCTTAGCTCGGCAATTTTTTTCTTTTCAAGTATATATCCAATTCCCTTTTGAAAGTTACTATTGAATCTGCTTCCACCACCCTTTCAGGTAGTGCATTCCAGATTACATAGAACTACATAAAAGGTACAGCATAGGAACAGGCCATTCGGCCCAACAGGTCCATGCTGGTGTTTATGCTCTACACGAGCCTCCTCCCTCCCTTCATCATCTAACCCTATCAACATAACTTTCCATTCCTTTGTCCCTCATGTGTTTATCTAGCTTGCCCTTAAATCAATCTATACTATTTGCCTCAACTACTCCTTGTTTTAGCGAGTTCTACATTCTAACCACTCTTTGGGTAAAGAAGTTTCTCCTGAATTCCCTATTGGATTTATTAATGACTATATTATATTTATCGCCCCTCATTCTGGTTTCCCCTGCAAGTGGAAACATCTTCTCCATGTCTACGCTATCAAACCCTTTAATAATCTTGAAGACCTCTATCAGGTAGCCCCTCAGTCTTCTCTCTTCCAAAGAAAAGAGACCCAGCCTGCTCAATCTTTTTTAATAGGTATAACCTCTCAGTTCTGGTATCATCCTAGTAAATCATTTTTCACACCTTCTCTATTGCCTCTATATCTTTTTATAATATCGAGACCAGAACTATTCACAGTACTCTAAGTGTGGTCTAAGCAAGGTTCTATACAAGCTTAATATAATTTCCCTTCTTTTCAGTTCTATCCCTCTAGAAAAGAACCCCAGTCCTTTGTTTGTTTTTTTATGGCCTTATTAACCTGTGTCATTACTTTTAGTGATTTGTGTATCTGTACTCCCAAATCCCTCTGCTCCTCTATCCCATTTAGACTCTTATTTTCTATTATACATTACTTGTATAAACTCACATTACCTGAATAAACACACCTTACCTGAATAAAGTCACATTATCTGAACAAAGTCACAACAACACCTTGTTGTGAAGCCTAACCAGTGATTTATAAAGGTTTTGCATGAATTCCTTGCTTTTGTACTCTGTGCCTCTAGTCATAATGTTTTTTTAACAACCTTATCAACTTGTCCTGCCACCTTCAAAGATACCCAAGTGCAGGTCATTAATACACATCAAAAAGAACAGTGGTCCTAATATCCACCCCTGAGGGGTACCACTGCACACTTCCCTCCAGTCTGAAAAACAACCATTCACCACTACTCTCTGCTTTCTGTCTCTTTGCCAATTTTGCATCCTTTTAATCCCATGGATTTGAATTTTGCTAACGTCTATTATGTGGCACTTTATCAAATGTCTTTTGAAAGTCAATATACACAACATCAACTGCACTACATTAAAAGCAAAATACTGCAGATGCTGTAAATCTGAAATAATAACTGAAAATGCTGGAAATGCTCAGCAAGTCAGGCAGCATCTGTGGGGAAAGAAACAGAGTTAACATTTGAACTCGATGACCTTTCGTCAGGACTGAAAGAAGTAATAAATTTAACAGTTTTTAAGCAAGTACAGAGCCGGCAAAGTGGGGAGGGAAGGGAAGGAGAAGAAAGAACAAAAGGGAAGGTCAGTGATAGGGTGGAGGGCAGGAGTGATTAAATGACAAAAGGGATGATGGTGCAAGACAAGGAGGGTGGTAATGGGTCAAGTAAAGAAACAAAAGATGGGTCCAGACGAGCTGTAAATGGCAACAGCAGAACCACAACCAGCACCTCCTGTCTGATAAAATGGGAGGGTTATGATCTGATGTTATTGAAATCAATGATGGTTGTAAAGTGCCCAATCAAAAGATGAGGTGCTGTTCCTCGAGCTTCTATTGAGCTTCATTGGAACAGAGTAGGAGGCCGATGACTGAGAGGTCAGAGTGGGAGTGGGACGGAGAATTAAAATGGCAAGGACCGGCAGGTCAGGGTCACGCTTGCAGACTAAACAGAGGTGTTCAACAAAATGATCACCCAATCTGCGTTTGGTCTCCCCAATGTAGAGGAGACCACATTGTGAGCAGCGAATACAGTATACTAAATTGAAAGAAGTACAAGTAAATCGCTGTTTCACCTGGAAGGAGTGTTTGGGGCTCTGGACGTTGGGAAGGGAGGAGGTGAAAGGGCAGGTGTTGCATCTCCTACGCTTGCACGCGAAGGTGCCATGGGAAGGAGAGCGGGTGTTGGGGGTGATGGAAGTGTGGACCAGGGTGTCACGGAGGGAATGGTCCCTTCAGAATGTCAGAATGCTGAAAGGGGAGGGAAGGGGAAGATGTGTTTGGTGGTTGCATCGCACTGGAGGCGGCGGAAATGGCGGAGGATGATCTGTTGAATGTGGAGGCTAGTGGAGTGGAAGGTGAGGACAAGAGGGACCCTATTATGGTTCTTGGAGTGAGTGGAAGGGGTGAGGGCAGAAGTGCGGGAAATGGAATGGATGCGGTCGAGGACCCTGTCAATTATGATGGAGGGGAATCCTCGGTTATGGAGAAAGGAAGTCATATCGGACACATTGGTGTGGAAAGTGGCATCATGAGAACAGATGCGACAGAGAGAGAGAGAGACTGGGAGAATGGAGTACAGTCTTTATTGGAAGTGGGGTGGGAGGAAGTGTAATGAAAGCAGTTGTGTGAGTTGGTGGGCTTATAATAAATATTGGTTGACAGCCTATCACCCCAGAAATGGAGATAAGAAGTCGAGGAAGGGAAGAGTCGGAGATGGACCATGTGAAGGCGAGGGAAGGGTGGAAATTAGAAGCAAAGCTGATGAAATTTTCCAGTTCGGAGCAAGAGCAGGAAGCGGCACTGATACAGTCATCAATGTACTGGACAAAGAGGTGAGGGAGGGCACCTGAGTAGGACTGGAACAAAGAATGTTCCACGTATCCCACCCCACTTCCAATAAAGACTGTATTCCATTCTCCCAGTCTCTCTCTCTCTGTCGCATCTGTTCTCATGATGCCACTTTCCACACCAATGTGTCCGATATGACTTCCTTTCTCCATAACCGAGGATTCCCCTCCATCATAATTGACAGGGTCCTCGACCGCATCCATTCCATTTCCCGCACTTCTGCCCTCAGGCACTGCTAGGATCTATGCAGGTTCCCATAGCAACGCCTTTTATTTGGTGGAAGTGAGTGGAGTCAAAGAAGTTGTTCAATGTAAGAACAATTTCAGCCAGGCGGAGGAGGGTGGTTGTGGATGGGGACTGGTTGGGCCTCCGTTCAAGGAAGAAGTGGAGGGCCCGCAGGCCGTCCTGGTGGGGGAATGGAGGTGTAGAGGGATTGGATGTCCATGGTGAAAAGGAGATGGTTAGGGTCGGGAAGTGGAAATTTTTTAAGTGGTGGAGGGCATCAGAAGAGTCGCGGATGTAGGTCAGAAGAGACCGGACAAGGGGAGAAAAAATTGAGTCAAGACAGGAAGAAATAAGTTCCGTGGGGAAAGAACAGGCTGAACCAATGGGTCTACCAGTGCAAGGTTGGGGGACTATGAGGTTGGAGGCTTGGGGGGGAAGATCTCCAGAGGAGATGAGGTCAGTGACAGTCTGGGAAAAATGGCTTGATGTTCGGCGGTGGGGCCATGGTCCAGGGAGAGGTTAGGAGGCGATATTGAAGAGTTTTCGTTCAGCCTTCGCAAGGTAGAGGTCTGTTTGCCAAACAACAACAGCGCCGCCCTTGTCAGCAGGTTTAATAATAATGCCAGGATTGGACCGGAGAAGAAGAAGTGCTGCAAGTTCAGAGGGAGGTAGATTAGAGTGAGTGAAGGGAGTAGAGAAATTGAGACGGCTGATGATATGCCAGCGGTTCACAATGAAAAGATCAGGAGAGGGTAGGAGGCCGGAGGGAGAGGTCCAGGTGGAACGAGAATTCTGAAGACAGGAGAAAGGGTCCGCTGTGCGGGGGGGAGGACTCCTGGCCAAAGAAGTGGGCGCGAAGGTGAAGGCAACGGAAGACGAGCTCAGCATCGTGTTGAACTCGAAATTCATTGAGGTGAGGGCATGAGGGGATGAAGCTGAGGCCTTTGCTGAAGACTGATCGTTCGGGGTCAGAGAGGGGAACGTCAGCAGGACCTATCCTCTTCATTACTTCATCGAAGAACTCAATCATGTTTGTCAGACAGGATTTGTCTTTAACAAATCAGTGTTGCCTGTCATTTATTAACCCATGTTTTTCTAAGAGACAATTAATTTTGTCCCAAATAATGGTCTCTAGAAGTTTCCCCACCCCTGATGTTAGGTTGTCTGACCTGTAGTTGCTGGGTTTATTCCTCTCCTATTTTTGGAACAGGGTTGTAATATTTGCAACCCTCCAGTCCTCTGGCACCACTCCAATATCCAACGAGCAATGAAAGATTGTGGCCAGAGTCTCCACTATTTCCACCCTTATTTCCCTTAGCAATCTAGGATGCATCCCATCAGTCCAGGTGACTTTTCAACTTTGAGCGCTGCCAAATTTTTAAGTACTTCCTCTTTATCTATATCTTTCCTATTCAATTTCTCTACCATCACCTCCTTTCCTGTGACATTGGCAACATCCTCTTATTTTGTGAAGACTGATGAAAAGTATTCTTTTAGTATGTCAGCCATTAGCTCTGCCTCCACAAGACCTGGGTGTATGTGGCATCTCCAGCCCACACCATAAAGTGGGAGCAGGGAGAGCGGTGGGAGCGGACTTGTGTGTGTGAGGAGAGCGGGAGAAGGGAGAACAGTGGGAGTGGACCTGGGTGTGTGAGGGGAGCAGGAGAAGGGAGAACAGTGGGAGCGGACCTGGGTGTGTGAGGGGAGCGGGAGAAGGGAGAACAGTGGGAGTGGACCTGGGTGTGTGAGGAGATTGGGAGCAGGGAGAACAGTGGGAGTGGACCTGGGTGTGTGAGGGGAGCAGGAGAAGGGAGAACAGTGGGAGTGGACCTGGGTGTGTGAGGAGATTGGGAGCAGGGAGAACAGTGGGAGTGGACCTGGGTGTGTGAGGGGAGCAGGAGAAGGGAGAACAGTGGGAGTGGACCTGGGTGTGTGAGGGGAGCAGGAGAAGGGAGAACAGTGGGAGTGGACCTGGGTGTGTGAGGGGAGCAGGAGAAGGGAGAACAGTGGGAGTGGACCTGGGTGTGTGAGGAGAGCGGGAGCAAGGAGAGAGGTGGGAGTGGACCTGGGTGAGTGAGGAGATTGGGAGCAAAGAGAGCAGTGGGAGCGGACCTGGGTGAGTGAGGAGAGCAGGAGCAGGGAGAGCGGTGGGAGCGGACCTGGGTGTGTGAGGAGAGTGGGAGCAGGGAGAGCAGTGGGAGCGGACCTGGGTGTGTGAGGGGTGCGGGAGCAGGGAGAGCAGTGGGAGTGGACCTGGGTGTGTGAGGAGATTGGGAGCAAAGAGAGCAGGGAGAGCGGTGGGAGCGGACCTGGGTGTGTGAGGAGAGCGGGAGCAGGGAGAGCGGTGGGAGTGGACCTGGGTGAGTGAGGAGAGCGGGAGCAGGGAGAGCGGTGGGAGTGGACCTGGGTGAGTGAGGAGAGCGGGAGCAGGGAGAGCGGGGGGAGCGGACCTGGGTGAGTGAGGAGAGCGGGAGCAGGGAGAGCGGGGGGAGCGGACCTGGGTATGCGAGGCGAACGGGAGCAGGGAGAGCGGTGGGAGCGGACCTGGGTGTGTGAGGGGAGCGGGAGCAGGGAGAGCAGTGGGAGTGGACTTGGGTGTGTGAGGAGATTGGGAGCAGGGAGAGCGGTGGGAGCGGACCTGGGTGTGTGAGGAGATTGGGAGCAGGGAGAGCGGTGGGAGTGGACCTGGGTATGCGAGGCGAACGGGAGCAGGGAGAGCGGTGGGAGCGGACCTCGGTTTGTAAGGAGATTGGGAGCAGGGAGAGCGGTGGGAGCGGACCTGGGTGTGTGAGGAGAGCGGGAGCGGGGAGAACAGTCGGAATGGACCTGGGTGTGTGAGGAGATTGGGAGCAAGGAGAGCGGTGGGAGCGGAAATGGGTGTGTGAGGGGAGAGGGAGCGGGGAGAGTGATGGGAGCGGACCTGGGTGTGTGAGGAGAGCGGGAGAAGGGAGAGCGGTGGGAGCGGACCTGGGTGTGTGAGGAGAGCGGGAGAAGGGAGAGTGATGGGAGCGGACCTGGGTGTGTGAGGAGATTGGGAGCAGGGAGAGCGGTGGGAGCGGACCTGGGTGTGTGAGGAGAGCGGGAGAAGGGAGAGTGATGGGAGCGGACCTGGGTGTGTGAGGAGAGCGGGAGAAGGGAGAGTGATGGGAGCGGACCTGGGTGTGTGAGGAGAGCGGGAGAAGGGAGAGCGGTGGGAGCGGACCTGGGTGTGTGAGGAGAGCGGGAGAAGGGAGAGCGGTGGGAGCGGACCTGGGTGTGTGAGGAGAGCGGGAGAAGGGAGAGCGGTGGGAGCGGACCTGGGTGTGTGAGGAGAGCGGGAGAAGGGAGAGTGATGGGAGCGGACCTGGGTGTGTGAGGGGAGTGGGAGCAGGGAGAGCGGTGGGAGCGGACCTGGGTGAGTGAGGAGATTGGGAGCAGGGAGAGCGGTGGGAGTGGACCTGGGTGTGTGAGGGGAGTGGGAGCAGGGAGAGCGGTGGGAGCGGACCTGGGTGTGTGAGGAGAGCGGGAGCAGGGAGAGCGGGGGGAGCGGACCTGGGTGTGTGAGGAGATTGGGAGCAGGGAGAGCGGGGGGAGCGGACCTGGGTGTGTGAGGAGAGCGGGAGCAGGGAGAGCGGGGGGAGCGGACCTGGGTGTGTGAGGAGATTGGGAGCAGGGAGAGCGGTGGGAGTGGACCTGGGTATGCGAGGCGAACGGGAGCAGGGATAGCGGTGGGAGCGGACCTCGGTTTGTGAGGAGATTGGGAGCAGGGAGAGCAGTGGGAGTGGACTTGGGTGTGTGAGGAGATTGGGAGCAGGGAGAGCGGTGGGAGCTGACCTGGGTGTGTGAGGAGAGCGGGAGCAGGGAGAGCGGTGGGAGCGGACCTGGGTGTGTGAGGAGATTGGGAGCAGGGAGAGCGGTGGGAGTGGACCTGGGTATGTGAGGAGAGCGGGAGCGGGGAGAACAGTCGGAATGGACCTGGGTGTGTGAGGAGATTGGGAGCAAGGAGAGCGGTGGGAGCGGAAATGGGTGTGTGAGGGGAGAGGGAGCGGGGAGAGTGATGGGAGCGGACCTGGGTGTGTGAGGGGAGAGGGAGCAGGGAGAGCGGTGGGAGCGGACCTCGGTTTGTAAGGAGATTGGGAGCAGAGAGAGCAGTGGGAGTGGACCTGGGTGTGTGAGGAGAGCGGGAGCGGGGAGAACAGTCGGAATGGACCTGGGTGTGTGAGGAGATTGGGAGCAAGGAGAGCGGTGGGAGCGGAAATGGGTGTGTGAGGGGAGAGGGAGCGGGGAGAGTGATGGGAGCGGACCTGGGTGTGTGAGGGGAGAGGGAGCAGGGAGAGCGGTGGGAGCGGACCTGGGTGTGTGAGGAGAGCGGGAGAAGGGAGAGTGATGGGAGCGGACCTGGGTGTGTGAGGAGAGCGGGAGAAGGGAGAGTGATGGGAGCGGACCTGGGTGAGTGAGGAGATTGGGAGCGGGGAGAGCGGTGGGAGCGGACCTGGGTGTGTGAGGAGATTGGGAGCAGGGAGAGCGGTGGGAGCGGACCTGGGTGTGTGAGGGGAGAGGGAGCGGGGAGAGCGGGGGGAGCGGACCTGGGTGTGTGAGGAGAGCGGGAGCAGGGAGAGCGGGGGGAGCGGACCTGGGTGTGTGAGGAGATTGGGAGCAGGGAGAGCGGTGGAAGCGGACCTGGGTGTGTGAGGAGAGCGGGAGCAGGGAGAATGATGGGAGCGGACCTGGGTGTGTGAGGGGAGTGGGAGCAGGGAGAGCGGTGGGAGCGGACCTGGGTGTGTGCGGGGAGTGGGAGCAGGGAGAACAGTGGGAGCGGACCTGGGTGTGTGAGGAGAGCGGGAGCAGGGAGAGCGGTGGGAGCGGACCTGGGTGTGTGAGGAGAGCGGGAGCAGGGAGAGCGGGGGGAGCGGACCTGGGTGTGTGAGGAGATTGGGAGCAGGGAGAGCGGTGGGAGTGGACCTGGGTGTGTGAGGGGAGCGGGAGCAGGGAGAGCGGTGGGAGTGGACCTGGGTGTGTGAGGAGATTGGGAGCAGGGAGAGCGGTGGAAGCGGACCTGGGTGTGTGAGGAGAGCGGGAGCAGGGAGAATGATGGGAGCGGACCTGGGTGTGTGAGGGGAGTGGGAGCAGGGAGAGCGGTGGGAGCGGACCTGGGTGTGTGCGGGGAGTGGGAGCAGGGAGAACAGTGGGAGCGGACCTGGGTGTGTGAGGAGAGCGGGAGCAGGGAGAGCGGTGGGAGCGGACCTGGGTGTGTGAGGAGATTGGGAGCAGGGAGAGCGGTGGGAGTGGACCTGGGTGTGTGAGGAGATTGGGAGCAGGGAGAGCGGTGGGAGCGGACCTGGGTGTGTGAGGGGATTGGGAGCAGGGAGAGCAGTGGGAGCGGACCTGGTTGTGTGAGGAGATTGGGAGCAGGGAGAGCGGTGGGAGTGGACCTGGGTGTGTGAGGAGATTGGGAGCAGGGAGAGCGGTGGGAGTGGACCTGGGTGTGTGAGGAGATTGGGAGCAGGGAGAGCGGTGGGAGCGGACCTGGGTGTGTGAGGGGAGTGGGAGCAGGGAGAGCAGTGGGAGCGGACCTGGTTGTGTGAGGAGAGCGGGAGCAGGGAGAGCGGTGGGAGTGGACCTGGGTGTGTGAGGGGAGTGGGAGCGGGGAGAGCGGTGGGAGTGGACCTGGGTGTGTGAGGGGAACGGGAGCAGGGAGAACAGTGGGAGCGGACTTGGGTGTGTGAGGAGAGCGGGAGCGGGGAGAGTGATGGGAGTGGACCTGGGTGTGTGAGGGGAGCGGGAGCGGGGAGAGTGATGGGAGCGGACCTGGGTGTGTGAGGGGAGCGGGAGCGGGGAGAGTGATGGGAGCGGACCTGGGTGTGTGAGGGGAGAGGGAGCGGGGAGAGCGGTGGGAGCGGACCTGGGTGAGTGAGGAGAGCGGGAGCAGGGAGAGCGGTGGGAGTGGACCTGGGTGTGTGAGGGGAGAGGGAGCGGGGAGAGCAGGGAGAGCGGACCTGCGTGTGTGAGGAGATTGGGAGCAGGGAGAGCGGAGGGTGCGGACCTGGGTGAGTGAGGAGAGCGGGAGCAGGGAGAGCAGGGAGAGCGGACCTGGGTGTGTGAGGAGATTGGGAGCAGGGAGAGCGGTGGGAGTGGACCTGGGTGTGTGCGGGGAGTGGGAGCAGGGAGAGCGGTGGGAGTGGACCTGCGTGTGTGAGGGGAGTGGGAGCAGGGAGAGCGGTGGGAGCGGACCTGGGTGTGTGAGGGGAGTGGGAGCGGGGAGAGCGGTGGGAGTGGACCTGGGTGTGTGAGGGGAGTGGGAGCGGGGAGAGTGATGGGAGCGGACCTGGGTGTGTGCGGGGAGTGGGAGCAGGGAGAGCGGTGGGAGCGGACCTGGGTGCGTGAGGCGAGTGTGGCGAAATTTTTTAAAAACATCAAAAAATGATGACCCAGAGGAGCGTTGAGGGGTGTCAGTGACTATTTAGTTCATTGGTAAGTGTTTTTTATTGGTTATTGTGTTATTAGTTAGCGTCTTTAGTGGTTAGTCTGTTAGTGTTAGTTTAATAGCCTTAAAGCTAAACAGTTAAAAACAGCGGGAAACTGGAGCAATTCAACAAACCCAGGGAAAAATCTCAAAGGTGACGTCATTGTTAGCACCAGGAGGGAGCGGCAGAACCCGAGGAAATTAAACTACATCTTTAATTTACTATACAGAATCTATCTTTAACTATAAACCATAAATAAATAGTTATTAATTAAATATTCATAATAATTACTTATTAAGTAATTTAAAATCAAGCTAAAATCCATCTACTAAACATAATCTAGACTTTAAGTGTTTCTACTAGTTCTAGAATTAAATTAATATTAACAAATAAATAAATGGCCGTTCCGGCTGTGTGTCGGGATTGTGGTATATAGGAGTCTAAAGACAGTGAGACTATCCCAGATTGCCACCTCTGCGGAAATGTCTCTGCCTTGAGACACTCTGGAGTCTCTGAGCTGGAGTGTGAGGAGAGAGAGCTCTGTGATCAGCAGCCTGAAGGAAGAGAACAGCTCGGTCACGTCCTCGCAGCCCGACATACTGAGGATCTGCAAATCCTTTTATGCCGGACTGTACGACGCGAAGCCCACAGACAGCGCGGCCTCCCATTCCTTCTTGTCGTCTATCACGGAGGTTCTAGACGACAGCAAGCGGGAGAGTCTGGATCACCCGCTAACTCTGGACGAACTGACAAAGGCCGTCCGATCCTTCGAGAAGAGTAAGACTCCCGGAAGCGACGGCTTACCGATGGAGTTGTCCTCGGCTCTGTGGGACTGGATAGGCCCAGACCTGCTGGAAGTGTACGGGGGTATGCTTCTGGCAGGCAGCATGTCAGACTCCATGAGGAAAGGCATCATCACCCTCATCTACAAACGGAAGGGGGAGAGGGAAGAAATCAAAAATTGGCGACCCATCTCACTACTTACTTAACGTGGACTACAAAATTCTGTCCAAGGTCATCGCCAATCGGGTCAAGTCAGCCCTGGAGGTGGTGATCCACCCCGATCAGACCTGCACCGTACCCGGCAGGAAGATCTCTGATAGCCTGGCGCTACTCAGGGATACGATCGCCTACGTACAGGACAGGGGGGTGAACACCTGCCTGATCAGCCTGGACCAGGAGAAGGCCTTTGACAGAATATCCCACACGTACATGATGGACGTACTCTCCAAAATGGGGTTTGGGGAGGGAATCCGCAATTGGATCCAACTGCTCTACACAAACATCAGTAGCGCAGTTTCAATCAACGGGTGGGAATCAGAAAGCTTTCCGATCAAATCTGGAGTCAGGCAGGGCTGTCCTCTCTCCTCCGTCTTGTTTGTGTGTTGCATCGAACCCTTTGCCGAGTCCATCAGGAGGGATGCGGGCATAAGAGGGGTGACGATCCCAGGCAGCGGAGGCACTCAGGTCAAGGCCTCCCTGTACATGGATGACGTCGCCGTCTTTTGCTCGGATCAGCTGTCGGTCCGCAGATTGATGAGCATCTGCGACCGTTTCGAACTGGCCTCGGGGGCCAGGGTAAATCGTAGCAAGAGCGAGGCCATGTTCTTTGGGAACTGGACCGACCGATCCTTTGTCCCCTTCACCGTCAGGTCGGATTACCTGAAGGTGCTGGGGATCTGGTTCGGGGGGGCCGGGGCGTGCACCAAAAACTGGGAGGAGCGTATCTCCAAGGTTAAGCAGAAACTGGGACTGTGGCATCAACGATCCCTCTCGATCGTGGGCAAGAACCTGGTCATCAGGTGCGAGGTGCTCTCGGTGTTGCTATACGTGGCGCAGGTCTGGCCCATACCTCGCTCCTGCGCCGCGACAGTCACCCGAGCCATCTTCCACTTTGTCTGGAGATCAAAAATGGACCGTGTCCGCAGGGTCACGATGTACAAATCTCCAGAGAAAGGGGGGAAAGGCGTGCCCAACGTGGCCCTCATCCTGATGGCCACCTTTGTGTGCGGCTGCATCAAGCTGTGCATAGACCCTCAGTACGCAAACACAAAGTGTCACTACGTGCTGAGGTTCTACCTGTCCCCGGTGTTGAGAAGGATGGGCCTGGCCACGCTGCCACGGAACGCTCCGTCCAGTTGGACCGTTCCGCCCCACCTGTCCTTCGTGGAAAGGTTTGTGCAGGAAAACACCTTTGACCACAAGGCGATCAGCAAGTGGTCCGCACGTAACGTCCTCGAGACCCTGCGGGAAAAGGAGATGGTGGATCCTGTCGGTTGGTTCCCCGAGCAGACTGTCAATGTCATTTGGCAGAACGCCTCATCGCCAGAGCTTTCAAACAAGCACCAAGACCTAGCTTGGCTGGTGGTGAGAAGGGCCCTTCCCGTCAGATCCTTCATGCACTCCCGGGCTCTCAGCGCCACCGCGCGCTGTCCCAGAGGAGGCTGCGGTGGAGACGAGACCGTCACCCATCTCCTTATGGAATGTGCCTTTGCAAAGAAGGTCTGGAGAGAGATGCAGTGGTATCTGTCCAGGTTCGTCCCGAGCAGTTCCGTAACACAGGTTTCTGTGCTCTACGGGCTGTTCCCGGGGACGCACACTGAGACGGACATCGGCTGCTGCTGGAAGACCATCAACTCGGTGAAAGACGCCCTTTGGTCTGCCCGAAACTTGCTGGTCTTCCAGCACAAGGAGCTGTCCTCGACCGAGTGTTGCAGACTGGCACATTCCAAGGTCCAGGACTACGTGCTGAGGGATGCACTGAGGATGGGTGCGGCCGCCGCAAAGGCCCTGTGGGGAAAGGCAACCGTTTAGAGCCTTCCCGCCATTGTAAACCGAGGGGCTGCAATCAGGGAAAAACCCCCTCGGGCAGAATGTAAAATTCAAATTGCTGTAATGTATCTGTAATGGACCAGAAATGAATCTGTAAGCAATAATCTGTGTTGAGTATGATGCAATGAGACACCCTAGAGTGTCATGAACTGTAATTATGTCCAATGTGTTCATTGAACTGTACTTGACGTAACCTGCAAATTGTATAATCTGTATTGTGTATGTTTGGAAAGTGATATGACAACTGTATTGTATGTACTGCTGCAAATTTTATGAATAAAGTATATTTTTTGAAAAAAAAAAGTGAGTTAGAGACACTCGCTTCTCGGCCTTTTGGCTAAGATCAAGTGTGTTCCTTTTCGGGCTTATTTGGATCTGAGCGGACTGGAACGCTGGCCGCGACCTCATGCGCTCGCAAAGTGCGGACTTTGCTGTGATTGGTCGTTTGTGTGCTGGCTCCGCCCCTAAATTTGCATAAGGACCACATCAACACTGCAATGGCAGGGAAGGGCACTCGGGCAGTCGGCCATGGTGTGCCAAACACCGTCAGGGTGACGGTAACGACAGTCGAATGTGTTTCGCCGGTGGATCGGGAGCTTTTCGTCAAACGCGTTCTGCTCGACTGCTGTGGATTCAAAGCGACGGACATCTTCTGCCTCCAGGATTTCCCTCGAAGCGGACATTTTGACGTCACCTTCAAGACCGTCGCTGGATGCCAGAAGCTTCTTCAAGTCTTCAAGGAGAAGGGGAGCGTCGGACTGCTGGCCATGCTCGCTGCGGAGCCGCTTTTCACCCTCCCAACGCAGAGGAATCGCAAGCTGATTGTACACATGTACAACCCACACGTCCCGGTCGCCGATGTGCTGACGTTCCTCGCCAGATACGTCGACGGGGCGCAGAACAGCGTCGACGTCACCGACCAGTTTGGGATCTGGACCAGCAAGAGGGAAGTCACGGCAACGTTGAGACTGGACGCCCACGGCAACATCGTCCACCCTCCCTCCAGCTTCGCCATCGGAGGAAGTCGAGGATACATCACGTACGTGGGGCAGCCCAGAGTCTGTCGCACCTGCGGCAAATCCGGCCATTTGGCGAACACCTGCACTGCAACCGTCTGCAAGAACTGCAAGCAGGAAGGACACCAGACTAAGGACTGCAAGGAGAGCAAGCGCTGCAACCTGTGCGGGCTGGAAGGCCATCTCTACAGGGTCTGCCCCGAACGCAACCTCAGCTACGCCCAGGCGGCCACGAACAACACAGCGGAGGAGGAGGGGGCAACAAGCAAGGATGCCCCAAAGAAGGCCAAGAGTCAGCGCCCGGCCGCGACCTCCTCCAAGAAGCCCCTAGCCCAGGAAAACAATGAACGAGGAAAGGGTCAAGCCGAAAACTGCCAGACCCCGACACCCAGCTCCGAGCCTCCCCAACAGACGACTGAGTCCATGGACGAGGAGGCAGCAGAGGGAGGATGGTAGCTGGTGGTCAATAAAACCAAAAAGAAGAAGCCAGAGAAAAGGAAACAAGCCCCTGCCGACACTACACCAGGGGTTTAAAGAGCACTCGAGTCGCAGTCGGACTGCAACGACTACCCCGAGTCTGACGAGGAGGGACGACAGGAGCGAAGTGGTCAGCCGTCCCACCGAAAGCGGCAAAATACCCAAGGTGACCCCGACGCAATCGACAGCCCCCATCTCCAGAACACTGGGAGCGACAACGCCTCCAGTGCCCTCCAGCTCCGGGAAGCCGGCAGCATCGTAGTGCCCAGCGCACACCAGCTCCGGGACACCGGTAGCAGCACCGCAGAGAGCGAAGACAAGCTCCGGGAAACCGGGAGAAGCGACAACGAGGAGCCCCAACCGATCGAGGATCGCACGGACTCTTCACCCGACACCAGGCCGCCGATGTCACCCCGGCGGAACGACGACCCCCTCTCTGAGGCAGAACAGAACTCGTACCTCAGCTCAGGGATCGTGGAACACTTTACACAGATCACCTATATGCAGAAACACGGCCAAGAGCTGGAAACAGCAAACGGACTGACGGGTGAGACTTTAAACAGTTGTTAAAATGGGTCTGAAAGTCGCATCCATTAACGTGCGTAGCGTTAAAAGCACTACGCGATGTGTGTCGACCTTGGACTACCTGGCCAAGGTCAAGAGCGACCTGCTGTTCTTACAGGAGTGCGGCCTGCCGCATCTCAGCAATTACAGGCAATGGTCGCAGCGCTGGGCCCACGGGCCCTCTATCTGGTCGGGAGGCAACGATAACCGTGCCTCCGGCCTGGGGATTCTGCTGCGGGGGGGCAACTTCACCATCACCGAAGTAAAGGAGGTGGTGGGGGGCCGTCTCCTCGTAGCAGACGTAATGTACAAAAACGCTCCGCTCCGGCTGATCAACGTGTACGCCCCGGCTCTGAAGGACGAGCGGCTGGCCGTCTTCCAGCAGCTCCCACTGCTGCTGGCGACATCCAAGCCGGTCATTCTCGGCGGTGACTTCAACTGCATCATCGATGCGGCTGGACGATCCGGCAGAGCCGACAGCAAACTGGACGCCACGTCCAAACTCCTGATGGAAGTGGTGAAAGATGCCAAGCTGTGCGACGTCTTCAGCAACCCTGCAGACGGAGCGGCGCGTCAATACACCTGGTCCAGACCAGACGGGTCCGTCCGTTCCAGGATAGACTTCCTGTTTGTATCCCCGAAGCTCAAGGTCAGATCCACCAAGGTCACACCGGTGTTCTTCTCTGACCACTGCCTCCTCCTGGCCGACTGTCACCTACAGGACGATCAGAGAGTGGGCAGGGGGACATGGAAGCTGAACGTGAAACTGTTGACCCCGGGAAACATTGAGGAACTGACGAGGGATTACAAAGGTTGGAGAACCATAAAGCCCCTCTTTGATTCCCCAGTGCACTGGTGGGAAGCCATTAAGGCGAACATCAAGAGGTTCTTCATCCTCAAAGGTGTTCAGAAGGCGAGAGAGAGGCAGAGGGAAACGTCCCGACTCCAGAAAAGCATGCAGAATCTTCTCCTGCTGCAGTCGATGGGGATCGATGTCGGGGAGGAACTCAGAGAGGTGAAGGACCAGCAAGCCTCGCTCTTTGCCTCCGAGGCCTCCAAGATCATCTTCCGGTCCAGAGTCCGCTCCGTGGAGCAGGACGAGACTTGCTCGCGCTTCTTCTTCCAAAAGGTGCACAGAGAGAGCTCTGTGATCAGCAGCCTGAAGGAAGAGAACAGCTCGGTCACGTCCTCGCAGCCCGACATACTGAGGATCTGCAAATCCTTTTATGCCGGACTGTACGACGCGAAGCCCACAGACAGCGCGGCCTCCCACTCCTTCTTGTCGTCTATCACGGAGGTTCTAGACGACAGCAAGCGGGAGAGTCTGGATCACCCGCTAACTCTGGACGAACTGACAAAGGCCGTCCGACCCTTCGAGAAGAGTAAGACTCCCGGAAGCGACGGCTTACCGATGGAGTTGTACTCGGCTCTGTGGGACTGGATAGGCCCAGACCTGCTGGAAGTGTACGGGGGTATGCTTCTGGCAGGCAGCATGTCAGACTCCATGAGGAAAGGCATCATCACCCTCATCTACAAACGGAAGGGGGAGAGGGAAGAAATCAAAAATTGGCGACCCATCTCACTACTTAACGTGGACTACAAAATTCTGTCCAAGGTCATCGCCAATCGGGTCAAGTCAACCCTGGAGGTGGTGATCCACCCCGATCAGACCTGCACCGTACCCGGCAGGAAGATCTCTGATAGCCTGGCGCTACTCAGGGATACGATTGCCTACGTACAGGACAGGGGGGTGAACACCTGCCTGATCAGCCTGGACCAGGAGAAGGCCTTTGACAGAATATCCCACACGTACATGATGGACGTACTCTCCAAAATGGGGTTTGGGGAAGGAATCCGCAATTGGATCCAACTGCTCTACACAAACATCAGTAGCGCAGTTTCAATCAACGGGTGGGAATCAGAAAGCTTTCCGATCAAATCTGGAGTCAGGCAGGGCTGTCCTCTCTCCTCCGTCTTGTTCGTGTGTTGCATCGAACCCTTTGCCGAGTCCATCAGGAGGGATGCGGGCATAAGAGGGGTGACGATCCCAGGCAGCGGAGGCACTCAGGTCAAGGCCTCCCTGTACATGGATGACGTCGCCGTCTTTTGCTCGGATCAGCTGTCGGTCCGCAGATTGATGAGCATCTGCGACCAGTTCGAACTGGCCTCGGGGGCCAGGGTAAATCGTAGCAAGAGCGAGGCCATGTTCTTTGGGAACTGGACCGACCGATCCTTTGTCCCCTTCACCGTCAGGTCGGATTACCTGAAGGTGCTGGGGATCTGGTTCGGGGGGGCCGGGGCGTGCACCAAAAACTGGGAGGAGCGTATCTCCAAGGTTAAGCAGAAACTGGGACTGTGGGATCAACGATCCCTCTCGATCGTGGGCAAGAACCTGGTCATCAGGTGCGAGGTGCTCTCGGTGTTGCTGTACGTGGCGCAGGTCTGGCCCATACCTCGCTCCTGCGCCGCGACAGTCACCCGAGCCATCTTCCACTTTGTCTGGAGATCAAAAATGGACCGTGTCCGCAGGGTCACGATGTACAAATCTCCAGAGAAAGGGGGGAAAGGCGTGCCCAACGTGGCCCTCATCCTGATGGCCACCTTTGTGTGCGGCTGCATCAAGCTGTGCATAGACCCTCAGTACGCAAACACAAAGTGTCACTACGTGCTGAGGTTCTACCTGTCCCCGGTGTTGAGAAGGATGGGCCTGGCCACGCTGCCACGGAACGCTCCGTCCAGTTGGACCGTTCCGCCCCACCTGTCCTTCGTGGAAAGGTTTGTGCAGGAAAACACCTTTGACCACAAGGCGATCAGCAAGTGGTCCGCACGTAACGTCCTCGAGACCCTGCGGGAAAAGGAGATGGTGGATCCTGTCGGTTGGTTCCCCGAGCAGACTGTCAATGTCATTTGGCAGAACGCCTCATCGCCAGAGCTCTCAAACAAGCACCAAGACCTAGCTTGGCTGGTGGTGAGAAGGGCCCTTCCCGTCAGATCCTTCATGCACTCCCGGGCTCTCAGCGCCACCGCGCGCTGTCCCAGAGGAGGCTGCGGTGGAGACGAGACCGTCACCCATCTCCTTATGGAATGTGCCTTTGCAAAGAAGGTCTGGAGAGAGATGCAGTGGTATCTGTCCAGGTTCGTCCCGAGCAGTTCCGTAACACAGGATTCTGTGCTCTACGGGCTGTTCTCGGGGACGCACACTGAGACGGACATCAGCTGCTGCTGGAAGACCATCAACTCGGTGAAAGACGCCCTTTGGTCTGCCCGAAACTTGCTGGTCTTCCAGCACAAGGAGCTGTCCTCGACCGAGTGTTGCAGACTGGCACATTCCAAGGTCCAGGACTACGTGCTGAGGGATGCACTGAGGATGGGTGCGGCCGCCGCAAAGGCCCTGTGGGGAAAGGCAACCGTTTAGAGCCTTCCCGCCATTGTAAACCGAGGGGCTGCAATCAGGGAAAAACCCCCTCGGGCAGAATGTAAAATTCAAATTGCTGTAATGCACCTGTAATGAATCTGAAATGAATCTGTAAGCAATAATCTGTGTTGAGTATGATGCAATGAGACACCCTAGAGTGTCATGAACTGTAATTATGTCCAATGTGTTCATTGAACTGTACTTGACGTAACCTGCAAATTGTATAATCAGTATTGTGTATGTTTGGAAAGTGATATGACAACTGTATTGTATGTACTGCTGCAAATTTTATGAATAAAGTATATTTTTTGAAAAAAAAAGTGAGTTCGAGACACTCCGACACATAAGTGAGCAGGGTAAGGGGAACCATGGGGAGGTAGAGAAGCAGGTCCCGCTGACACTGGTTCTATCTAACAGGTACAATGTACTTTCTACCTGTGAGGATAAGGAATTAGGCCGCGGGGAGGACAGCCAGAACGCTAGCCATGGCACAGTGAAGCAGGAGGCAATCCAAGGGGGGGAGGAGCAAAATAGAAAGGTTGTAGTCATAGGGGATTCGATAATTAGGGGGATAGCTGGCGTCCTCTACAGTCACGACCGAAAGTCCAGAAGGGTGTGTTGCCTACCTGGTGCAAAGGTAAAGGATATCTCGGAGCAACTGGAGAGGAACTTGGAAAGAGAGGGGGAAGATCCAGTTGTCGTGGGCCATGTTGGGACCAATGACATAGGGAAGCAAAGGGAGGAGGTCCTGCTAAGAGAATATCGGGAGTTAGGAACTAAGTTAAAAAGCAGGACCTCACGGGTGGTAATCTTGGGATTACTACCTGAGCCACATGCTAATTGGGATAGGAATAGGCAGATCAGGAAGGTGAAAACATGGCTGAAAGAGAGGTGTGGGAAGGAGGGGTTCCATTTCATGGGACATTGGCACCAATACTGGGACAGGAAGGAGCTGTACCGTTGGGACAGGCTCCACCTGAACCGGAATGAGACCAGTGTCCTAGCGGAAAGGATAAATAGGACTGTCAATAGGACTTTAAACTAGTAAGACGGGGGGAGGGATCTGGTGAGGGTAACAGTCTGAAGATATAAGAAATAGGAAATGGGAGTAAAGATCAGAACAAGGTAAGGAACAAGGGCAACATAAACGGTCAAGCAACAAATACAGTTATAGAAATAAGTACAAAATGACTGTTAAAAATAAAGTAAGGGGAACAATTATTAAAATCAAATTAAATTGCCTGTACAGCAATGTCCACAGCATCCAAAACAAAATGGGAGAACGGGAGGCAATAGTTCGTAGCGAGGACCCAGATGTGATATGGATAACTGAAACATGGCTACATAAGGAACATGACTGGCAGTTAAATATTCCAGGATATAATGTATTTAGAAAGGCTAGGGAAGGAAGAAGGTGTGTGGGGGGGGGGGGGTAAGCCTTACTAATTAGGGACAACATAATGGCAATAGAAAAAAGGGACATAAGTAATATTAAGAGAGAAACGGAATCCATATGGATTGGGAAAAAGTATAAGAATGGATTGATCAGGTTAATAGATATATTCTACAGACCACCTAATGGTGGAAGGGAAGTGGAGGATGAAATATGTAGGTATATCTATGAAATGAGTAAAAAATATCAAATAATAATCATGGGAGATTTCAACTACACCCAAATAAACTGGCAAGAAGTAAGGAAAGGGGAAAAGGAAATGGAGTTTTTACAGTGTGTATAGGACTCCTTTCTTACCCAGTATGTGGAAATAAAGGAGAGGATGACATAAGGGAATACAAAGAGGTTAGGAAGGAAGTCAAAAATACAATTAGGAAAGCAAAGAGGAACTATGAAACTAAATTAGCAAGGAATATAAAAAGAAATAGTAAAGTATTCTACAGACACATAAATAACAAAAGAAAAATCAGGATAGGGATAGGGCCACTATGGGATACACACGATAAACTCACAGGTAATGACCGCAAAATGGCAGAAATATTGAATAATTACTTTGCCTCAGTATTTCCCAGTGAGACTAACAAGATGGGCAGGACATTAGAAGAAGAGATCAAAAAATATATAAAATCATTTAAGATAGAAAGCAGAGAGATAATTGATAAATTAATTAAATTTAGTGATGATTAAACCCCTGGTCCAGATGGTTTGCATCCACGAATATTAAAAGAAGCTAGGGAGGAGATAGCAGAGGCACTATTACATGTATATAAAAACTCATTAGAAAAGGGAATAGTGCCAGAGGACTGGTGGACAATTAATGTTATTCCCATATTTAAAAAGGGAGATAGAACAAGTCCAGGGAACTATAGACCAATTAGCTTAATATTGGTGGTAGGAAAGATAATGGAATCTTTACTCAAAGATGTAATAGGAAAACGTCTAGAAAATGAAAATATAATAAAGAACAAGTCAATATGGATTTCAGAAGGGAAAGTCATGCTTGACCAACCTTATTGAATTATTTGAAGAAGTAACAGAAAGAGTAGACAAGGGTAATGTAGTAGATGTAATATATTTGGATTTTCAAAAGGCCTTCAATAAGGTACCACATTGTAGACTCATGACTAAGGTCAGAGCATGTGCAGTCAGGGGACATGTAGCAGAATGGATAGCAAGCTGGCTACAAAACAGAAAAGAGAGTAGGGGTTAAGGGTAGCTACTCAGACTGGCTTAAGGTTGGAAGTTGTGTTCCACAGGAATCAGTGCCAGGACCACTGCTGTTCACAATTTACATTAACAATTTGGATTTGGGAATCAGAAGTACAATTTCAAAATTTGCGGATTTGGCAAATTAATTCCAATATTGTTAAGTGTGAGGTGGTGCATTTTGGCAGGAAGATTATGGAGGCCATGTTCTGCTTGAATAATAAGAGTCTGAATGGGATGGAGGAGCAAAAGGATCTGGGGATACAGATACACAAATCACTAAAAGTAGCGATGCAGGTCAATATGGCTATGAAAAAGGCAAATCAAGCACTGGGGTTCGTTTCTAGAGGGATAGAATGGAAAAACAGGGAAGTTATGCTAAACTTGTAAAGAACCTTGGTTAGACCACATTTGGAGTACTGTAAACAGTTATGATCTCCATATTATAGAAAGGATGTAGAGGCACTGGAGAGGGTGCAAAAAAGATTCACAAGGATGAAACCAGAACTGAGAGGATATCCTTATCAGGAAAAGCTGAACAGGTTGGGGCTGTTAGCTCTAGAAAGGGAAGGGGTAACTTGATCGAGGTCTTTAAGATAATGATAGCGTTTGATAGGGTAGACGTAGAGAAAATGTTCCCACTTGTTGGGGAGTCCAAAACTAGAGGTCATAAATATAAAATAGTCATTAATAAATCCAATAGGGAATTCAGGAGAAACTTCTTTACCCAAGGAGTGGTAAGAATGTGGAATATGATACCACAAGGAGTAGTTGAAGCAAATAGCATAGATGCATTTGAAAGGAAGATGGATAAACATATGAGGGAGAAAGGAATAGAAGGGTATCCTGATAGCGTTGGATGAAGTAGGGAGGGAGGAGGCTTGTGTTGAG
Source organism: Heptranchias perlo (assembly GCF_035084215.1). NCBI lineage: Eukaryota > Metazoa > Chordata > Chondrichthyes > Hexanchiformes > Hexanchidae > Heptranchias > Heptranchias perlo. The sequence goes on along the minus strand of NC_090328.1, from coordinate 95,281,574 downwards.
CACAAAAGGCCGGCATAGACCAGTTGGGCCGAATGGAATGTTTCTGTACTGTAGTTTTGATGTAACTCGATGTAACAAGAAGATTTCCTTTTTGGTCCCTAATCGGCCCCTTTAACTATCCTTTTACACTTTATATGTTTATAAAAGACTTTAGCATTCCCTTTTATGTTACCGGCTAATCTTTGCTCATACACCCTCTTTGCCCCTTATATTTTAGGGATCTGCGCTGGCGGATGGCTCGCTAAATGTGACAGTGTGCCCTCAGAGGCCAGGAGCTCCTCTGAGGAATTGCACACTGCCGTTACTATGGTCGTTGAACGGCCTGTAAGAGAACAGAAGGCAATATTAAGCACCATCACAGATTTGTCATGTTGCGATGAGCACACTGAGGTGAGTATGAGGCAGAGACATCACATTGGATCAGGATTGGGGTGAGTGGTAGTAGTGGGGTCACAAATGGGGAGGTGGGGAAGTGCTCAGGAAGTGAAGGTAAGTTGAGGATGAGCTTTAAGTGGGTATGAGAAGTGATGTGATGGAGTAGTCTTGGCAGTGCAGAATGAGTGGGGGTGGGTGATGTGGAACACGGAATGCAGGAGAATCAGTAAGTGTACTCACTTTTGCTGATCTAGTCAGATCATTGAAACTCTTCCTGCACTGGACCCAAGTGTGGCAGTTGTTACGACTACTGGTGATTTCCTCTGCCACCTCGAGCCAAGCCTTCTTGGTGGCAGAGGCAGGGCCTTCCTCCTGTCGACTGGGTAGAATAGTTCCCTCCTCCTCCTCACCCCGGCCGGTAGCACCTGAAGTGAGGCATCACTGAATCTTGGAGCTCCATTGGGTCTTCTTGCTCTTTGATCCAGCAAAATCCATTGGAGCAATGGTCCTTTAAATCCAGACATCTGGGGACTTGTGCCAAAATTGGGAGAGCTGTCCCACAGACTAGTCAAGCAACAGCCTGACATAGCCATACTCACAGAAAGACACCTTTCACCCAGACTCCTCCATCACCATCCCTGGATATGTCCTGGCCCACTGGCAGGACAGACCCACCAGAGGTGGCGGCAAAGTGGTATACACAGTCAGGAGGGAGTGGCCCTGGGAGTCTTCAACATTGACTCCGACCCCATGAAATCTCATGGCATCAGATCAACATGGGCAAGGAAACCTCCTACTGATTACCACCTACCGCCCTCCCTCAGCTGATGAATCAGTCCTCCTCCATGTTGAGCACCACTTGGAGGAAGCACGGGCGGTAGCAAGGGCACAGAATGTACTCTGGGTGGGGGACTTCAATGTCCATCACCAAGAGTGGCTCGGTAGCACCATTACTGACCGAGCTGGTGGAGTCCTGAAGGACGTAGTTGCCGGACTGGTCCTACGGCAGGTGGTGAGAGAACCAATACGAGGGAGAAACCTACTTGACCTCGTCCTCAACCCTACCTGTTGCAGATGCATCTGTCCATGACAGTACTGGTAGGAGTGACCACCGCACAGTCCTTGTGGAGATGAAGTCCTGTCTTCACACTGAGGACACCATCCAACGTGTTGTGTGGCACTTCCACCGTGCTAAATGGGATAGATTCACAATAATGGGCATCCATGAGGCGCTGTGGGCCATCAGCAGCAGCAGATTTGTATTCCAGCACAATCTGTAACCTCATGGCCCGGCATATCCCTCACTCTACCATTACCATCAATCAGGGGAACAACCCTGGTTCAATGAGGAGTATAGAAGAGCATGCCAGGAGCAGCACCAGGCGTACCTAAAAATGAGGTGCAACCTGGTGAAGCTACAACACAGGTCTACATGCATGTTAAACAATGGAAGCAACATGCTATAGACAGAGCTCGGTGATCCCACAGCTAACAGATCAGATTGAAGCTCTCAAGTCCTGACACATCCAGTCATGAATGGTGGTGGACAATTAAACAACTAATGGGAGGAGGAGGCTCAGTGAATATCCCCATCCTCAATGATGGCGGAGTCCAGCACGTAAGTGCAAAAGACAAGGCTGAAGCGTTTGCAACCATCTTCAGCCAGAAGTGCCGAGTGGATGATCCATCTGGGCCTCCTTCCAAGATCCCCACCATCACAGAAGCCATTCATCAGCCAATCTGATTCACTCCACGTGATATCAAGAAATGGCTGAGTGCACTGGATACAGTAAAGGCTATGGGCCCCGACAACATCCCGGCTGTAGTGCTGAAGACTTGTGCTAGAGAACTGGCCGCGCCTCTAGCCAAACTGTTCCAGTGCAGCTACAACACTGGCATCTACCCGACAAAGTGGAAAATTGCCCAGGTATGTCCTGTCCACAAAAAGCAGAACAAATCCAATCCGGCCAATTACCGCCCCATCAGTCTACTCTCAATCATCAGCAAAGTGATGGAAGGTGTCATCGACAGTGCTATTAAGCGGCACTTACTCACCAAAACCTGCTCACCAATGCTCAGTTTGGGTTCTGCCGGGACCACTCAGCTCCAGACCTCATTACAGCCTTGTTCCAAACATGAACAAAAGAGCTGAATTCCAGAGGTGAGGTGAGAGTGACTGCCCTTGACATCAAGGCAGCATTTGACCGAGTGTGGCACCAAGGAGCCCTAGTAAAATTGAAGTCAATGGGAATCAGGGGGAAAACTCTCCAGTGGCTGGAGTCATACTTGGCGCAAAGGAAGATGGTAGTGATTGTTGGAGGCCAATCATCTCAGCCCAGAACATCGCTGCAGGAGTTCCTCAGGGCAGTGTCCTAGGCCCAACCATCTTCAGCTGCTTCATCAATGCATATCCCTTCATCATAAGGTTAGAAGTGGAGATGTTCGCTAATGATTGCACAGTGTTCAGTTCCATTCATAACTCCTCAGATAATGCTCACATGCAGCAAGACCTGAACGACATCCAGGTTTGGGCTGATAAGTGGCTAGTAACATTCGCACCAGACAAGTGCCAGGCAATGACCATCTCCAACAAGAGAGAGTCTAACCACCTCCCCTTGACATTCAACAGCATTACCATCACTGAATCCCCCCACCATCAACATCCTGGGGGTCATCATTGACCAGAAACTGAACTGGACCAGCCACATAAATACTGTGGCTACGAGAACAGGTCAGAGGCTGGGTATTCTGTGGCGAGTGACTCACCTCCTGACTCCCCAAAGCCTTTCCACCATCTACAAGGCACAAGTCAGGAGTGTGATGGAATACTTTCCACTTGCCTGGATGAGTGGACCCCCAACAACACTCAAGAAGCTCGACACCATCCAGGACAAAGCAGCCCACTTGATTGGCACCCCATCCACCACCCTAAACATTCGATCCCTTCACCACTGGCGCACCGTTGCTGCAGTGTGCACCATCCACAGGATGCACTGCAGCAACAGCACCTCCCAAACCCGCGACCTCTGCCACCTAGAAGAACGAGGGCAGCAGGCGCGTGGGAACAACACCACCTGCACGTTCCCCTCCAAGTCACACACCATCCCGACTTGGAAATATATCGCCGTTCCTTCTTCGTCGCTGGGTCAAAATCCTGGAACTTCCTACCTAAGAGCACTCTGGGAGAACCTTCACCATACGGACTGCAGTGGTTCAAGAAGGGGGCTCACCACCACCTTCTCAAGGGCAATTACAGATGGACAATAAATGCTGGCCTTTTCAGCTACGCCCACTTCCCTTAAATGAATTTTTAAAAGTATAAATGCACTGTATTATAAATGTACTGTATAGTGTAAATACACTGTGTATTATAAATGTACTATACCATGTAAATGCACAGTTAGTATAAATGCACTGTATAGTATAAATACACTATAGTATAAATGCACTGTGTATTATAAATGTACTGTATAATGTAAATGCACATTTAGTAAAAATACACTGTGTAGTATAAATACACTGGGCAAAAAGCGGGCAGAACGTGAGTTAAAATCAAGCAGCTCTATTTGCAGCTCCGTTCTCGCCCTGCAGCAGGTTTAACCCAGCAGCTTTTGGTGTGGTTGAGCTGTCTGACTTGAGCAGGATCCTCCTTATTATATACATTTTATGGCATTTTAACCGCTCTTTCGGGGGTGGGGGGGGGGTGCCGCTGGTCTGGGCCTTTGCTGTCCTTAGCTCACTACCAGCGAGACCCTGCCGAAACCACCCTCATCCCATCACTCATGTAAGTGCTGGTTAGCGGCCTCTGGCCTCTGGACCGCTCAATCTTTGCCATCCAGAAACCAGCCAGCTGCCTCTTTATGCCTGTTTCAGGCATATGCTGACCAGTGAGATGAAAATGATGCCTGGGAGTTAATATCAGCCGGGCCTCCCACATTAGCAAAAGCCTTGCCTGAATATCAGGCTGGTGAAGGTACTGTCGAGGTCATGGGGAGATCGACCTCAGCTCTGAGAGTGATCTAAAATACTAAAACCAAAATATCTCAAGTAAGAAGGGTAGAAAAAACCCAAACGTTACCAAGGCCTAGGTTCTTGTGTGAAATGTGTGTTCAATCACACCTTTGCGAGTGTGTACGAAGCAACCAAATCAAATTTCTCGCATTAATTATTTGTGCGCTAGTGACCTCAGCTGTGGTGCTCATAGCCCAGTCGTGCCCGACAAGATAATCCACCTGTTGCCCAGCAAGAGTAAGAAAGAATAACTTACATTTATGTAGTGCCTTTCACAACCTCAGAATGTCCCAAATCGCTTCACAGCCAACAAAATACTTTTGAAGTGTAGTTACTGTTGTAAAATAACAAACGCAACAGCCAATTTGTGCACAGCAAGGTTCCACAAACATAAATGTGATAATGACCAGATAATCTGTTTTGTTGATGTTGGTTGAGGGATAAATATTGGCCAGGGGAGAAATCCCCTGCTCTTCTTCAAATAGTACCATGGGATCTTTCACGTCCATCTGAAGGGGCAGACTGGGCCTTGGCTTAATGTTTCATCCGAAAGACAGCACCTCCAACAGTACAGCACTCCCTCAGTACTGCACTGAAGTGCCAGCCTAGATTACATGCTCAAGTCTCTGGAATGGGATTTGAACCCACAAAAGTGAGAGTGCTACCAACTGAGCCGTGGCTAACATTGTGTTAATAGTTAATAGTTAATGAGTTAATAGGCCCTTTCACATTTGAAGTGACCACCTTCTTACATGACAAACAACATGCTTTGCCTGATCGACTGCTCCACACATAATACTTGCGAAAGATGTCAATTCATCAGCATTGTGAGTGAGTGAAGAATCCATTCCGATCGGACTCGATTCAGATCTTCCCACCTCTTTCATTGCCGCTTACCATATCTATGTCTCCTCCAACCTGACCAGTCTTGTGTAATCTTAGTCACTTTTTGGCCCTTCCAAGAGAAAATGAGGCAGATGTTTTCAGTGATCTCAAGTAGCCTGCATTTTACCATTGGGGAATCCATCAATTTGGGCTCTTCAAAGAAATGAAGACTTTGAGAGATCCTCAGTGGGTGAATTCCCATGGGATTCACCTGTTCTTCCACTGGAACTTCAGAGAAAGAGCCATGGAAACCCTGGAGAAATGGTGTGAACGAGTTCGAGCGTTTGGGGAAAATTCCTTCTTGCGCTGGGTATCAAGAAATCATAAGAACATAAGAACATATGAAATAGGAGCAGGAGTAGGCCAATCGGCCCCTCGAGCCTGCTCCACCATTCAATAAGATCATGGCTGATCTGATCCTAACCTCAAATCTAAATTCATGTCCAATTTCCTGCCCGCTCCCCGTAACCCCTAATTCCCTTTACTTCTAGGAAATTGTCGATTTCTGTTTTAAATTTATTTAATGATGTAGCTTCCACAGCTTCCTGGGGCAGCAAATTCCACAGACCTACTACCCTTTGAGCGAAGAAGTTTCTCCTCATCTCAGTTTTGAAAGAGCAGCCCCTTATTCTAAGATTATGCCCCCTGGTTCTAGTTTCACCCATCCTTGGGAACATCCTTACCGCATCCACCCGATCAAGCCCCTTCACAATCTTATATGTTTCAATAAGATCGCCTCTCATTCTTCTGAACTCCAATGAGTAGAGTCCCAATCTACTCAACCTCTCCTCATATGTCCACCCCCTCATCCCCGGGATTAACTGAGTGAACCTTCTTTGTACTGCCTCGAGAGCAAGTATGTCTTTTCTTAAGTATGAACACCAAAACTGTATGCAGTATTCCAGGTGCGGTCTCACCAATACCTTATATAACTGCAGCAATACCTCCCTGTTTTTATATTCTATCCCCCTAGCAATAAAAGCCAACATTCCGTTGGCCTTCTTGATCACCTGCTGCACCTGCATACTAACCTTTTGATTTTCTTGCACTAGGACCCCCAGATCCCTTTGTACTGCAGTACTTTCCAGTTTCTCGCCATTAAGATAATAACTTGCTCTCCGATTTTTCCTGCCAAAGTGCATAACCTCACATTTTCCAATATTGTATTGCATCTGCCAAATCTCCGCCCACTCACCCAGCCTGTCTATATCCCCTTGTAGGTTTTTTATGTCCTCCTCACTCTCTACTTTCCCTCCCATCTTTGTATCATCTGCAAACTTTGATATGTTACACTCGGTCCCCTCCTCCAAATCGTTAATATAGATTGTAAAGAGTTGGGGACCCAGCACCGACCCCTGCGGAACACCACTGGCTACTGGTTGCCAGTCCGAGAATGAACCATTTATCCCAACTCTCTGCTTCCTGTTAGATAACCAATCCTCCACCCATGCCAGAATATTACCCCCAATCCAGTGATTCTTTATCTTGAGTAATAATCTTTAATGTGGCACCTTGTCGAATGCCTTCTGGAAGTCTAAATACACTACGTCCACTGGTTCCCCTTTATCCACCCTGTACGTTATGTCCTCAAAGAACTCAAGCAAATTTGTCAGACATGACTTCCCCTTCGTAAAGCCATGCTGACTTTGTCCTATTAAATTATGTTTATCCAAATGTTGCGCTACTGTCTACTTAATAATAGATTCCAAAATTTTACCCACCACAGATGTTAGGCTAACTGGTCTATAATTTCCAGCCTTCTGCCTACTACCCTTTTTAAATAATGGTGTTACATTAGCAGTTTTCCAATCTGCCGGGACCTTTGCCAAGTCCAGAGAATTTTGGAAAATTATTACCAAAGCATCCACAATCCCTACTGCCACTTCCCTCAAGACCCTAGGATGTAAGCCATCAGGTCCAGGGGATTTATCCGCCTTGAGTCCCATTAATTTACTGAGTACCAATTCCTTAGTGATTATTAGCATGTTAAAAAGAAATCCCCCCCCCCAAACCCCCGAATCTCATAACAGAAATAGTGCAGGGTAAAGTTTAGTGTCTAGCTTTCGCGGCACGACTTTGTGTGTCAGGACTGTACATCAGAGTTAATCCCAAAATCCCACACTCCCAGTAGGGAAGCAGACTCACAGGGAGTGTGGGATTGAGATCGGGCGCAACATCACAGCCTCAGTTCTCCGACTTGCGTTCCCTGTGAACCCAGCTCCCTGTGCGATCACAAAACTAACCCCCTCGGCAGGAATTTGATTTTCTGCCCATTAGTTCGGGGCATTAAAACCAAGATTTCTCAACATTGTAATTTACTGAAGAATGTGCTAATAGATTGCTCATTACCAATTGATTTGGAAAGCTTTAGGCAATTCCACAGGCAAACATTGAGCAACTAAAGCACGGGGCTCTGTCTTATTGGACAGATTCTAATCTTGTTTATGTATTAGTGATTTAGTGCAAAGATGCACAGAGCAGGCATCGCAAAGAGAGTGGATCATGAACTGAGTGGGAACTTGAGAATTTGGTGAAAGTGGGACTCCGGTAAAGTAGTGGGTGAATTGAAATTAAAATTTAGTTTGAAATTTAACTTAGAACTTTACAACTTTAGAAGAAACTGCAATTTAGTTCATGGTTAACAGAAACTGCAAGTCAGTGGTAGTTATCAGTCAATCAGATGTATGTGATTGCCTGAGTAGAGGGTAATTACTGTGAGCTGGAAGCTGATTGAGCATTTTTAACTGCTGTTTGCAAAAGGTGTATAAAGTAAAAGGTTATCTGCTGAAACACAGAGTGAGCATTGTAAAGAAAGTGGATTGTAAACTGAGTGGGAATTGGGTGTAGAGGAGGAAAGAGGTGCTACATTTTTTTACAAAATGGGAAAAAAACCAAAATGGACTAAAAACTAATTATTTATAAATAAATATAGACTAAGATATGGCAGAGCAGGTTGTGTGTCTGGACTGCAGTATGTGGGAGTTTGTGGCCATTGAGAATGTCCTGAATGAACACATCGGCAATAGATGTCTCCACCTCGAATCTTGAGTTGGAGACACTCTGACACATAAGGGAGGGGGAGGAGTATCTGGACAGTTTACTCCAGACCTCGGTCACACCTCGTAGAGAGGTATAGGATCAGAATGGGGTTGGTGTGACCGATAGTGTACAGGGTAAGGGGAACCCAGGTGAGAGAGAATGAGGACTCGCAGAAACTGATCCTAACCAGCAAGTACAATGTACTTGTTATCTGTGAGGATAAGGATAAAGATTGTTGGAAGGACAGCCAGAATACTGACCATGCCACCCTGGAGCAGGAGGCTGCCCAAAGGGAGGAGGAAGAGGTGAAGCATGATGTTGTTGGGGATTCAATAATTACAGGAACAGATAGCATCACATGGTATGTTGCCTACTTGGTGCCAGGTTGAGGGATGTCTTGAACTGGCTTGAAAGGATATTGGAGAAGGAGTGGGAGAATCCAGTAGTTGTGGTCCATGTTGGGACCAACAACATAGGAAAGAGTAGGCAAGAGGTCCTGTTCAAAGAGTACTAGGAGCTAAATTAAAAGAGGACCTCAAGGGTCATATTCTCTGGATTATTACCCAAGCCATGTGCAAATTGGCATTGGGATAAGCAGATTAGGGAGGTGAATATGTGGCTGAAGGAGTGGTGTGGGAAAGAGGGGTTCCATTTCATGGGACACTGGCACCAGTACTGGGACAGGAAGGAACTTTACTCTTCGGATGGGCTCCACCTGAACCAGGCTTGGACATGGCTGCTAGTGGAAAGGATAAATAGGGTGGTCACAAGGACTTTGAACTAGTAAATGGGGGGGAGGGCTCAGGTGGAAAAGGTAGTATAAATAATAATTCTATAACAAACAAAAAGGATAAGAGTAGAGTGATAGTCAGAAATTATGTTTTAGGCACTACAGGTAAAGGGAAAACTAAAAGATATAAAGTAATTAAATTAGGAGAGAGAAATAAGAAATGTGTGAGAAACAACATTAGAGCAGAAGGACAGGTTAGGGTGTGTGGCCCAAATAAGCATTCTTTATACAAATGCGTGGAGTATAAGGAAAAAACTGAATGAATTGCAAGCACAAATTCAACTTAGAGAATACGATATAGTAGCCATTACTGAGACATGGCTGCAAGATGGTCAGGACTGGGAACTGAATATACGAGGTTATAAGGTCTACAGGAAGGATAGGGAAACTGGTAGAGGAGGAGGAGTAGCCTTCGTGATTAAAGCTGAAATTACTTCAATGATGATGGGATATAACGAGAGGTAAGCAGGCAGTGGAGACTTTATGGGTAGAATTAAGAAATAGAAAAGGATTTAAGACTGTAGTGGGCGTTGTGTATCACCCCCGGTAGCAGCTGTGAAGTGGCAGAATATATAAATGCAGAGATTAGACAAAGACAGGTGGTTTTAATGGGGGATTTAACTTTCATATTGATTGGGTTAAGCAGACGAGCTCATGTCAGAACGGTAGTGAATTTCCTGAGTGTGTTCAGGACAGCTTTCCCAGAACCAAGGGGGCAGGCCATATTAGATTTAATAATGAGTAATGAGCCAGATTTAGTTAACAGCCTAATGGTGCATGAATATTTATCTAATAGCGATCATAATATGATCGAGTTCAATGTTGTGTTTGAAAGAGAAACCCATATTAGCTACGAAGATTCTAAATTTTAAGGCTGACTTCAATGGGATGAGACAGAGACTGTCCACAGTAAACTGGGTAAATCTGTTAATGGGTGAAATGAAGGGGGGTGTTCAAAAAAGAATTTAACGGGATATGTAACCAGTTTATAACCCAAAGGGGCAAAAGTACCACTTGCCAAAAAAAAGCCATGGACAACAAAAGAGGTAAGGGACAACATAAAACTAATAAAGCATACAAAAATGCAAAAAAATAGCATAGATCCTGGCGACTGGGAAAGATACAAAGAACAGCAAAGGGTGACAAAACAAATAGTAAGAGCTACAAAATGGGAGTATGAAAAAAAAACTTGCAAGGGATATCAAAATCAACCCAAAAGTTTTTACAATTATATTAGGAAAAAGAGGGTGGTGAAGAGCAATGTAGATAGGCCCCTTAAAAACTGAAATGATATTGTAATTGAAAATAAGGAAATGGTGGACATGTTAAATAATTGTTTTGTGTCAGTATTTACAGTGGAGGAAGAAGATAGCATGCCCAAGAAAACTAATTTTGAATCAGGGATGGGAACTCACCATAATTAATGTAAGCAAATTAACAGTAATGAAGAAAATAATGGCACTACAGAGTGACAAATCTCCATGACCAGATGGTTTCCATCCCAGAGTTTTAAAGGAAGTAGGTGAGAACATTGCAGAAGCCCTGACTATAATCTTTGATTTCTCTCACTTCAGGAACCGTTTCCTTAGATTGGAAAATTGCACATCACTCTGCTATTTAAGAAAGGTGAGAGAGGGAAACCAGCAATTACAGACCAGTTAGCCTAACATCTGTTGTCAGGAAATTACTAGAGTCTATAATTAAGGATAGAGCTACTGAACACCTTGAATATTTTCAGCTGATCAGAGAGAGCCAGCATGGATTTGTAAAGGGTAGGTCATGCCTGTGAACCTGATTGAATTTTTTGAAGAGGTGACTAAAGTAGTGGACAGGGGAATGTCTATGGATGTTGTTTATATGGACTTCCAGAAGGCATTCAATAAAGTCCCTCATAAGAGACTGTTAGCTAAAGTTGAAGCTCATGGAATTGAGGGCAAATTATTCAGCTGGTTAGGAAATTGGCTGAGCGGCAGGAGACAGAGTAGGGATGACTGGCAGATACTCAAATTGGCAAGATGTGAGTGGTGTCCCACGGGAATCTGTGTTGAGGCCTCAACTATTCACTTTATTCAATGACGACTTAGATGATGGGATAGAGAACTAGATATCCAAGTGTGCCGATGACAAAGATAGGCAACATTGTAAAGCAGCATTGTCAGCAGTGTAGATGGGAGCAGAAAATTACACAGATATTAATAGATTAAGTGAATGGGCAAATGGATTTCAGTGTAGGCAAGTGTAAGGTCATTTGGACCTAAAAGGGATAGATCAGAGTACTTTCTAAATGGTGAAAAGCTTGAAACAGTGGAGGTACAAGGAGAATTGAGGGTCCATGTACATAGATCATTAAAATGTCGTGGACAGGTACAGAAAATAATCAAAAAGGCTAATGGAATGCAGGCCTTTATATCTAGAGGACTAGAATACAAGGGGGTAGAAGTTATGCTACAGCTATACAAAGCCCTGGTTAGCCCACACCCGGAGTACTGTGTTCAGTTCTGGGCACCGCACCTTAGGAAGGATACTTTGGCCTTGGAGGGGGTGCAGAGCAGATTCACCAGAATGATACCGGGGCTAAACAGGTTAAATTATGAGAACAGGTTGCATAAACTAGACTTATATTCCCTTGAGTATAGAAGGTTAAGGGGTGATCTAATTGAGGTGTTTAAGATGATTAAAGAATTTGATAAGGTAGAAAGAGAGAAACTATTTCCTCTGGTGGGAGAAGTCCAGAACAAGGGGGCATAATCTTAAAATTAGAGCTAGGCCTTTCTGGGGTGATGTCAGGAAGCACTTCACACAATGTGTAGTGGAGATCTGGAATTCTCTCTTCCCCCCCCCCCCCCCCCCCAAAATGCTGTTGAGGCTAGTCAATTGAAAATATGTAGGTAAGTGTATTAAGGGATATGGAACCAAGGTGTGTAAATGGAGTTGAGCTACAGATCAGCCATGATCTAACTGAATGGCGGAACAGGCTCGAGAGGCTGAATGGCCTGCTCCTGTTCCTATGTTCCTGCGGCACAGCTCTGCAACAACCTGCCTGTTAAACCGGAGTCTCCAGAACCAGGACTCCTCAGTCAACATAGTGAGCTGATGCCTGAATGCAATGGGTGGATGCGGCCGGTACACCACTGTTACTACCTGAGATCATTGGTCGCTCTTATCAGCTTCTGCTCATCCTCCATTATATCGAGTACCAGAAGAGTACTGAACATATTCTCCCTGGAGTCTTAATTACATAGTCCTGGAGCACAGTGTGTATCAGACTAGAGTATTGAACATATATGTTTGTGTATAGATGCCATTTAAGTCAACGTTTCATCATTAATGTAATTGTATTTTTCCCCTAAACATTAGAGAGAGAAAAACATCTGAAAGGAGTTCCTGTTGCTGAATTAGCATAACTCAGTGGGAAAAGGAGAGAATTGTAGCAACATTTAAGGTACTTTTATGATGTGTGGGTGATGATGAAATTGAGATTATCTTAATTTCTTCATCATTTTTCTCAACAAACTAGGACACACCTACAAATCCACTGGCTTTGATTAGAGACAGCCTGGAGTAAACCTGCTAGAGTAAGATGTGTAATTAACAGAACCAAACACACGCATACTCCAAATTGGAGCTTATTACTCATGTACTGTGTGCAACTTCTATCCCCTAACCATGGCTTCTTCTAGGTGATTCCCTTGTGCAAGGAGTAAGTATACTGGCGGCTGCTGGGATTCAGGTTGTCCTGCAGCTCTTAGTGCTGGTTCCCCACACAGCCCTGCACCTGATTCAACCATCATACCACTGGCATGCTGAGTTTCTGATTGGGTGTCTGGTTGGGATTCTGGTGGGGTTTCGGGCTGGGATTCTAGTTGGGTTTCTGAGACATGTAGGCCCAGATATTAACGCAAAGGCGGGTTCCGAGCTGGGGGGAGGGCGGGGAGAAAGAATTGCGTGCACGAAACCGGGAAGAAAATTTAGCAGGTCAGAGTGTCCGATCTTAATTTGATTGCCCAACCAAATTTTTCCTTCCGGGTTTTGCATCTCCAAGCTACAACAGTGGGCATAATGAACACCCGCATGATGCAATCTGAAATTAACTATTTAAAGGGTGCAATGCAAAAATTGAAGTTGGAGGAGCTAGGAGGTTTTGGATGGAGACGATGAGAGTTAGTCAAGATGGATTCAGGCTGAGTAAGGTCAGCACCCGGATTTAATGATGCTTCCCTTGACTTACTGCTGGGTGTAGTCAGGAGCAGGAGGGAGATCATTTTTCCCCAGCAAAGGGAGGAAGAAATCTGCTGCTCTCACCAATTGTAAACAATTTTACAACACCAAGTTATAGTCCAGCAATTTTATTTTAAATTCACAAGCTTTCGGAGGCTTCCTCCTTCCTCAGGTGAACGATGTGGAAATGAACATGTGGAAATGAACCAAAAATGCTAGCACAATCTCCTCCGGTTAGCAGGCTCGGACGAGGTCTCCATCACAGTGTGCAACTAAAGAGCGGCTCTATTACCAGCAGACTCCTGCTCCTCTTCACGTGCACTGATTTGCCTGGTGCCACCTCCTTATGCTCACTATCTAAACCCACCAGGGTGGGTACAGGTTGTGACATGGGTCTGACGGGCTGCCGTGTGGTGCCGATTTGCTCCTGGCTCTAGTAGTCTGTTCCTCCAGGCCTACAAACAAAGAAAAGCATCATATGTTAAATACCGGATGCAAAAGAGCTCTTTAAACTGATAGCACTGTAATATACTGTGTGCAATGGTATTCTGCTGGATAGTATGGCTTTATGTCAGTGAGTAGAAAAGATGTAACAGGAGCAAGCTGGTACTGGTTCTGGGGGAGGCCTCCTGTTTCACCCCTCCCACACTTCCACTATGTTGGATTTGCTCTTAAAGATTTCAGCTGTAAGTTGCACATTGAATATGTGCCGTGCTGTGGTATGGCCATGCACAGTCAGTATTCAAAGAGCTGTAAGATTGTCTGAGTGCTTTGAAGAGGGCAAAGGAGTAACAAGTAATGAAGAAACAGGTAACAACTTTGGGCAGCTAATTGATGTAGGAAACAGTTAGGTATTTCTGGGCGAGTAGCCCCCATTTGACTGGAATAGTAAAGCTTTAATCCCCTTCCCTTTGTGTTTCGGTGAGAATGCAGCCCTTTAAATGCCTGCCTCAGTGCTTCAACGGGTGTTCAAGCCATTTTTCCCGGGGCGGGGGGGTTTCCCTACAGCTCTTCCTCTCCGGACAAACGGGAGACTTCCTCCCCATGGAATTTCACCCCTAAGTCTCAGTGCTTCACAGAGGAGAAAAGAACCATGCACTGGAGTCAGAGGGAGGGTTCAACTAGGTGACTGATAGCTTGGAGGAAGTGACAAGTTTTGAGGGGTCTTAAAAGGTAAAGAGATTGCTGTGGTTTTGGGAGTAAGTTCCAAAGTGCAGGGCTGAGGTGGTTGAAGATTCTGGCATCAAAGATGAAGGGGAGGTAAGAGGGTAGGCACACAGCTTAGTTATTGTCAGGTATCATACTAATATTGCTAAAGTTACTGGCAACTTGCCACCTGAATCTCTAATTCTTCCTAGTTCCATTAATTTTTCTCTGAAAACAACCTTTCGCTAATCTCTTGCAATGATGCGATTGTCGGAATTGGTTTCCTATCATTCCATATAGGTGCGATCATTTTCTTCTGTGTGGTATGTTGGGCAAGAGTAAATAGCCTGGCAAATTGAGTTTAACTGGTCAAAATCAAAGTTAAAGGGGCAGTAACAGACTCAAAAAGGGGTCGGTACACTTACCGTCCCTTAATGCCGCTGCTCCAGCCACCACCACATTGAAAAGTGCCTTCGCTTAGGCTGGAGCACCCGCCTGTACCCAGTGGTAGGTGTCTTGATTATGTAAATCGCAGTCCCATATTGCAGTTAGGGCCCCATTGCAATTTTAAGGTACACATTAACGGAGTGCGGGCCGCGCCAACTCAGCCCGTGTACCCTGGCGTTGAGCGGTCTAAGCAGCGGTCCTTAAAGGGATTGCTGTTGGCCGCTCCAAAGATGGCCCCAAAACGTTTTCAGCATTATATTTTTATGCAGCCAGAAAGATCAGAAGTGCTGCTCCTTGCTCCATTAAGATCCTTAAGGCCAGCCTTAGCTCGCCTCCCCCTCCAGGACCTACCTGTAGGCCACTGCCGGCCTGGGCTGATACATTTATAAAATAATAACTTTGCAAAACTTCCTGGTGTCATTGTTATTTACGTGGGACGCTAGAAAAGTTGCATGGGAAAAAACACTCAGATTTCTTTGAAGTATTTTTTCCAGTGTTTACACAGAATTAAGTTATCTGTATGCTAGCAGATGCTCTGTGGGAACGCTTAAAGAAAAGTACCTTTCAAGCAAATCAACCTCCGACTTCCACTTGTATGAAGCAGACTGGTAATCGTAGAATGATACAGCAAAGAAGGAGGCCATTCGGCCCATCGTACATGTGCCGACTCTTTGAAAGAGCTATCCAATTAGTCCCACTCCACAGCTCTTTCCCCATAGCCCTGCAGATTTTTCCTTTTCAAGTATATACCCAATTCCCTTTTGAAAGTTAATATCTCCACCCCTGCTCTGATTCCAGACCAAAATTCACTGTCATTGTCACTAAACTTTGCAGGGAACAGTGACGTTTTTACAAGTTGCAGTTCTCTGCCAGCTTGAGTCTGGAGCCCTGAAGGACCCCAGTCCCTGCTCACTGCCTTCATCACTGGATGATCCCTGCCCTCCCTCTGAAAGTGGGGTCTCATGCTCCAGGATTACACTGCGTGAAATGGGTGGGGGGGAGTCGGGAGCACTCAGTAACGGCCACCTGTGCTGACCATAGGCCAACTTCATCTGTGGAGTGAGCACATGGGAATGACTGAGGTGTGGCAGGCTTGGTGCCATGTGTGTACAGTCAGTGATACAGCTGGTGTTAGACCACTACCCGCACGTTTTGCAAGGTTTGTCAAACTTACCGCCCTCTTTCCAGGCACTGTAGTGATACACCATACTGATAGCGGGTAACCATCCCTAACCTGGGAGGCCAATAAACACCAAACACTGTTCCCCTGGAAGCAAATCTTTATGTAGGACAAGCTGCCCATCAATTCTCGCCAGTCAACTGCCACTTTGTACCACCCTGACCAGCAATAAGAATGATGATCAATATAAAGCATAGTATGGCGAATAGATTACACTTTGTATACTCCTAGAGAACTATCCTGCATCATCTCACATGGCTCCATTTAGCCATGTAGAATTCTCACTAAGTCATGCAATAGTGCAAAGGAAAGTTGCTTTGCTCAATTTCCACATTGCATTACTTCCCCATATACTCAAGACGTCCCCTAACCTTTCTCCCCACCGCCCCCCCCCCCCCAAAACAGGTTTCAATAGCGTCAGTTTACAAACTGTTCTCACCTGCCTTTGTATGAACACTTCGTGCACTTTTTTTTCCTATTTGTTAGCTGTGCCTACAGTAGCAGAACCTGATGAGTTGTAGGGGATGTGTCCAGCTCCATGACTAGGAACGGTGCAGAGTTTCTGTGTGTTTCATTTGCTCACGTTAGTGACGTTCTTGATGTTATTCAATGTTTTCTGCATCTTTTTATGGTATTAGGATTGTTGGTCTAACGTTTTCATAATTGATCTAGAAGGTGGTGTTGGTGGCTTCATCTCAAGGTTTGCCGGTGACACGAAAACAAGAAGTGTGGTTAATCTGGTGGAAGATGGGGATAAGCTACAAGGAGCCTCAGAGCGTTTGGGGAGGTAGGTGGACAGTTGCTAGGTGCAGTATAATGTAGATAAGTGTAAAGTCACAGGGGTACAAAATAAAACAGACAGGATAAACAATTAGCAGACTTAAGAACAAAACATAAGAGGATAGCCTGACAGAACTAGGAGCCTTCTTGTTGGAGAGGAGATGAAAGGAGAGGATATAAAGGAAGTAATCAAATTAATAAGGCTCAGGAATTTTGCTTCATGAATTAATTCAGAATAACAGAACAATGGGACGAGTATAAGCTGAAAGGGAGTAGATTTAGGAGGGGCAACACAGAGACTGGTCAGTTTTTGGCAAGGTACACTGTAGAGGCAATTGGCTGAGATCTTTTGAGGGTCAAAATGAACAAGTATCTTGGAACAGCACATTATTAGATACATCTGCTAGGACAGTTCTGAGGGAGTGCAGCACTGTTGGAGGTGCTGTCTTTCAGATGACCCTGTCTGCCCCCTCAGGTGGAAGTAAAAGATCCCATGGCACTATTTCAAAGACAAGCAGGGTAGTTCTCCCCGGTGGCCTGGGCAATATTTATCCCACAACCAACACCTAAAAAACAGAATATCTACTCATTATCACATTGCTGTTTGTGGGACCTTGCTGCGCACAAATTGGCTGCCGCGTTTCCTACACTGCAACAGTGATTACACTTCAAAAGAACTTCATTGGCTGTAAAGCGCTTTGGGACATCCAGAGATCGTGAAAGGTGCTACATAAATACAAGTCTTTCTCTGAGGGAAGATTTTGCCTTTATAGCAGTTGGGTGTAAAGGACAAAATGGACAGTGGGTATAGGAAAACCAAGCAGGGAGGGCCACACATCTATAATGGAGCCCGCCCAATACTCTGTCCACTAGTTTAAATGAATGAAAAATTGGGCAGGAAGGGCTGCTCACCTGTAATGGACTGCCTCCCCCATAATTCTCCATCTCAACCCTCAGGGAAATCTGGCCCATGGTCTTTTCCAATCTTGAGATTTTCTCGGTTACTAACAAAAGGATTTGAAAACGGCGCTGAGGTATATTAAATTTAACCTGTAGGTTTGCAGAGATACAATTGGGCTCCTACAGCAGAGTTTAGTTCAATTCTTGCAGTTACAATGGAATTAAAGCAAAGCCACTGTTACTGGGGCATCCAGGGTAAAGAGCCACATTCTGCACTGTGAACCAGAAGGGAACTGACTGAGAAACACTGACCTTCTTTCACTTTTGCTTCTTGGCCCCTTTCCCTCACTAATCTTTCTCTCTCAATCTGTCTGTTTCTCTCTCTCACAGTCACTTTTGCTCAGCCTTACACTCACTCATTCACTCAGGCCCTCTACCTCAAAGGTAGTAAAGCTAGCCAGAACTGTCCATAAATATAATTGTGCAGTTTTGGAAGAATTCATGAGACTGGCAGAACTAACAATTTGATGTCGGTAAATGTTCAGTAATTGCTGGAATGTAAAACCATCAGCAGATGTAAGGATGTGGCACTGTATAAAATATATTGCTATACAAAAAAAATGCACAATGTGTGCATTTCTGGCGATGGGAATGTACTGTGTGTGACGTGTAAGCCCCAATTTTAAATCTGGACGCGAATCGGATGGGCAGGGTTAAAATTGGGCCTGCAGTATTCGTCTGACTTTACTCAGTGTTTACACTGAACACTCACTCAGCGTTTGGAACAGTCCCCTTGTGCGATCTGTCCCTGTCGCAAAAGACATTGGCCGAGTTGCAGACCACAGCTTTTCTGTTTCTTTGTAATATTGCACAACCACAATTGTTGTAGTTGAGGGGATTCTGCTCTGCTACTGTGGGCAGAGTAAAGTCACTCGCTTCTGTTGTTTTACCTGTTAATTGCTTCATGAACCTCATTTTCACTTGCAATACACTATCCAAAGCTTCAGTTATTCCAATCGTCACAGGAATTTGATGACATCAGTTGAATCATCCTTTGTGCGGACATAAATGCTCTATTGTTGGTAGCTAAGCTGAACAAATATTATTCCCATAATTGATTGGTAGTTTGTTGCTAGTGGCTAATTAAAGTCAATGGAATGCACAATATATTAAGGCAAATTTAACCCTTAGACATGCAGCAGCTCCAGAGAAATTGCAGGCTGACTGGGCCTATCAGTTTAAAGTTCAGCTTGCATACAGGCGCTGAAACAAACATTAATAAATGTATTCAAATGTCAGGACTGGCTTTACTACAATATATCACTAATTTACAAAAAAAGCCTTAAAATTTAATAAATGTGAACATTTTAAACTCTTCCATTTATAATCTTTCATTCTCTCTCTTCATAGTATCATATAGGTACAGCACAGGAAGAGATCATTCAGCCCAACGTGCCTCTGCCGGCTCTTCAAAAGAGCTACCAATTAAACCCATTCCCCTGCTCTTTTCCCCATAGCCCTGCAAAGCTTTTCCCTTCAAGTATTTATCCAATTCCCTTTTGAAAGTTACTATTGACTCTGCTCCCACCACCCTTTCAGCAGTGCATTCCAGATCATTACAAAAAATGTTTCCTCATGTTGCCTCTGGCTCTTTTGCCAATCACCTTAAATCTGTGTCCTCTGGCTACCAACCCTTCAGCTACTGGAAACATTTTTTCCCTTATTTACTGTATCAAAACCGTTCATGATTTTGAACAATTCTATCAAATCTACCCTTCACCTTCTGTTCTAAGGAGAACAACCCCAGCTTCTCCACATAACTGAAGTCCCTCATCCCTAGTACCGTTCTAGTAAATCTCTTCTGCACCCTCTCTAAGGCCTTGACATCCTTTCTAAAGTGTGTTGCCCAGAAGTGAACACAATATTCCACCTGAGGCCTAACCAGTGTTTTATAAAGGTTTAGCATAACGTCCTTGCTTTTGTATTCTGTACCTCTATTAATAAAGCCCAGGATCCGATATGCTTTTTGTTTTTAAAAACAGCCTTCTCAACTTGTCCTGCCACCTTCAAAGATTTGTGTACATACGCCCCCAGGTGTCTCAGTTCCTGCATCCCCTTTAAAATTGTACTATTTACTTTATATTGCCTGTCCTCATTCTTCCTACCAAAATGTATCACTTCACACTTCTCTGCATTAAATTTCATTTGCCATGTGTCTGCCCATTTCACCAGTCTGTCTACATCCCCCTGAACTCTTACTATCCTCCACATTGTTTACTACATTTCCAAGTTTTGTGTCATCTGCAAACTTTGAAATTATACCCTCTATACCCAAGTCCAGGTCATTAATATATATCAAGAAGAACAGTGGTCCTGAGAATCCCTACGTGGTCAGTTTTCGGTAAAATATTAAAATGCCTACGTGGCAAAGAAGCAGAATGCAAAATGGTTAGAAAGGGTTAATTAGTTAGTAACTGAGATTGATACAAGTGGCCTGGCCCTCCTGCTGGGCCATATGTTTGCTTAGTCAGCAGGCCTGCATTGTCTTATCAATGATAGGTCTTTGATGTGAGTCAAGGACTGGTCTGAATGTCTCCATGTTTATGGCAGATCAATATAGGTAACGAGCTTAGCCAAAGTTGAAAGACATTCCAGGTTGGGAGATAAGGAACAGAAGGAACAGGGAAGAACATTCCAAGTTGGAAAGTGAGGAAGTTATCCCCTTTGATGTCTAACAGCAGCATGATCAGCACATGATGATTTATGATTGGCCGGAAATAATGTAACCTCGCATGGCAACCTGTGCCCGGCTTATGATTGGTGTTGACCCTCGTTAAGTATGTTCCAACCCTATTGATTTGTATAAAAACGTGTGGATTTCTGTATGTTTCTTGTTCTTGCTCTGCCAGCATAGAGGGACTCTATCAGGAGTCCAAATCAATGCTGCAGACTAAGAACCCTGCTATTAAAGTTGTGCTGAACTTTAAAATGTATTCGACTTCAGTTATTACTGAACCAGACTGAGGGGAAAGAATCCGGATCGTCATTTGGTGGCAGCGGTGGGATCTTAACGGTCGTTCACCGAGAGTTCGCGGAGTAAGAGGCGGATTGTCTCAGACACGGAGGAAGGAAATGGCGCCCCGATGTAAGTCGTCTTCATTTACTACGTCGGTTTTCCTCCAATCCGTCCGTCTGACGACGAATCGTCCAATCGCTAACACTCGTGTGGTGTCCTTACAAGATTCAGGTCAGTCTGGCGAATACACAGAAATAGCAGGAAGAGGTCAGTGGTCGAATATCACTGAGGGAATAACGTGTAAGCGGTAGGTCAGTGGTTAATATCACTGAGGGTAGTCAGGGTTTAAGTTCCTGATGATTGGATATAAACAGGAACTATTGATAAAACTTAAGATGCCGAAAAAAGGCTCAGGAATTAATTTGGAAAAATAACAGAGGTACCACAGCCAAAGAACTAATTGCTTTATGGAGACAGTACTGTAAAAAAAAATGTGGATAGAATTAAGTGCCTAGACAAATGTTTAAAAGACAGAGACCCGAAAAAGAGAGGTTTTGTTGTTTCAGTGTACTGTCCCTTTAAAAAGCCTGTTTTGATCAGTGTTTTTTTTGTCGGTGTTGTGGGCCACGCCCCCTTCTTACTGTGTCTTACGTGTTTTCTTCCTTTGTGTAATGTATCTGTCTTGTCGTGTGTTTAATTCTGATACTGCTGAATTAAAATTGGAGTTATTGAGGTTAAGTGACCTATTAAATTCTGGTTCTTATAAAGTGTGGGCATGTTAAATTCCAGACATGGGATCTTCAAAAAATTGGCATTTTGAATGTTTATTTTGTGATTGGCTGTGGTTTAAAAAGAGGTTAAAAATTAACGGGATAGATTAAAAAACTATCTGGTATCATTGTGATAGGAAAAGTCGGAAAGCTGGAACAGCTCGGAGCGTTGATTATAATCACATCCACTAAAAGTATGTAAAAAATAGTGTGCAAAAATGTAGTATAAAGCAATCCACAAATGTGAGAAGTAAAAAATCAGTCAAACCTGTGTGAAGAGAAATTTTGAAGGTGGGAACTTAATCTCAAAAGGGAGAAGGATCAAGTTACTCCTACCACAAGAGCAAGTTAATATTAACCCCTTCCATCCCAAGAAGCCAGACTGTCATGCCAAGACCAGTTCAAACAGATAGAAATGACCCAGTCGGTTGAGAACTGTCTGAGGCTAACCATTACACAGGTGAACATGAGGTAATAATTGGTATAGGTTGTATTAGTAAAATTGTCCCAATCACTCGGAAATGCCAAAGGCTACAATTGACTGAGATATAAGTTTTCACGCTACAGTGAAGAATTGATAAGAAAGGAATGTAAAACAAATCATATGAAAAGGAAGCATAGGTTAGACAATTGGAAGTCCATTACTTGAGCTATGTACTGACACAGGGTACTAAACGCCTATCAGTTTTACCCTGCCACAGTATGATAAGGAAGTTTTGACAAGTTCTGGGGCTATTCAATTTTATTTGAAATTAATAGTAGAATACAAGATCTGACCAAAGAGGGGAGACCTTCCCTGACAAGTTATATAACTCGCATTGAGACTGCTAAGAAAACTCAACAATTAGATCAACACCTCCTAACTCAAGTGTTAAAACAAAGAGCGACATGGAATGGAGGTGGACATCGTAAAAAGAGATAGGCAAATATGGAGACGTAAAGATCTGTGATAAGTGATATAGCAACTGCCTTTGCCTCCGTTGTTAACACCATTGATTTGACAACATTAGATCAAAAGGTCAGAGATTTAGGGTCTCGCATTAAAGATATATTAAAAGATAAATGAAAATACAGATAAGGAATTGTCTGAGGATCAAATGCTGACCATATATTTGCAAAGGATAGCTACAGTGCTAGAAACACATGCCCAAACCATTAATAAATTAATAAAAGAGGAATATAACGTATCTTAGCAGGTGGCTGCTAATGATATCTGCTTAATGTGGTTACATCTTGAAAACATAGAGATTAGGACTTGGAGTTAGAAATTCCAGTCTGCAGCCCTGCGTACATCTGCATGTGGAAGAGACAGTGTTTATTTCAGACAGGCTGCGTGCTTCAGAGAGAGGGAGAGAGTGGAACTAGGCAATTTCTCTCTCCTGTTTTGTTTTCTAAATTTGTTTCGGGTATAGGGATTATTCCTTTGGATAAATAAAGAATAAATGAAGATTTGACAAATTAATCACTAGGGCTCTCAAGAAGAGCCGCAATGGATTTTCTGTGTTTCTTTTAAAACAGGTGACCCTGGTTTTTTTTTGGACCACGTGAGTGTTGATGGTGCAGGATTACCAAGAGTAGTTACAAAGTTACGGTGCAACCTTTGCTGGAGAAATTTGGTGCAGGAAACGATCCAGTGGTGTTAAAGATTTAAGACTTTAGCTGCAGACATCAGCAGATACCAAATGTCACAGCGTGGTGATATCAACCTGATTCTCTTCTTTTGAAAACATTTTGATTTGTTTTGTTTTAACCTATTTGTTGTCTTCCGAGACAGAATGCTCGAGGTGGGGAGATATGGGAATTTCTCTAAAGTCATTGAATTGGGCATGATAAAAAAATCAATCTGGCATAAATATACAATCTAGTGGAAGTCAGGAAAGTGTAGTTGAGAATAGTAAATTGATAGCTTTCTCGTGGAGATATTTGTGTCCTTGCCTATAATGAATAATGAGAAAACTACACTCAAAAGCCTGGCCACTACCCTGACATCGGGACCATGCAGGGGGAGATAAGCACTCTAGATACCCCTGATCTTTTTGATAAGATAACCTGAAAACCTAAGAATGGCTACAGTGGACATAAAAGATACAAATGTATGTTGCCATCATCTGAAATGGAGATCAGGATGAAGAACATGATTACAAAGGCCTATGGCCTGGTGAGCTATTGCAACCACTCTTTAAACAAACCAGTTGCTTTTACAGGACTGAATCCTACAGGACATATGATGTGTGCCATGGGAAATGTTCGGAAATACCATGAGGAAGAAGAGACTGGCCAGCAGAAAGTTAATATCCAAGAACACTAAGCTCATTCCTATGAGATGCTGCTAGTATGCGGAGATACATGAAGAAGATACATTGAAGAATGAGTCTCAGACAGGCTCAGTTACTTGACAACAGCACAACAGGAAAATGGTTAATGTGGTCCAGGCGAGTGAGAAATCCTTTTAAACAAGGCACTGACACATGGTCCATAGAGAAACCAACTAATTAATGAAACAGTCAGGAAACACTGGTATCAATCAAAAGGACTGAAATTAAAGTAAAGAGGGACACAGTAATTTGGATTTCCAAAATTCAGGGTTAGGTTCCCATCAGTTAACAATAAAATTGGGAGAAACAATATTTAGAAGATATCCGCACGATGGATACAAAATTACAAGATTATGAGGGGCCCAGATAAAGTAGACAGGAAGTACCTGTTTCCCCTAGCAGAGGGTTCAAGAACTAGAGGACGTAGATTTAAGCTGATTGGCTGGAACAAAATTAAAGGGATGTGTTACTAGACATGTTGTCACTGTGTGTCCACATAGTGTTGGACACAGCCTAGAAGCACAGTGTGGGTTTAATAATACCGGTACCAATCGGGATATTAACTGTACCATGGAGGCCCTAGAGGCGGATCTAAAACCCACTTAAGTGGTATATGCCGGAGAGGGCGAATACTGTGTTACAACTAATTTGAAAACGTTTAAATATGCCAATCTAACTTGTGATATTTTAAGTCCAGAATTCTACTCCATTTCTGAAGTCCTGGTTCGGATTGGACCCGAGGAACTGGTAGAGATACACCGGCATAACCTCACCACCTTACAAGTTTCTGAGAATGTCAGAAAGGACTTAAAAGAATATCAGGACACATTTGGGTATCTGACACCCCTGTTGCCTAAATACTTGGAAGTATTGCGAATGGAGATACGCCTCTCCCAGAAGGTTTATTATAACCTACAACAGGACAATAACAACATTAAGCATGACATTGACCAAATTAAAGTCACCACCTGGTGAAATGACCTCTGGAATTTGGGACTGAATATACAGATCCATCTTTGGATTAGATTAGTTTCATATGTATTAGTCGTAGTGCAGTTTGTTGTAATGTGCTTCTTGATTTTCATTGCATGTAATAAATGTAAGCAGAGGATGAAGGGTTTGGCAAAGATAGTAAAACAGAGCCTGGGTGAGAATGTCCCCATTGTCTCTGTGGTTTCAACTAAGAACACATCTTAATGGTACTGGGAGTAGCACCCGCTGGGGTAAGGTGCATGTAAAAGGGAAGACAATTATAGTTTGATAGGATTATCAGATGCTCTGCCTCTCTTCCACCCGGACTGGTGGCCAACACGAAGGGAACCTGGTTAAGATGAGGTACAGCATCTAACGGGATATTGTAGGGAGAATTTGGATTAAGGGATATAATGGGGAGGGCACCAATTCACAGGTGTAAAATGGTCTGAAAGGTACCATTCAGTCTAGTTAGGCTGGAAACAAAATATAAAGCACCATAGGATATTTGACTATGTTAGCCTTTTCAAACTAACATGAATAGGTTTAGCTGACCAAGGACATTCGCAGCTTACTTGAGAGATGTTTAGAAGGAGTCTGTTCCTGAGAACAGATAAGATACAAAGGCGTATTGATGAAACATGTCTGTGTTCTATTGGGACTTCTCTAGTTCAAGGGCTAGTCATATTCATTGTTATAATTCTTATAGTTTATTGCTTACTTAAATGTTGCTGCATTGCAGAACCTGCAGAACCAGTGAGCACTGTAATAATTGGTTATCATAAAATGATAAAAGGGGGGAATGAGAATCCCTACGTGGTCAGTTTTCGGTAAAATATTAAAATGCCTACGTGGCAAAGAAGCAGAGTGCAAAATGGTTAGAAAGGGTTAATTAGTTAGTAACTGAGATTGATACAAGTGGCCTGGCCCTCCTGCTGGGCCATATGTTTGCTTAGTCAGCAGGCCTGCATTGTCTTATCAATGATAGGTCTTTGATGTGAGTCAAGGACTGGTCTGAATGTCTCCATGTTTATGGCAGATCAATATAGGTAACGAGCTTAGCCAAAGTTGAAAGACATTCCAGGTTGGGAGATAAGGAACAGAAGGAACAGGGAAGAACATTCCAAGTTGGAAAGTGAGGAAGTTATCCCCTTTGATGTCTAACAGCAGCATGATCAGCACATGATGATTTATGATTGGCCGGAAATAATGTAACCTCGCATGGCAACCTGTGCCCGGCTTATGATTGGTGTTGACCCTCGTTAAGTATGTTCCAACCCTATTGATTTGTATAAAAACGTGTGGATTTCTGTATGTTTCTTGTTCTTGCTCTGCCAGCATAGAGGGACTCTATCAGGAGTCCAAATCAATGCTGCAGACTAAGAACCCTGCTATTAAAGTTGTGCTGAACTTTAAAATGTATTCGACTTCAGTTATTACTGAACCAGACTGAGGGGAAAGAATCCGGATCGTCAGTCCTAATACTGACCCCTGGGGAACACCACTGTATACTTCCCTCCAGTCTGAAAAACAACTGTTCACCACTACTCTCTGCTTTTAGTCCCTTAGCCAATTTTCTATCCACGCTGCCACTGTCCCTTTAATCCCATGGGCTTTAATTTTGCTAACAAGTCTATCGATAAAGTACTGCATAAATGCCTTTTGAAAGTCCATATACACATCAACCGCACAACCTCATCAACCCTCTCCATTACTTCAAAGAACTCAAGTTAGTCAAACATGATTTGCCGTTAACAAATCCATGCTGACTTTCACTTATTAGCCCATACTTTTCCAAGTGCCTATTAATTTTGTCCTGGATTATTGTCTCTAAATGTTTTTCCACCACCGATGTTAGGCTGACTGGCCTGTAATTGCCGGGTTTATCCCTCTCCCTATTTTTGAACAGGGGTGTAACATTTGCAATCCTCCAGTACCGCCTCCCATATCTAAGTAGGATTGGAAGATTGTGGCCAAAGCCTCTAATTTCCACCCTTGCTTCCCTCAGTAACCTAGGATGCATCCCATCTGGACCGACTAACATTTCTACTTTGAGTACTTCCTCCTCTATCTATTTTTATCCTATCCAATATCGCTACTACCTCCTCCTTTACTGCTACAATGGTAGCATCTTCACTCATGAAGACCGATACAAAGTATTCATTTAGTACCTCAGCCATGCCCTCTTCCTCCAAAAGATCTCCTTTTTTGTCCCTAATCGGACCCACCATTCCTTTGACTATTTATAGGGTTATAAAAGACTTTTGGGTTCCCTTTTATGTTAGCTGCTAATCTATTCTCATGCCCTCTTATTCCCTTTTTAAGACCTCCTCTGTATTCAGCCTGGTTTTCTATTGCATCATGAACCTTTCATTCGTCATAAGCCTACTTTTTCTGTTTCAATTTAATCTCTCTATCTTCAGTCATCCAGGGAGCTCTAGCTTTGGATGCCCTTCCTTTCTCCCCCTCGTAGGGATGTGTCTACTCTGTACCCAAACCAACTCCTCCTTGAAGGCCTCCCATTGTTCAATTACTGTTCTGCCTGCCAATTTTTGATTCCAATCCACCTGGGCAAGATCCCTTTTTAACTGACTGCAATTAGCACCCCCCCCCCTCTAGTTAAGTATTTTCACATTTGATTGTTCCTTGTCTTTTTCCACAACTATTCTAAACCTAATGATATTATGATCACTGTTCCCCAAATGCTCCCCCACTGAAATATGCTCCACCTGCCCCACTTCATTCTGTAGAACTATATCCAGCACTGGTTCCTTTCTGGTTGGGCTGGAAACACATTGTTGCAGAAAGTTCTCAAACACATTTCAGGAATTTCTTCCCCTCTGCACTTTACACTGTTACTGTCCCAGTCCCTCATTATCACTACTCAATAGTTCTTGCATCTTTCTGTAATTTGCCTGCAAATTCACTCCTCTATCTGGTGGCCCATAGTATACATTCAGTAGCATAATAGCTCCTCCATTGTTCCTTAATTCTAACCAAATAGTTTCTGTCTTTGACCCCTCAATTACAAATTCCCTTTTCAGTAGTATAATAGTTTTTTTGATCAATATTGCCACCTTCCCCCCACCCCCCCCCCCCCACTCTTGTTTCCTTCCCTATCTTTCCTGAATGCCTTGTAGCCAGGAATAGTAAGTACCCAATCCTCCCCTTCTTTGACCCAGATCTCTGTTATTGCCATTATTATCATAGTGGCATTTGGCAACTTGAGCCTGCAGCTCACCAACCTTATTTGCCACATTACATGTATTTACTCCAAACTCATCTTTGTCTGCCTCGAATTTGGCCCGTCCGATCCCTCCTATTTCTGAACTCTTCTTTATGCTATTTGTCCCTCCCAGTCCTCTATGCACCTTATTTCTTCATATCTTTTTTATCTTTAATATTTTATTTATCTTTCTATCTTAACTATATTTTTCCCTCTTAAAAAGTTGAAGCATTTTTCTTATCAGTTTCCTTCTTTCTATTGGCTCCACCATCCATTTCTGAAGTGGGAGCAACTTCCCAATAATTTGGCTTTTGATTGGCTGAAATTCAGGCTCCGCTCGGTCCCATGGATGATGGATGAGAAGTCTTGCATAATCTGGGGCCCCCTCATGGAACCGCACCCACCACCCCCCCCCCCACCACCAAAGAATCTCCAGCAATGGCATTTCTTCCCGCTCCCGTACAGTTATATCTGGAGTCCCTCAAGCATCTATCCTTGACCACCCCCTCCCCTCCTATTTCTCATCTACACGCTGCCCCTCAGCGACATCATCCAAAGACACGACATCAGGTTCCACATGTACCTCACCATTACCTCTTTTGACCTCTCCACAGACTGCTTGTCCAATGACCGATACTCAATGACCTCCAATTAATCATTGAGAAGATCAAAGCCATTGTTTTCAATCCCAGCCACAAACTCCGTTCCTTAGTCACTTCACACAAAGGGTGAAGCCCTTTTCAAATGTCAGTGTGCTAAGGGTTTCAGGTAAAGTTGTAGCTGCAATAGGCATCCTGCTACAGGATGGGCGGTCATGATAAGCATTTGATGGGCTGTAAGGCAGTTTGAGTGGAAGGAGACACTTTATGGTATGCATACTTTTCCTGTTTACTTGGTATTAGGTTGATCTTATCATGTTTCTATGTTCCACTGCTTCCATGCTCCTCCCTGGCCACTATCTCAGGCTGAACAATTCAACTTACTTAAATAACCCTGAACCAATTGCTGGGACTCATCAGTATTTAAATACTCAATTCAACAGCTGTGGCTCGCACTCTTGCCTCTGCGTCAGAAGGTTGTGGGTTCAAGTCCCATTCTAGAGACTTGAACACAAAATCTAGGCTGACGCTTCAGTTCAGCATTGAGGAGGTGCTGCCTTTCAGATGTAGACATTAAACTGAGGATCTGTCTGCCCTCTCAGGTGGACATAAAAGATCCCACGGCACTATTTTGAAGAAGAGCAGGGGAGTTCTCCCCTGTGTCCTGGCCAATGTTTATCCCTCAACCAACACCTAAAAAACAGATTCTGGTCATAATCACATTGGTGTTTGTGGGACCTTGCTGTGCGCAAATTGGCTGCCATGTTTCCTACATTACAACGGCGACTACACTTTAAAATTTCATTGGCTGTAAAGTGCTTTGGGACGTGTGAAACGCGCTATATAAATGCAAGTCTTTCTTTCTATCAGCCTTACACATAACTGTACCCTAATCAAGCAGCATTGCTTATATTTCAATTATGTTGCTTGCTTCCTCTCGAGCCTGTAACCTTGGAGACAACTGAACAAAGCCATGCATTTGTATTGATTTAAGCTGGGGACGCAGGACTTAACTGCAGCTGGTTTTTAAACTCCTTGGCCGGGGTTTTCCACTTCTATGCATACCACCCTGTGATATTCCTACTGAATAGGGGGCGATGGGGAATCGTGGCCTGGTGAGTTTCGCCATCTCCTTCCACCTCTCTCAAGTTCCATCCTTGCAGCTCAATAGCTCTTTCTGACTTCCTGGATAGCAGCAGGTCTTGCTCTAGTGGTGCTGGCCTATCTTCTGTTAAAAGCCACCTTCTCCTGCAGAGAATTTGGAGCTGTTTGTTACTGAGGGCAGTATTTATATCAGGACACTCTCTGACATTAGCAAGGCTTTTCCCTGTGCGTTTCTAAGGAGTTGCAGTGAAGTCGCTGTTGAATGTTCTTTCAGACATTGGATCCAGTCAAGTACTTGTGTGGAGTCAGTGACCAGGGGAGATATTCCTAAAGTGGATGGGAGACTCTGCAGGTTTACATTATCTCATCTGAAGGAGGACATTACACTGTGCGATGGATACATTAGGTTATTGCTAAGGGCTCACAAATACCTCTGTGTGTGAGTGTATAAAGGTTCACACTTACTTTTCCCCTCCTAGTAAGGTCATTAGATTTCTTCCTGGTTCGTACCCATGTCCTGCGGTCAGTGCTGCTGGAGTTCATGGCTTCAGTGACCTGTTACCTTGCTCGGTGTGCCACAGACTCGAGAAACTTCCTTCCATGGTAGGAAAACAGGGTGTCTTTCTTTTGCTCCACTTCCTGCAGCAGCTGCTCAATCACCTCATTACCAAGAAAGGTGCCCTAGAGCAACCAGCCCTCCTGTTTGCTATGGTGACAGATTGCAGCGGGTCCTAAGAACATAACATAAGAAATAGGAGCAGGAATAGGCTATAAAGCCCCTTGAGCCTACTCCGTCATTCAGATCATGGCCAATCTTCTACCTCAACTCCACTTTCCCACCCGATCCCCATATCTCTTGATTCCCCTAGTGCCCAAAAATATATCTCTGTTTTGAATATACAAAACAATTTAGCATCCACAGCCCTCTGGGGTAGAGAATTTCGAAGATTCACAACCCTCTGAGTGAAGAAATTTTTCCTTATCTCAGTCCTAAATGGCCGACCTTTAACCTGAGACTATGAACCCTAGTTCTAGACTCTATAGCCAGGGGAACCAGCCTCTCTGATTCTACCCTGTCAAGCTTTAAGAATTTTATATGTTTAATTGAGAAAGGAATCATTAGGGTCTGATTAATTCAGCTACTAATTCTTCTTCCTTGATACTTTAACATCACTAATTTGGTCTACTGACAGAGAGAGATGGACAGAGGTACTGCTTGACCTCTTGCAACAACTTGAGGCTTTCAACATTAATCTTGACTCAGTGCATTACCTCTCCCAAGGCCCCCAAGATGCTCCAGCCCTTTTATCCAGCCGCAGGACTTTAAGACCTGCAGAGTCGTTGTAGTTTCCTGCAGCCTCCTGACTGAGGCCAATGTGAAACCTCAGCCCCTGCCCATAGAATGCTCACAATATTGTGTCTCATCTGGGAAAACAGGTTTTACAGGAACTACACAATCAACTTGTGCAGTTATCTGAGCTGATTCACTCTCTGTAAACTTACTGACCACAATCATCCAGAATCCTCTGTACTGCTCAGAATAATTACTGGTTAGAGCTCCTTACAAACTTTTTTGAGTAGATCATTCTGGTCAGAAGTTGACTATCTCAAGGATCTTTCCAGAAATTCTTACTCTCAGAATTACACATCAAGTCTTTTTTTAAAAAAGTGTTTCAACACTAATGAAAAGGACAGGGTGAACTTAACTCCTTTTATTAAGGTGTGTGACTCAGTGTATGATACCTGCAGTGACTACCGTAGGTTACTCAGTGATGTGACGTCAGCTCTTAGCTGCCCTCAACCGAGTGTTGCAGATTGGCATGTTCCAAGGTCCAGGACTACGTGCTCAAGGACGCACTGAAGCTGGGTGCGGCAGCCGCAAAGGCTCTGTGGGGAAAGACAACCATTTAGAGCCTTCCCGCCATTGTATACCAAGGGGCTGCAATCAGGGAAAAACCCCCCTGAGCAAAATGTAAAATTCAAATTGCTGTAATGTACCTGTAATGAATCTGTAATCAATAATCTGTATTGAGTATAATGCAATGAGACATCCCAGAGTGTCATGAACTGTAATTATGTACAATGTGTTCATTGAACTGTACTTGATGTAACCTGCAAATTGTATAATCTGTATAGTGTATGTTTGGAATGTGATATGACAACTGTGTTGCATGTTTTGCTGCAAATTTTATGAGTAAAGTATATTTTTTGAAAAAAAAAGTCAGCTCTTACATTTACACTGATGACTCCAGCACTCTCGACCCCGTCACTGCCGCTGTGTTGTCAGACTGCTTGACCGCCATCCGAGAGAAAGCACGGGAATCCCCCCCAGCGGCCCGGTATAAAAGGAGCAACAGAGAGACACAGACACCGACACCCCTCCCAGCGTCCCAGTATAAAGGAGCAGTGGAGTGAGAGAGTGAGTATGGGGATCTCCCCCAGGGGCCCAGTATAAAGGAGCAGTGGAGAGAGAGTATGGGGATCTCCCCCAGGGGCCCGGTATAAAGGAGCAGTGGAGTGAGAGACAGAGTATGGGGATCTCCCCCAGGGGCCTGGTATAAAGGAGCAGTGGAGTGAGAGAGAGAGTATGGGGATCTCCCCCAAGGGCCCGGTATAAAGGAGCAGTGGAGAGAGAGTGAGTATGGGGATCTCCCCCAGGGGCCCGGTATAAAGGAGCAGTGGAGTGAGAGAGTGAGTATGGGGATCTCCCCCAGGGGCCCAGTATAAAGGAGCAGTGGAGAGAGAGTATGGGGATCTCCCCCAGGGGCCCAGTATAAAGGAGCAGTGGAGAGAGAGAGAGTATGGGGATCTCCCCCAGGGGCCCGGTATAAAGGAGCAGTGGAGAGAGAGAGAGTATGGGGATCTCCCCCAGGGGCCCGGTATAAAGGAGCAGTGGAGTGAGAGAGTGAGTATGGGGATCTCCCCCAGGGGCCCAGTATAAAGGAGCAGTGGAGTGAGAGAGAGAGTATGGGCATCACCCCCAGGGGCCCAGTATAAAAGAGCAGTGGAGAGAGAGAGTGAGTATGGGGATCTCCCCCAGGGGCCCGGTATAAAGGAGCAGTGGAGTGAGAGAGTGAGTATGGGGATCTCCCCCAGGGGCCCGGTATAAAGGAGCAGTGGAGAGAGAGTGAGTATGGGGATCTCCCCCAGGGGCCTGGTATAAAGGAGCAGTGGAGAGAGAGTATGAGGATCTCCCCCAGGGGCCCGGTATAAAGGAGCAGTGGAGAGAGAGTGAGTATGGGGATCTCCCCCAGGGGCCCGGTATAAAGGAGCAGTGGAGAGAGAGTGAGTATGGGGATCTCCCCCAGGGGCCCGGTATAAAGGAGCAGTGGAGAGAGAGTGAGTATGGGGATCTCCCCCAGGGGCCCGGTATAAAGGAGCAGTGGAGTGAGAGTGAGTATGGGGATCTCCCCCAGGGGCCCGGTATAAAGGAGCAGTGGAGTGAGAGTGAGTATGGGGATCTCCCCCAGGGGCCCAGTATAAAGGAGCAGTGGAGAGAGAGTGAGTATGGGGATCTCCCCCAGGGGCCCAGTATAAAGGAGCAGTGGAGTGAGAGAGAGATTATGGGGATCTCCCCCAGGGGCCCGGTATAAAGGAGCAGTGGAGTGAGAGTGAGTATGGGGATCTCCCCCAGGGGCCCGGTATAAAGGAGCAGTGGAGAGAGAGTATGGGGATCTCCCCCAGGGGCCCGGTATAAAGGAGCAGTGGAGTGAGAGAGAGTATGGGGATCTCCCCCAGGGGCCCGGTATAAAGGAGCAGTGGAGTGAGAGAGAGAGTATGGGCATCTCCCCCAGGGGCCCGGTATAAAGGAGCAGTGGAGAGAGAGTGAGTATGGGGATCTCCCCCAGGGGCCTGGTATAAAGGAGCAGTGGAGAGAGAGTGAGTATGGGGATCTCCCCCAGGGGCCCGGTATAAAGGAGCAGTGGAGTGAGAGAGAGTATGGGGATCTCCCCCAGGGGCCCGGTATAAAGGAGCAGTGGAGTGAGAGAGAGTATGGGGATCTCCCCCAGGGGCCCGGTATAAAGGAGCAGTGGAGAGAGAGTGAGTATGGGGATCTCCCCCAGGGGCCTGGTATAAAGGAGCAGTGGAGAGAGAGTGAGTATGGGGATCTCCCCCAGGGGCCTGGTATAAAGGAGCAGTGGAGAGAGAGTGAGTATGGGGATCTCCCCCAGGGGCCCAGTATAAAGGAGCAGTGGAGTGAGAGAGAGTATGGGGATCTCCCCCATGGGCCTGGTATAAAGGAGCAGTGGAGATGGGGCTGGGAATCCCAGGGACCTGGTATAAAGGAGCAGTGGAGAGTGGAGAGTGAGTATTGCGATCTCCCCCAGGGGCCTGGTATGAAGGAACAGTGGAGATGGGGCTGGGAATCCCAGGGGCCTGGTATAAAGGAGCAGCGGAGAGAGAAAGAGAGACACGCACAGAATCTCAGCACCACCGCGAGCTGCCCTCGAGGCAGCGGCGGGGAGGAGACCATCGTCTACCTCCTGACAGGCTGCCCCTTCGCGCAGAGGGTGCGGAGAGAGATGTGGTTGGAATCTGTCCCAGTTCATCCCCAACAGTTCGGTAACACAGGACTCTGTGCTCTACTGGCTGTTCCCCGGGACGCACACTGAGACAGATATCACCTGCGCCTGGAAGACCATCAACTCGGTGAAGGAGGCCCTTTGGTTCGCCCGAAACCTGCTGGTCTTCCAGCTGAAGGAGCTGTCCACGACCGAGTGTTGCCGACTGGCACACTCCAAGGTTCAAGAGTACGTGCTGCGGGATGCACGGAAGCGAGGTGCGACCTACGCAAAGGCCACCGTGTAGGGCCACCTCACTTTGTATTGTACAGAATGTATTAGAAAATACGTACGGTGTTTATAAAATTGTAACGAGATCATTGTGCATATGATTTGCACTGTACTGCTTTGAACTGCGTTGCTGCATTTTGTGCCCTTTATTTGATCTGTGTGTAAACCGTGTGTATTCTTTAAATTTTATGGAATAAAGTATATTTTGAAATAAAAAGACAGTGGCACCCCGAGCCATGGTAGCAGCAGTCTGAGCTTCCAAGGCAGCAGCCTGACATTCTTATACAGCAGTCTAAGATTTAAATACAGCAGTCAGAGCTTCGCTGGAAGATATTTGCGCTGCAATGGAAGCTGTGACATCGGTCATCAGATGCTGCATCATGGTGGGTTCCACAGGTGTGCTGATGGAGGTGACCACCTGTTCCATGGGGTAAAGGATGGGCTCCAAGCTCTGCACAAGGCC
This sequence comes from Heptranchias perlo, assembly GCF_035084215.1. NCBI lineage: Eukaryota > Metazoa > Chordata > Chondrichthyes > Hexanchiformes > Hexanchidae > Heptranchias > Heptranchias perlo. Next base: position 95,246,545 of record NC_090328.1, on the reverse strand, counting down.
CTGTGCCAAGTTGGAGCTGGACTCTGCCATGCTCCTTGACATTGTGCGCAGGCTTTCTGACAGGCTTTCCAGTGCACCAAGCACCAACTGGTTCCAGTTCTTGGGTATCTGAAATGACAAAGGGACAAAGGTTGGGTTGTGGTGAGGGGAGAGGAGAAAGTAAGAAGTGCGTGCTTACACCATCTGCAGCACGTGAGTCAGAAGGGATTGTGGGATGAGTGGGAAGAGAGGAGGAGGATTAGGTATGCAGAGACCCTCATCATCGATACCTCAGAGTGTCAGTCCCTGAGCTGGTGGCTGGGAGAGTAATATAAAGTGACGGTGCATCTTCATCATCATTCTCTTCAATTTCATCCACTGGCTGAGGACCTTCAACATGTTGGGGAGCTGAAATGACAAAAAGGACAAGGGTTGTGGTGTGGGGAGAGGAGAGAGGAAGAAGTGCATTCTGACACCATCTGCAGCTCCTCATTCAGTGTGTGTGGGGTGAGAGTGAGAAGAGAGAAGGAGGATTAGGTATGCAGAAACCCTGCTCAGTGATTCCTCCAGTGTTGCAGTGGCCATGGCCTCTACTCTGCCCCTTCCCATTAGGGACAGCACTGTCTCCTTAAACAGGGGAAGGATATGCATTTGTGCTACTCCTCCACCGGTGGCAGTCTGCTGGCTCATATTATGCAGTAATATCTCCTGCAAGATATTACTGCATAATATGAGCCAGCAAGAAAGAGGGAAGTATATTAGTGAGATTCTTGCGATATGTTTGGGTGGTGTGACTGTTATGGTTCAATAGCTGCCAGTGTGTGCCAGCTGTGAGTTGTGGGTGTTGAGGCTTGCAATAGTGCTAAATGTGTGGTGGTAAGGTAAACCACATGAATTGAAGATTTGAGTACCGGTTGATAGAGATTGTTGATAGGTGGGTGATGGGGGTGTAGTGTATTGAGAAGTGGATAAGGTTAGTGGTGCAGTTGGTGGGATATGCCACTTAAAGATTGAACTCACTCACTCACCTTGACAACTCGTGTTAAATCATTGAACTTCTTCTTGCACTGCATCCACGTCCTTGGAGCTATGCTCCTGGCATTGACCTCTGCCGCTACTTCTTCCCACTCCCTCCCACTTCAGCACATGTCTGGATGGCCTCCTGTCCCCCTGCAGATACAGGATGTCCCACCTTCTCTCCACCTCTTGCACCAAGGCCTCCAGTGCATTATCAGAGAACCTTGGTGCACGCTTTCTCACATGTTCCACTAATCTTCAATATATAGCACAGATTCAGTTCACAATTGACTTCCAACAATTCTTACAGCCACAGTGCACCTCCCCTTTAAGAGGTGCAGGCTGCCTTTAAGTAGCACTAGCGATAGCGGACCCCCTGCTGATGCGGCAGCCAATGAACAGCGCAGGTAGCGCTGGCTACATGCAGCAATCATGGAAATTAGCAGGCAGCTCGAGTTTAACAAGCTGCCTGCAGCGCAATGAACAGCTCAGTTTAATCCCTGCGCCAGTTTTCGGGGGTTATCCAATTTAACCCCCGGAAGGCTTTATCACGGGGATGTTGAGGCAGAGACTGTAACAAAGGGAATTGGATAATAATTTGAACAGGAAGAATATAAAAAGGAACACAGAAAGGACAGGGAAGCAGGATTAGAATAAAGAGCTCCAGTGTAGCAACTCCAGCAAGGACGTAATGGGCCGAATGGCCTCCTTCTGTACTGCAAATTCTCTGATTCTATGACGTAAATTCAGCCCGACCCATGTTAAGTCAATCATTTTTTGTTGAAACATTCTAATTATCCTGTAGGTTGAATTAACTATTTAAAGTAAAACAGAACAGGAGCTGTGTTTTTTTCACAATTCAGTTCAAATTAACAGATCAGTAGTGACTACCCAAGCAATACCAAGTGAGGATTTGTGGGATTTTTTTTGGCCAATTTTCTTCCCTCTCCTGAAGCTGGGGTACAATTCCACAGGGCTTAGTGGCTGTTCAGTACCTTACACACATGAGCAATCCACGAGCATGAGTCTAGGCGGTGATGTTGACAGGCAAGTTTACCATGGCAGGCATCACATCTCAAACTGGATCCTGTTTCTCACTTGATAGTCACACATTTGCCAACAGAGGTCACTGGATAGTGATTAGGAACATTGCCTGACTTTGCCACCCACCCCCAACGCCCCCCCCCACCCAGCCTAAGGGTGGGACCAATGGTAACACTCTACTTGCTGCTCGTGCTGAGATCAACTGGTTTTGAGTAGATCAAGATTTGGACCTTGGGTTTTCTAGCCTTTCTGCTACCAACAGGCAGGGTTTGTATTGATTGGTACAGCTGGGCAGCTCCACTGTTTGATGCCTGAATTTTCTGTGAGGCATCTAATCGAGTATATGGAATTTCAGAAGGCACATGACACCTACTGCATTCCCTTTATCTGTTCAATCAGTCACTTATTCAAAAACTCTTAACTGATCAAACATGATTGGCCTTTAACAAATCCATGTACAGATCAATATTTAACTTATAGAAGTTTACAACATGGAAACAGGCCCTTCGGCCCAACATGTCCATGTCGCCAACTTAAACATAAAAATTATCCCCTGAAATGACATGCAGCAAAACAGTATGCATGATGTTAAAAAGAATCTGAACATATTTTTCCGATGAGATTAGACCTGGGATTTATAATTCTTACCTTTGTACCATAGCACGCCAAGCTTTACGAGCATCACGTTCCCACAGTGTGTGCCAACATCATGCAAGACGTGAAATGTTACAGAGAATGACCTACCTTGAGAGAGTGCGGCCTCTCCCAGTCAGGAACAGGGTGACAAAGGCTTATTGTTCAAAGCTCCTGTAACCAACGGCGTTCCTCGCAGGTTTTGTCTGAAGCACCTCATGGACTCGTTGACCTGGGCTGATCCGATTCCTGTCGCCAGCTCAAAGAGCCAAAAATCTAAGTTATTTTAGGAAGACCTTCACTTGCTTCATGTTTGAACACACACAGTTGTCTGTACTTGCCTGACAGATAGTCATGCAAATCATTATCTCTCTATGTCAAAGTGTCTGGGAAGTGACAGAGTAAACTAGTCATGTTGGGTGAATGGATGATTAGCGAACATACAGGTGAAGATTGATACGTTACATTATCGATGTGTTCATAGATCACACTCTTTTCGGATGTAGAACAGAATAGCATTCCATGGGTGTGGGCATATTTTGACATGCATTTGACCCAGACCATTCCCCCCTCCCCCAGACCCTGAGCAGGGAGGTGATCCAGCAAGTAATTGTTTTTAAACTGACCTCTTCGATAGCCCAGGTCACTTGACGGGCCCGGACCAACCCCCTGGTGGGGTCCACCCGTGCCCTTGGTGAGGCCCCTACATTTGGTCACTCTGCATGCAGGCACCCACCAATACGCCAGGTCCCCATTCAGGACCAGGAGCAGGAATTCCCAAATTAGGGAGTCCCCGTCTGGCCCATTATCTATGTTCTAAGAGACTAGCAGAAATAGCAAGGACCTGACATAACCGGTCTCCCCTGATCCCTGGGGGTTCTGCCCGTCCCTCACCAAAGTTACAACAGGAGAGCGGTAGAACTCCCAGGGAATCTCCAGGCCCTGATGTTTCTTTGCTCGTTCTGTTACTGTAAAATAATTATTTATATATAATTTAATAGAGGTGTTCAAAATTATGAAGGGTTTTGATAGAGTAGATGGGGAGAAATTGTTTCCACTGGCAGGAAGGTTGATACAGAGCAAGAGAGTGGGACTAATTGGATAGCTCTTTCAAAGAGCAGGCACAGATACGATGGGCCAAATAGCCTCCTTCTGTGCTGTAAGATTCCATGATTCTATTCTATGATTCCATAATAAGCTTGTGTGGCAGTTAAATCTCAGAACAAGGTTAGTGTCTTGTTACTGTGCCACTTTCGAAAGATGAGAAGGATCCCTTGGGGCTACAGGATAGAACCAGTAGCTGAAAAACCTTAAAAGAGTATCGTGGCATGCTCTGCATTTAACAGAACCAAAACTAACTCGAGTAAAGAGAGTAAAAGAACCTGAAACTGTGATCTTCTCGTCCTCTGCAACAATTCATGATCCTTTTGAACCAAGTCATCCAGTATCCTAGATAACAACTAAATAAGAAAATAGGTGAGTGAAGCATTGAAGAAAGCAGCTACAACTCAGTGATAACTAAGATAGCCACAAAAATACATATTTCAAAAGATATTTTGCTATCTTGAGCCCTTGGAAAGGGTGCAGAAGAGATTTACTAGAATGGTACCAGGGATGAGGGACTTCAGTTATGTGGAGAGACTGGAGAAGCTGGGATTGTTCTCCTTAGAGCAGAGAAGGTTAAGGTGAGATTCAAGAGTTGTTCAAAATTATGAAGGGTTTAGATAGAGTAAATAAGGAGAAATTTCTTCCACTGGCAGGAGGGTCGGTAACCAGAGGACACCGATTTAACATAATTGACAAAAGAACCAGGGGGATATAAGAAGAAATTTTTCTATGCAGAGAATTGTTATGATCTGGAATGCACTGCCTGAAGGAGAGGTGGAAGTAGATTCAACAGGAACTTTCAAAAGGAAGTTGGATAAGTAATTGAAAAGGAAAGATTTGCAGGGCTACGGGGAAAGAGCAAGGGAGTGGGACTAAATGGATAGCTCTTTCAAAGAGCTGACAGAGGCACGATAGGCCAAATGGCTGCCTTCTGTGCTGTAAGATTTTGTGATTCTATCTTGCAAACTAGGCCTGACTGACATCTGATCAAACTCATTCAGGGCAGGAAATGCATGCTCTTTATTCTCAGGTACATAGTCAGGATGCCTGTGTGATTGACCACAGTAATTTCCTCTTCAGGGAAATGGAATGTTTTCCCTCTGTCAAATGCTTAGACTCCATCAAAAGCTGCAATATCATCAGTTTGGCTCAGTAAGTAGGATTCTCCCATCAGAGTCACAAGGTTTAAGTCTCCCTCCAGGACCTGAGGCAATAGGTGGGGCCAATTTTCCAAATGCAAGCTCCCGATGCGGAGCCTTGCCTGCAAGGAGCACATTTTGGGAAATCACTGACATACTTCATATGATTTCTCAGCGTGTGCTCCCAGCTGACAAGGCTCCACACTGGGAACTCGCATTTAGAAAATCAGCCACACAGTCTCAGCAGACACGTCAGTGCAATATGAGAAAGTGCTGCATCGCTGGGGGTGCTCCGGTGATCAGAATTGAGGGGGGGAAGTTTCCACTAGTTTTGCACCTAGATTCCAAGGCAATCCGGTGGGATCAAATGAACCAGCGCAAAAGATCAGGGAATTTAAAACGTAGGTGAGTTATGCCCAAAACCACTTGCTCTTGTGTTTCCGCAATCACACCATGGGGGTTGGGAATTGCAGCTGCAGCCTTTAAAAAGTCCAGAATGGTTGAAGATTGCAGGAGCAGGCTTGGTTTTCGTAAGACTGTCAACTGTCAGGTAGCTGCACTGGATGACTCACTCCTGTGAGATTTTGTGGCACTCTAAAAGAATGTTTTCCACTGAAGACAACGCAAAATCGTCGAGCAGAAATTGATAGCCAAGTTCCGCACCCATGAGGACGGCCTCAACCGGGATCTTGGGTTCATGTCACGCTACACGTTACCCCACCAGCGAACAAATGTTATCTGTTTTTAATATAATGGGTCATTTGCTGGCTCTCTCTGCCTTCCGGATGTTTCTGCCTCTCTCTGTGTTTTTTTTTCTCTGTTTTTTTTCCCTGTTTGTTTTTTTGTTGAATGTGTATTCGGGGGTTCTGCAGGTGACACCTCTCTGTCTGAACACGGTGATTGCCTTGGCAACGGGCAGTTGCAGGGGCAGTCTGTAAACACCATGTATTGTTCAATATGTATAAATGCGTAGGCTTCAAGGAGCTCTTGAAACATTTGCCTGAGGAAGGAGAAAATCTCCGAAAGCTTGTGAATTTAAAATAAAATTGCTGGACTATAACTTGGTGTTGTAAAATTGTTTACAATTGTCAACCCCAGTCCATCACCGGCATCTCCACATCTCCACTGAAGTAGTGAGCGGGGGCCTCACAGACAGGGGCAGAGCATTGGATTGGAGGCAGAGAAGAAAATGTTAATGAGGCTGTCTTTCAGGTGTGCCTGGATGAAATGCAACAGAGAGAGAGAGAGACAGAAAGAAAGAGAGACACAGAAAGGAGACAGAGAGAGAGAAAGAGACAGAAAGAGACAAAGAGACAGAGTGAGACAGACAAAGAGAGACACAGAGAGACAATGCTGGGTGCCCATGTGAGGAAACCTCGTGAAAGTGTCATGTGTGCCATGTGGAGAGAGGTGCCAGTGGCACTGAATGCCCCCTCTCTCACCCCAGAACTGCAGACCAGTGCAGGAAGAAGTTCAATGACCTGAGGAGGGCAGACTTTGTACAGAGCTCTGGTCAGACTGCACCTTAGGTGTTGTGTCCCGATCTGGTCACCAAGAAACCAGGGAGACATTCTGTCACTGGGGGCAGAGCAGAAATGAGTCACGAGGCTCATCCCCCAGTCTCAGGGGTCTGAGTGATGGAAAAAGATTGAAAGGACTTGCATTGATATAGCGCCTTTTACGACCTCAGTTTGGAGAGGGTCAGGCTTTCCAGCCTGGAAAGGAGGCATCTGAGAGGTGATCATATAGAGGGATATAAGGTAGTAAATGATATGGAAAATGCAAATCCAGAAAATTGAGTTAAACTGTGGGAGTAGATAATGGGACATTGATTCAAACTAGCAAAAGGTAAATTTAGAGCTGTTATCAGGACGTTCTTCTTGACACAAAAAGAGATCAACACTTGGAACGGACTCCCAGATAGAGAAATGGACATGAAAACCTTGGAATCATTTAAGAATCAAGGTAAGAAGTAATGGGATGCTACAATGGAAGAGACTTTAGATAAATGAACTAAGAGAGGCCGAATGGCCCTTCCGATCTGTAACTATCTTGTGATTTCCCTCCTAATATTTTTTCGGCCTCCATGTCTATGCAACCTTTCAGGTACATTGGCAACCCCTGGCCCTACAATGAGCTTAGCCACCTCCATTCAATGTAATAATTTTACTGTACTTCTCTTTGTAATCCCTAAGTAGCCCTGATATTTTGAATAGCCTCCTCAGAGGGCCTGCCAAGAAGTAAGTCCTTATTGACACTACCCAATTTCAGTGACACCAAACACTGTGGAGGAAGAAGACTAGAGGGAAGCAAGTTCCAGAACAAACATGACGAGATTGCACTGAAGTACAGACTCTCAATCTCTATCTCCCCTACTCTCAATGGCAAAGAGGGATTGAAATCTTATAAATTATACACTTGGATCCATGGGGTGCGGCTTGAATCCACAACCTTCCAGTTCAGAGGTAAGAATGGCATCACTCAGCCAAGCTGAAAAGTATTAGCCTTGGCTCAGTTGGTAGCACTCTCACCTCTGAGTCAGACACTTGTTCGTTCAAGCCCCACTCAAAAGACTTGAGCACATGATCTGGTGTGAAACTTCAGTGCTGTACTGAGGGAATGCTGCACTGTTGGAGGTGCCATCTTTTATATGAGACGTTAAACCAAGGCCTCGTCTGCCCTCTCGGGTGGATGTAAAAGATCCCATAGTACTATTCAAAGAATAGCAGGGGAGTTCTCCCCGGTTTCGTGGCCAATATTTAGCCCTCAAATAACATCGCTAAAATAGATGATCTAATCATTTATCTCATTGCTGTTTGTGGGATCTTGCTGTGAGCAAATTGGCTGCCACATTTCCCTACATTACAACAGTGACTAGACTTCAAAAAGTACTTCATTGACTGCAAAGCGCTTTGGGACGTCCTGAGGATGTGAATGGCACTCTATAAATGCAAGTTCTTTCTTTCTATCTTCGCCAAATGGATTCCTTATTTGATATTATGGAATTTTAAAATGAAACAAACCATTGTCTTTTTTTAAAATTCTAGATGTTCTTTCCCATCAGTAGAATATCAACTGCTGCTAGCGGGCAGAAGATTTAACATACACAAAGGAAAAAGCTAACAGAGCAGTGTCAGAGGGTACGGAAACCCAAGGGATTGAATTGGATATTTTTCCTCACCCTTCAGATCGTACTATTTTTGCTCCACAAATTGCTGGAAATGTGAATTGATAACCGCATGGTGACACCAACAGGGCACCTGGGATCTTGTGAATGGTGGGTCCAATGGTCTAGCTCCTTAACCAATGAAATTTAAGGATAAAAAACAGAACGAACGACACAGAAGGAAATACGGTGAAATAGAGTCAAATTAGATACAGAAAAAGAAATAAAGAGAGGGAAAGAAAGATTGGATTAAGAGAGAGAGAAAAAAGAGAGACAGAAAGGAAAACTAAGAAAAATAATTTAAAAACCTTTAGGAACAATTTACTAGCTGTAGTACTGAGACTCCACAGTTTCAATTGTTCCCTATCTGGGCCTCCATAGTTGAGTTTCATGTCAGGACCATAAATCATGTCATTAATAGGATCCTTACGACACGAAATACCAGCCTTAAATGCCTGCGGCAAGATTCATTCAATTTCTTTTGAGGAGGTTGATGGTGAGGTCCTGCTTTCGTAAGGGTAATGGTGGAATGCCACAAATGGTCCAGCAATTTGTGGTTCTTGGCAACTCATGGCATATCTCTCCCTCACCAAAAATTGCTGTTTTTTTTTTACTAATACTGGCGTATGCCGTTAACTCGCCGTTATTTTGCCAGTAAATTCTGGGCTATTGTGTAACATCAAGCAACATATTGAAAATATTGTCCCTGATATCAGTTTGTTTCAATTAATTTGTATTGATTATGAGTTACGTTGTGTATCAATATAAAGGCCTGTAAGTTCCTGCTAATCTTAGTCATGCACTGGTTCAGCTCATGTCGGAATATTGTTTCCCAACAGCATGGCAGTCACAATGCATCATTCATACTGAGACTAGTCATTTATTTTTCTTCAGTTACCACAGCATACAACAGGGATTCTTCAGCCTGGATCTTGTGTTACAGTGGGGTCAAATGAGAACTACTTTGGATTTTTGAGCAGTGTAGCAAAAGTTGCTTAATACCTGATTTTACCGATTTCACTAACCCATGAGCTTTGAAAGAGTCATCCAGCAGAGTCAATAACCCTGACAAATCAGTTGTGAACCACAGTTAAAATCACTGAAACTCATGAGATAGTGTTGGGAAAAGCAGCACAGACACTTATTGATCAACATTGGTGAAGAATGACGTGCAACCAAGTAAGGAAGGCCACATTTACTGAGCAGCGACTGGAGACCCTTCTGGAAGCATTGAGGGAGGAGACGAAAGGGTGAATGCAATATCCAGAACCTTCTAGAACTGGAAAAGCATCAAAAAAAGGTCAGACCTCAAGAAATCTGCTAAAAGAGGGCCAACAAATACTATTCTACGTCACACGTACTCGGACAAAATGTCTTCTCTGGTACCAGTTTAATCCTGTAATAGTGGAAGATGCTAAGAAAGAACTTGCATTTATCTAGCGCCTTTCACAACCTCAGGATGTCCCAAAGCACTTTACAGCCAATGAAATACTTTCGAAGTGTAGTCACTGTTGTAATTTACCGAAACGTGGCAGCCAATTTGAGCACAGCAAGATCCCACAAACAGCAATGAGATTAATGACTATCGAAATCATAGAAAGGTTACAGCATGGAAGGAGGCCATTCAGCCCATCGAGTCCGTGCCGGCTCAACGCAAGAGCAATCCAGCTAGTCCCACTCCCCTGCCCTTTCCCCACAGCCCTGCAAATTTTTTCCTTTCAAGTACTTACCCAGTTCCCTTTTGAAGGGCATGATTGAATCTGCCTCCACCACACCCCTCCGGACAGTGCATTCCAGATCCTAACCACTCGCTGTTTTTTCTCCAGTACTGCACTGAAGTGTCAGCCTGGATTATGTGCTCAAGTACCTGGAGTGTGGCCTAAACCAACAACCTTCTGTCTCAGAGGTGAGAGTGCTAGCTCTGAGTCAAGGCTGACATGCGGTAAAATTAGGTTACCTAGAGGCAACCTAATGTTACTGGGTAGTATCAGGACAAGGGATATTTTGTTTGATCGTGTAAGAATTAGGAAGTGCGTACAGCGAACGGTCTACACAGCAACAATTCCTAACAGGTTTCACACAAGGAACATGCAGCATGCTGCTGAGGCTGTAGAACTGTACAATATCGTCACGTCCCTGTGTAAGCTCAGCATTTCTGTTCTAATGGGCTGCAGTTCACTTCATTTTGTGAGTGGAAGTGTGTACACCCATTTTGTGTCTGAGCATTAAAATTAAAAATGATGAACAGACAATCGAGAGCACCTTGAATCGGGCGTGCTACTACCACATCCAATTCTCCAACCCATTCTCTGGTGGAGCAAGGCGCTTCACAGAGGAGTAAGGTAGAAGAACACCAAGCCAAGAAGAAGATACTAGGACGACAAAAGTCTTGAACAAGGAGATGTGTTTTAAGGAGGGTCTTAAAGGAAGAGAGGGAGATGGAGAGTTGGAGGGTTTTAGGGAGAGAATTCCAGAGAATGGGGCCTAAGTAACTGAAGGCACGGCTGCGGGTTTTTGGTGCAGGAGAGGATACGGGCAGCAGAGATTTGGATCAGCTGAAGTTTATGGAGAATGGAGGATGGGAAGTTGGCATTGGAGTAATCAAGTCCAGAGGTGACAAAGGCAGGCTTGAGGGTTTCAGCAACTGATAGGCTGAGGCAGGGACGGAGGCCGACAAGGTTACAGAGGTGGCAGTAGTCAGTCTTTGTAAGGGAGAAGATGTGGATTTCGAAACTCAGCCAAAGTTTGAACAGATGGCCAAGCTTAAGAACAGTCTGGGTCAGCCTGAGACAGTGGCTGGGAAGGGGTAGGGGGATAGAGTTGGTGGCGAAAGTACAGAATTTGTGTTGAGGGCCGAAAACAATGGCTTCATCCTGCTCAATGTGGAACTGGATGGGTGAGATTGGAACCAAGCGAGAGCAGCGGTGTTGGAGGAGGATGGTGTGATCAACCACGTCAAAGTTGCAGAGGAGAACGAAGACAGTTAATGCAGCACGATCACAGTAACAGACAGTATTGTTCGTGGCTTTGATTAGGGCGATTTTAGTGTTCTAGGCAGTGCAGAATGCTGATTGGAGGGTTTCAAACATCACGCCTCCACATCGACCCTCCGCGTCACGCCTCCACATCGACCCTCCGCGCCACGCCTCCACATCGACCCTCCGCGCCACGCCTCCACATCGACCCTCCGCGTCACGCCTCCACATCGACCCTCCGCGCCACACCTCCACATCGACCCTCCGCGCCACACCTCCACATCGACCCTCCGCGTCACGCCTCCACATCGACCCTCCGCGTCACGCCTCCACATCGACCCTCCGCGTCACGCCTCCACATCGACCCTCCGCGTCACGCCTCCACATCGACCCTCCGCGCCACGCCTCCACATCGACCCTCCGCGCCACGCCTCCACATCGACCCTCCGCGCCACGCCTCCACATCGACCCTCCGCGCCACGCCTCCACATCGACCCTCCGCGCCACGCCTCCACATCGACCCTCCGCGTCACGCCTCCACATCGACCCTCCGCGCCACGCCTCCACATTGACCCTCCGCGCCACGCCTCCACATCGACCCTCCGCGTCACGCCTTCACATCGACCCTCCGCGCCACGCCTCCACATCGACCCTCCGCGCCACGCCTCCACATCGACCCTCCGCGTCACACCTCCAGTGTGGGGGAAGGTGGGTTAGTGTGGGGCAGACAGCATGGGGGGAGGTGGGGCAGGGGAGATGGGGCAGGCGGTGTGGGGAGAGGTGGGACAGGCAGTGTGGGGGGAGGTGGGACAGGCAGTGTGGGGGGAGGTGGGGCGAGGAGGTGGGGCAGACGGTGTTGGGGGAGGTGGGACAGGCGGTTTGGGGGGAGGTGGGGCAGGTGGTTTGGGGGGAGGAAGGGCAGGCGGTGTGGGGGGAGGAAGGGCAGGCGGTGTGGGGGGAGGTGGGGCAGGTGGTGTGGGGGGAGGTGGGGCAGGCGGTGTGGGGGGAGGTGGGGCAGGTGGTGTGGGGGGAGGTAGGGCAGGGGAGGTGGGGCAGGCGGTGTGGGGGTAGGAGGGGCAGGCGGTGTGCGGGGAGGTGGGGCAGGGGGTGTGCGGGGAGGTGGGGCAGGGGGTGTGCGGGGAGGTGGGGCAGGGGGTGTGCGGGGAGGTGGGGCAGGGGGTGTGCGGGGAGGTGGGGCAGGGGGTGTGCGGGGAGGTGGGGCAGGCGGTGTGCGGGGAGGTGGGGCAGGCGGTGTGCGGGGAGGTGGGGCAGGGGAGGTGGGGCAGGGGGTGTGGGGGGAGGTGGGGCAGGGGGTGTGGGGGGAGGTGGGGCAGGCGGTGTGGGGGGAGGTGGGGCAGGCGGTGTGCGGGGAGATGGGGCAGGCGGTGTGCGGGGAGGTGGGGCAGGCGGTGTGCGGGGAGGTGGGGCAGGTGGTGTGTGGGGAGGTGGGGCAGGGGAGGTGGGGCAGGGGGTGTGGGGGGAGGTGGGGCAGGGGGTGTGGGGGGAGGTGGGGCAGGGGGTGTGGGGGAGGTGGGGCAGGCGGTGTGGGGGGAGGTGGAGCAGGGGAGGCGGGGCAGGGGAGGTGGAACAGGGGAGGCGGGGCAGGGGAGGTGGAACAGGGGAGGCGGGGCAGGCAGTCTTTGCCACATTAACCACCCCAAGAATGCTGCAAATGCTTTAGTGATCTCACCAGGTCGGCCAAGGTAAGTGAAGGTGCAAATTCCCACACACACCTTGAGATAAAGCTGGAAACATAACTCAACTCACACTAGCCATGTCCACACAGTGGGAATGAAGAGATAAATGAGACGGTTTATACAAGATACCACACCAACCCCCCTCCCCCCCAGACAGGCAACCCTCTCCCATCCCACGGTTCCTTATCCCGCTTTCCACACCTGGACAGGCACCTGTTCAGACGGTGGGAGATGGAGGAGCTGAAGGAGAGTCAGCAGACAGAGGTTGGTACTGTGAGTGTTGCAGTCCTCAGACATTCTGAATAATTGAAAGCCCCCGATCATTCTGAATTACAAGTGAGAGTGCCCCCTCCGAAAACCAATGACCTTTGTCTGCCTCACAGTGATTGGCCATTTACAAAAAGAAGGAACTGATGAGCAGCTCGGCAGCTCCAGAGAGCTCATTCCCGCACCGGATTCACCAACTCCATCATTCCCGCATGGGTCCACCAACTCCGTCATTCCCACACCGGATTCACCAACCCCGTCATTCCCGCACCAGATTCACCAACTCCGTCATTCCCTCACCGAGTTCACCAACCCCGTCATTCCCACACCAGATTCGCCAACTCCGTCATTCCCACACCGGATTCGCCAACCCCGTCATTCCCACACCAGATTCGCCAACTCCGTCATTCCCACACCGAGTTCACCAACCCCGTCATTCCCACACCAGATTCACCAACTCCGTCATTCCCGCACCAGATTCGCCAACTCCGTCATTCCCACACCGAGTTCACCAACCCGTCATTCCCATACCAGATTCACCAACTCCGTCATTCCCGCACCAGATTCGCCAACTCCGTCATTCCCACACCGAGTTCACCAACCCCGTCATTCCCACACCAGATTCACCAACTCCGTCATTCCCACACCAGATTCACCAACCCCGTCATTCCCACACCAGATTCGCCAACTCCGTCATTCCCACACCAGATTCACCAACTCCGTCATTCCCGCACCAGATTCGCCAACTCCGTCATTCCCACACCGAGTTCACCAACCCCGTCATTCCCACACCAGATTCACCAACCCCGTCATTCCCACACCAGATTCGCCAACTCCGTCATTCCCACACCAGATTCACCAACCCCGTCATTCCCACACCAGATTCGCCAACCCCGTCATTCCCACACCAGATTCGCCAACTCCGTCATTCCCACACCAGATTCGCCAACCCCGTCATTCCCACACCAGATTCGCCAACTCCGTCATTCCCACACCAGATTCGCCAACTCCGTCATTCCCACACCGGATTCGCCAACCCCGTCATTCCCGCACCGGATTCGCCAACCCCGTCATTCCCACACCAAATTCGCCAACTCCGTCATTCCCACACCAGATTCGCCAACTCCGTCATTCCCACACCGGATTCGCCAACCCCGTCATTCCCGCACCGGATTCACCAACCCCGTCATTCCCGCACCGGATTCACCAACTCCGTCATTCCCGCACCGGATTCACCAACCCCGTCATGGCTCCTTACTGATTTGAGCACCAGCCTAGGTACACCCACTCGGGAGGACGTTACGAGTGAGGCAGAGGGTATATTACAGGGTGAAGAATAGAGCACCAGTGAGCAGAAAGAGCTTGGAGAGGATGATGAGGAACCAGCCGTCTCTCCCTCCGCGGAGGCAACTGGCTTCGGCTGAGGAGCTCAAGGACTCAGATCTCGGGATGCAAGTCTTCAAAGGAATTATGATTCGGGAGTATAGATCCTGTCTTTTACTGTTTAATAAATGCGTTTGGCCGATAAAGTCTGACACCTTTCAAAAACAAGAAAGATGTTGTGAAAGATCATAGAATCATAGAAAATAGGAGCAAGAGTAGGCCATTGGGCCCTTCGGGCCTGCTCCACCATTCAAAATGATCATGACTGATCATCTAACTCAGTACCCTGTTCCCGCTTTTTCCCCATATCCCTTGATCCTTTTAGCATTAAGAAATATATCTATCTCCTTCTTGAATATATTTAATGACTTGGCCTCCACAGCCTTCTGTGGTAGAGAATTCCACAGGTTCACCACCCTCTGAGTGAAGAAATTTCTCCTCATCTCAGTTCTAAATGGCATACCCTGTATCCTGAGACTGTGACCCCTGGTTCTGGACTCCCCAGCCATCGGGAACATTCTCCCTGCATCTAGTCTGTCTAGTCCTGTTAGAATTTTATATGTTTTGATGTAATCACCTCACATTCTTCTAAACTCTAGTGAATATAGGCCTAGTCAACCCAATCTCTCCTCATACGTCAGCCCAGGAATCAGTCTGGTAAACCTTCGTTGCACTCCGTCCATGGCAAGGACATCCTTCCTCAAATAAGGAGACCAAAACTGCACACAATACTCCAGATGTGGTCTCACCAAGGCCCTGTACAACTGCAGTAAGACATCCCTGTTCCTGTACTCAAATCCTCTTGTAATGAAGGCCAACATACCATTCGCCTTCCTAACTGCTTGCTGCACCTGAATGCTCGCTTTCAGCGAGTGGTGTACAAGGATACCCAGGTCTCGTTGCACCTCCCCTTTTCCCAATCTATCACCATTCAGATAACAATCTGTCTTTCTGTTTTTACAAGCAAAGTGGATAACCTCACATTTATCCACGTTATACTGCATCTGCCATGTTCTTGCCCACTCACCCAACTTGTCTAAATCACATTGGAGCCTCTTTGCATCCTCCTCACAGCTCACATTCCACCCCAGCTTTGTGTCGTCTGCAAACTTGGAAATGTTACATTCAGTTCCCTCATCCAAATCATTGATATACATTGTGAATAGCTGGGGTCTAAGCGCTGATCCCTGCGGTACCCCACTAGCCACTGCCTGCCACCCGGAAAAAGACCCGTTTATTCCTACTCTCTGTTTCCTGTCTGTCAACCAATTCTCAATCCACGCCAGTATATTACCCCCAATCCCATGTGCTTTAATTTTGCACACTAACCTCTTGTGTGGGACCTTATCAAAAGCCTTCTGAAAATCCAAATACACCACATCCACTGGTTCTCCCCTATCTATTCTACTAGTTACATCCTCAAAAAACTCCAGTAGATTTGTTAAGCATGATTTCCCTTTCATAAACCCATGCTGACTTTGTCCAATCCCGTTAATGTCCTCCAAGTGTTCTGTTATCACATCTTTTATAATAGACTCTAGCATTTTCCCTACTACTGATGTTAGGCTAACATTGGTCTGTAATTCCCTGTTTTTTCTCTCCCTCCTTTTTAAAAAAAAAGTGGGGTTACATTTGCCACCCTCCAATCTGTAGGAATTGTTCCAGAGTCTATAGAATTTTGGAAGATGATCACCAATGCATCCACTTTTTCCAGGGCCACTTCCTTTAGTACTCTGGGATGTAGATTATCAGACCCTGGGGATTTGTCAGCCTTTAGCCCCATTAATTTCCCTAGCACATTTTTATTACTAATACTGGTTTCCTTCAGTTCCTCCCTCTCACTAGACCCTTGGTTCCCCAACATTTCCGGGAGGTTATTTGTGTCCTCCTTTATGAAGACAGAACCAAAGTATGTGTTTAATTGTTCTGCCATTTCTTTGTTCCCCATTATAATTTCCCCACATTTCTGACTGTAAGGGACCTACATTTGTCTTCACTAATCTCTTTCTCTTGACATATTTATAGAAGCTTTTATAGTCAATTTTTATGTTCCCTGCTAGTTTATTCTCATACTCTATTTTTCCCCTCTTAATCAATCTCTTTGTTCTCCTTTGCTGAATTCTAAACTGCTCCCAATCCTCAGGCTTGCTGCTTTTTCTGACAATTTTATATGTCTCCTCTTTGGATCTAATACTATCCCTAATTTCTTTTGTAAGCCACAATTGAGCCACCTGTCCTGTTTTATTTTTGCACCAGACAGGAGTGAATACTTGTTGTAATTCCTGCACACGTTCTTTAAATATTAGCCATTGCCTATTCACAGTCATCCCTTATAGTAAAGTTCCCCAATCTATCCTAGCCAGGAACCTATCAGGATAAAACCACTGGCTGAAATAAACTGAAACAGATTCTCTATTCATTCCCTGGGCACACTGCAAAATTACCTAGATATCTGGGGAAATCACTGGGACACAAGGAGCCAGAGACATGGAAGCTAAAAATATCTAAGTAAAACAGAGTAAAAAAAACCCCAAAACATAACAAAGACATAACAGGACAATGTGATATTTTTCACATTAACCTGTGATCATCATGGACTATTACAAACTAGAGGAAATTCAGCACAGCTGGAGGCCCATCTCAATTATCTGGTGCTGCCCCCTGCTGGAAATCTAAAGGATCACAACTTCTTGGTTCCTTCATGCTGCCAACAAGGACATTTTCACTGTCATAAAAACTTTTACCATTTTTCACAAAAACCTCCATGTATTCGCATGCTGATCAACCTCACAAAGTAAAGCAGGCAGTCCTCAATATTATTTTATTTCACAAAGCTATACCTCGCAGGAACATGACATCAAAAACAGCTCCCACATTACATCAGCTCCCATATTCTTTGCTTTAAAATTTGTTTCTCACTGAAAATATTTTGATTGTGTACCTCCACTGGACCTTTCTCAGATGCCTTCTCCCTTTCCCAACCACAGCAGCAATGACATATTGCTGCAGTATAGACATGTCTGTGAGTGCTTCATGATTCCGCAGCCATGGAATTTCTCTCCCACTATATTTTTCCCTTTAAGAACATAAGAACATAAGAAATAGGAGCAGGAGTAGGCCAATCGGCCCCTCGAGCCTGCTCCGCCATGCAATAAGATCATGGCTGATCTGATCCCAACCACAAATCTAAAGAACACAAGAAGTAGGAGCAGGACCCGGCCACTCAGCCCCTGGGCCCTCTCCGCCACCCACAGGGCATTGACCGATCCGAACTCAGCTTCATGTCCAATTTCCTGCCCGCTCCCCATAACCCCTAACTCCCTTCACTTCTAGAAAACGGTCTATCTCTGTTTAAATTTATTTAATGATGTAGCTTCCACAGCTTCCTGGGGCAGCAAATTCCACAGACCTACCACCCTCTGAGTGAAGAAGTTTCTCCTCATCTCAGTTTTGAAAGAGCAGCCCCTTATTCTAAGATTATGCCCCCTCGTTCTAGTTTCACCCATCCTTGGGAACATCCTTACCGCATCCACCCGATCAAGCCCCTTCACAATCTTATATGTTTCAATAAGATCGCCTCTCATTCTTCTGAACTCCAATGAGCAGAGTCCCAATCTACTCAACCTCTCCTCATATGTCCACCCCCTCATCCCCGGGATTAACCGAGTGAACCTTCTTTGTACTGCCTCAAGAGCAAGTATGTCTTTTCTTAAGTGTGGACACCAAAACTGTATGCAGTTCTTTCCTTCCTTGAACAGTTCTCCTGATTGTAATTTTCTGATGACCAATACCTGCACTGCAACACCGACACAGACACCAACACCAACACCAGCACCAACACCAAGACGCACACCAGCACTGACACCAAGACCAACACCAGCACCAACACTAAGACCAACACCAGCACCGACACCAGCAAAAAAAACCAGCACCAAGACCAAAACCAGCACCAGCTCCAACATCAACACCAACACCAACACCAATGACACCGACGCCAACTCCAACACAACTTAACGTCGTCGGCAGAGTTCTCTCATTACAACTATCTTGTCTTTTCTTTTCGTTTAAGCTGTTTACAGATCTGCTGTGCATCTTGAGCATCTTCTATTTTTATTCAAAATTAATGAACCCTGAATAGACTCTTTAGGGTAAATTTTGCACAGCAACATGCTTTGAAATCAAGGGATTTCACAGATGCTGCCTGACTTGCTGAGTGTTTGCAGCATTTTGAAGGACAGGCTGGCTGCTGACAGGAGCTGCACATCCAATTGTGGGGGGGGGGGTAGAAAGAGAGAGAGAGAGAAAGACCTCATCGGCCATTGGGAGAGAGATTGGGGGGAGGAGACATCGGACATCGGAACGGGGTGCAAGGGACATCGGATATCAGAGGCGGGTGCAAGTGACATTGGAGGGGGGTGCAAGTGACATGGGACATCGGAGGGGGGTGCAAGTGACATGGGACATCGGAGGGGGGTGCAAGTGACATGGGACATCAGAGGGGGTGCAAGGGACATAGGACATCAGAGGGGGGTGCATGGGACATCGGAGGGGGTGCAAGGGACATAGGACATCGGAGGGGGGGTGCATGGGACATCGGAGGGGGTGCAAGGGACATGGGACATTGGAGGGGGGGGTGCAAGTAACACTGTTTGTAAGGTATGTTTATTTTTTTACAATGTGAGATGTAATTTTATTTATTTAGTTTATTCTTCACCGATCCGGCCCTTCACGCCTGAATCGGAAGCCGTGGGGAACCCCAGGTAAGGACAAAATCTTTTTAACTGTCCAAAACGCAAAAAATAAACTACCATAAGAACCTCAATTAGGTGCATTTACTGCTTTAAATATCATTGGTGGGACTTCCGGGTTCGGGAACGGCGCGCGCACCCAGATGACTCTGGGTCGTGCGCATACTTTAGCGGATTGGAGCCGGGAATCCTGCCCAATCCAGAAGATGCCGATTTTCTTTGCCTACCCCCCACCCCCCCCCGCCCCCAATGCACCCGGACTTCGGAGTTAAAATCGAGCCCATTGCTTCAGAAACCTCTGGTACCCCTTTTACGGTTTTCCGATATGCATCGGCTGCGTGAAGCCCAGCTAGTGGTGGAGAAGTTCACAAAATCAACCCCACTCAGTCACCCAAGATGCTGCTGCCACAATACTTCTTTCTTTATTCTCTGCTCAATTTCTAACCATCCGTTAAAGTTTCATCCATTTTATGATCCTTAATAATATTTGAAATTTCTCGCCGTTGGTGAGGAGCTTCACCCGCTGCCATCACTGGAAATTCGGGCACCTCTGCTGGCAATTTCCTGACCCGAACACGTGCAAATTTCTGAAATGCACTCCTGGAAAATGAGGTTCCTCAGCGGCAATGCGGAGTCATGGAATTACCCCTCATTGTTTCAGCGAAGGGCGATGGTGAGGTGAAAGGGGAAGTAACCCAATGAGTGTTCAACTTACCCTCTGCTCACTATGTCCCCAGCGGCACATTTCGGTTAATTGAGACCACGGCTCGCCTTGGCCTAGCGCTGATGTGTTGGACTATCAGTAAGAACTGAATGATTTAAAAGTGCCTTTTGGTGGCTAGTTGTATAATTAACTTGTGTGATATTTATGAGATGATTTTAGGTTCCATTTGTGGTTTGGCTTCAGGTGCAATGAGTAAAGGAAGCAGTGACACAATTTACACAAAAACCCCAAACACCTTTCACTGAACTTGTGGGGCAGAAGGTTAATCGAGGCTGATTTTAACCAAACCTTGGCATAGCCTTGAGCTTCATACAACCACTTTAACCCAGGATTTATTGTTTTATCATCTGTTGCTGATTTCTTACTCACAATATCCTGTTGATTTCCCAAGATTGATGCTGTCCTCCACTACGAACAGTTACTTGCAGCTGGAATGCTGGGGTGACTCGTAGGCTGGTGTCTCAGTGGCTCCTCTGCCTCCAGTTACTCTTCGCATGATTCCACTTACAATTAATAATACATTAGATATTTCATTGGAAGCAGATGTACTAAAAGCAACGGGGCTGATTTTCATCCTCTAGTGTAAGTCAGTTAGAAATGATGAAGAGCAAATCCCAACAGAATGGTAATGTTGCGTTACATTCCACTCTCGGGGTAGATGTTTATTCACAGATGCAGGAAGCTCACCTGAGGGCCGATTTTAAACACCTCCGTCCAGCGTAAACAGGGTGGTACTGACCTATAAATGGCGTCAGTCACTTACCACTTCTTTTACCCTGGCACTTCAGCCGCCACTGGATCAAGCACACTCCGCCAATTTGTACCAGTGTAAGGAGAAGTAACCAGTTTAAAGGGACGCTGGAGGCTGCTCTGAAAATGGCTGAAGATTCTTTTCAACATTTACTTTTATGGGACCAGGTGGAGCAGGAGTGCAGCCCACTGCCGGCCTGTGCGAGACACCCTCGGGATCACCCCCGCACCCCCCCCCCCTCCTCCTCCCCCTCCTCCTCCTCCCCCTCCCTCCAAGACTCCAACTCAGCCAGTTCCTACGTGGAGCTGGCCTCGGGGCTCCAGTTTGATGCCTGTACATTGGCGGCTGCATGTAAAAGCGGCTCAGGCCTCGAAATAGCTGAAGTCTCACTGCAGTTATAACAGGTGAGCTGAGCGCCTCAAATTAAAGTAAAAGCCGGGAGCGTAAAAAGAAAACTTAAACTAGTTTATTAACTGGAGTAATAAAACTATAAATAACCAGTTTTAAGGCTCGACTTGCTTTAATTTAGTTAATAATCTAAAAACAGAGGCACGGGAGGCAGCTCAGACTCGTGGAATGCGCATCCTGTGCCATGTCCTGTGGAAGTGTCGTCAGCTGGAGGAGCTCGAGCTCCGGCTTTCGGACCTTGAGCAGCAGCTGGCGTCACTGCAGTGCACCCGCGAGGCTGAGAGCTACGTGGATAGCACGTTTCAGGAGGTGGTCACCCCGCAGCTTAACAGAGTGCAGGCAGAGAGGGAGGACTAGACAGGTAGTTCAGGAGTCCCCATAGGGCATCACACTCTCTAACCAGTATTCAGTTCTGAATACTAGTGGAGGAGAGGGTTCACCTGGGGAGTGCAGCCAGAGACAAGACCAGAGCACCATGGGTGGCTCAGCTGTACAGGGGGGGAGGAGACAGGTCGGGAGAGCAATAGCGGTAGGAGATTCCATAGTTAGGGGAGCAGACAGGCATTTCTGCGGCCACAGGCATGATTCCAGGATGGTATGATGCCTCCCTGGTGCCAGGGTCATAGATGTCACTGAGCGGCTGCAGAACATTCTGGAGGGGGGACTAACGGCATAGGTAGAAAGAGGGATGAGGCCCTGCAGGCAGAGTTTAAGGAGTTAGGAGAAAGATTAAAAAGCAGGACTTTCAAGGTAGTAATCTTCGGATTACTCCTAGTGCCATGCGCTAGTGAGAATAGAAATAGGAAGATAGAGCAGATGAATGCATGGCTGCAAAGGTGGTGCAAGGGGGAGGGCTTTAGATTCTTGGGACATTGGGACCGGCTCTGGGGGAGGTGGGACCTGTACAAGCCGGACGGGTTGTACCTCAACAGGACCGGGACCAATATCCTTGCGGGGGATTTGTTAGTGCTGTCAGGGAGGGTTTAAATTAGTTTGGCAGGGGTATGGGAACCTGAATGTGGATTCAGATAGGATAAAGTCAGATCTGGAAATGGAAGGCAGAAAATTAGTGAGTGAGTCTGGAAGGCAGAGGGAACGAAGGTTAGAAAATAAAGAGAGGAGTTTGGTATCCATAAATGTATTTACCTCAATGCAAGGAGTATAAGAAATAAGACGGATGAGCTGAGGACACAGATGGACACGTGGCAGTGTGATATCTTAACTATTACAGAAACATGGCTTAAAGAGGGGCAGGACTGGCAGCTCAACGTCCCTGGTTACAGGGTTTTCAGACGTGTTAGAGAGGGGGATAAAAAAGGAGGGAGGGTGGCAATTTTGATTAAGGAAACAATTACAGTTGTGAGGAGGGATGATATTTTAGAAGGACCATCAAATGAGGCCTTATGGATTGAGCTAAAGAACAAAAAAAGGGCAGTCACATTACTGGGAGTGTACTATAGACCCCCAAATAGTCCGAGGGAGATAGAGGAGCAAATATGTGGGCAAATTTCTGAGAAGTGCAAAAACAATAGGGCAGTAATGGTAGGGGATTTCAACTACCCTAATATTAACTGGGATACAAACAGTGTGAATGGTATAGAGGGCGCAGAATTCTTAAATTGCATACAGGAGAATTTTTTTTAGCCAGTATATAGCAAGCCCAACGAGAGGGGGGGTAGTTCTGGATTTAGTTCTAGGAAATGAAGAGGGGCAGGAGGAAGAAGTAGCAGTGGGAAAGTATTTTGGTCGCAGTGATCATAATACAGTTAGTTTTAGCACAGTTATGGAAAAGGACAAAGACAGAGCAGGAGTTAAAGTTTTCAATTGGGGAAAGGCCAATTTTACTAAACTGAGAAGTGATTTAGCAGAAGTAAACTGGAAACAGTTACTTGAAGGTAAATCAGTGTCAGAGCATTGGGAGACATTCAAAGGGGTGATTCAAGGGGTTCAGGGTAAACATGTTCCCACAAAGAAAAAGGGATGGGCTGCCAAATCTACAGCCCCCTGGATGTCAAGAAGCATTCAGGGTAAGATAAGACAGAAAAAGGCCTATGATAGACACCAGGAACTCAATACTACAGAAAGTTTAGAGGAGTTTACAAAGTGCAGGGGTGAAGTTTAAAAGGAAATTAGGAAAGTAAAGAGAGGGCATGAAAAAATATTAGCAGGTAAAATCAAAGAAAACCCAAAGATGTTTTATAAATACATTAAGAGCAAGAGGATAATTAAGGAAAGAGTAGGCCTATTAGAGACCAAAAAGGTAAACTATGTGTGGAGGCGGAAGATGTGGGTATGGTGCTTAATGAATACTTTGCATCTGTCTTCACAAAGGAGAGGGATGATGCAGGGATTGAAGTTAAGGAGGAGGAGTGTGAAATATTGGATGGGATAAACATAGTGAGAGAGGAAGTATTAAGGGGATTAACATCTTTGAAAGTGGATAAATCACCAGGGCCGGATCAAATGTATCCCAGGCTGTTAAAAGAAGCCAGGGAGCAAATAACGGAGGCTTTAACAATCATTTTCCAAACTTCACTGGATACAGGCGTAGTGCTGGAGGATTGGAGGACTGCTAATGTTGTACTGTTGTTTAAAAAGGGAGTGAAGGATGGACCAAGTAATTACAGGCCAGTCAGCCTAACCTCGGTAGTGGGCAAATTATTGAAAACAATTCTGAGGGACAGGACTGTATAAAACTGTCACATAGAAAGGCACGGACTAATCAAGGACAGTCAGCACGGATTTGTTAAGGGGAGGTCGTATCTGACTAATTTGATTGAATTTTTCGAGGAGGTGACAAGAAGGATCGATGAGGATAATGCAATTGACGTAGTCTACATGGATTTTAGCAAGGCTTTTGACAAGTCCCACATGGCAGATTGGTCAAAAAAGTAAAGTCCCATGGGAATATGGCAAATTGGATCCAAAATTGGCTCAGTGGCAGGAGGCAAAGGGTAATGGTCGACAGATGTTTTTGTGACTGGAAGGCTGTTTCCAGTGGGGTGCCGCAGGGCTCGGTACTAGGTCCTTTGCTTTTTGTGGTATACATTAACGATTTGGACTTAAATGTAGGGGGCATGATTAAGAAGTTTGCAGATGACACAAAGGTAGGCTGTGTGGTTGATAGTGAGGAGGAAAGCTGTAGACTGCAGGAAGATATCAATGGACTGATCAGATGGCAGAAAAGTGGCAAATGGGGCTCAATCCGGAGAAGTGTGAGGTAATGCATTTGGGGAGAGCAAACAAGGCAAAGGAATACACAATAAATGGGAGGATACTGAGAGGTGTAGAGGAAGTGAGGGACCTTGGAGTGCATGTCCACAGATCCCTAAAGGTAGCAGGACAGGTAGATAAGGTGGTTAAGAAGGCATATGGAATGCTTTCCTTTAGTAGCCAAGGCATAGAATATAAAAGCAGGAATTTTTTGCTGGAACTGTATAAAACACTAGTTAGGCCACAGCTTGAGTACTGCGCATAGCTCTGGTCACCATATTACAGGAAAGATGGAATTGCACTAGAGAGGATGCAGAGGAGATTTATGAGGATGTTGCCAGGACTGGAGAATTTTAGCTATGAGGAAAGATTGGATAGGCTGGGGTTGTTTTTCTTGGAACAGAGGAGGCTGAGGGGTGATTTGATTGAGGTGTACAAAATTATGAGGGGCCTAGATAGAGTGGATAGGAAGGACCTATTTCCCTTAGCGGAGGGGTCAATAACCAGGGGGCATAGATTTAAAGTGATTGGTAGAAGGATTAGAGTGGAAATGAGAAAATTATTTTTCACCCAGAGGGTGGTGGGGGTCTGGAACTCACTGCTTGAAAAGGTGGTAGAGGCAGAAACCCTCAACACATTTAAAAATACCTGGATGTGCACCTGAAGAGCCGTGACCTGCAGGGCTATGGACCAAATGCGGGAAAGTGGGATTAGGCTGGGTGGCTCGTTTCTCAGCCGGCGCGGACACGATGGGCCGAATGGCCTCCTTCTGTGCTGTAAATTTTCTATGATTCCATGAAATTAATATCGACCCTTAGCATCGCGAGCCGGAAACAGCATGTAAGTGAAATTTAAAGGGGAGGGACAGTTAAAGGGGGGTCTGTTACAACAGGGGGACTAAAATTCTGAAAGTTTTTGGAAAGGCTCATAAAGCATGTTGAACCATTAGCAGCTTCGCTAAGTTGGAAGGGGCAGTGGACCAAGTAATTTCAGGCAAAATCGAAGGAAAAGGAAACCCGAGGAGCAGGCAGGGATCTCAGGCAAGTGACGGGCAAGTGAAAAGCACAAGAACCTTTGATCAATGGCAGCTGCTTGACGTGTCTGTGAGAGCAGTGATCCTCTGTGGAAATCCTCGGCATCAGTCCCAAGTTACTATCACTAGATGTCCTGCATTCTACCTCCCTCTGTGCCTACCCTGGCCTGCGGAGATAGTTCTCCACAGTCATTGCCAGGTAGGTGTGTCAGACCCTGCAACTAGGGTTGGTGGCCTCTTAGTTTGTGCAGCCAATCAGGCTATTCTGGCTCTTGGTCACCCTGTCACATGCCTTCTTTCATGCAGTGCCACTGAAAGCAAATCAGCCTGGGTTTTAGTCACCCTTCCTAATGTCTCCTTCTTTGGCTCTGCGCCCATTTTTGACAGATTACGCTCCTGTGAATGTCTTAGGATGTTTTTTCTACATTAAAGGCACTGTAGAAATGCAAATTGTTGTTGTCACGGTCGGAGTTAGCTGATTTTCTTACAGTTTATTCTTTTAATTACAGTTCAGTAATGTAACCTGGGGCAGCACCGAGTTTCTGCCTGTAGATGTCACTCATCGCTGTGGTGTGAACATTAGAGAACACCCAACAGTTTACTGTTAATTTTTGTAATCCGCTCACAGCTGCGAGTATTTGATTTCTAGTTGTTAAATATTTGCACACAGGGTCGGAGTCTCCTCATTCAGTGGAGCAGTGACAGGGCAAGACGTCCGTCCACCTCTCCAACCCCAACCCATTTCCCTGGGTCAGGGTGGCTATTGATGCACCAGTGGGCTCCCGGTGCGATTGTCACCACCAAGAGGGAGCCTGCTGGTGCCAGGATGTAAAATCCCACTGCTGCAGCCCAGCGGGCTGAAGAGTCCTGAAGGTCAAGAAAATTACAGCCTTGTAGGCTTCAGCACAAAGCGAGGCCTTCAAGGGTAGGTGAGTGAGGGCCTATATGAAGGAAGAGGAGGCCACCCCTGGGCCCCGTTCCTCCAGTCCATGATTTTGGGGCCATTTCTGTGATGACCGCATGGAAACATGGCAGTTCCTGGAAACTGGGGTGGATTGGAAGGAAATAAGTCAGGACCACGAGGCACTGGTAGGCCTCAACGCCAGATTTTGCCTCATTTTCCCACCCCATTTTGCTCCCTCCATAGCCCATGAATGGTCCACTCCATTATAGATTCCAACCAATAAATTTGAATAATGCTAGGATTTGCTGCCCTCGCTCTGTCTCCGTGAATTTGGGATGGAACGTGTTGCATCTCTAGCTTTGGATTCCTTCTCACTAATTTTAACAGAAAACTGTTCCTTCACTTTTTAACTTATCTTTAGGAAAGAGGAATTTTGCCCCTGCTGTTCGTTTTCTTCCTTCTTCTCCCACTCAATTCCTCTTGCGATCGCCTTCCCACCACCCTCTAATCCCTTCCTGCCACCAATCGGGTGCTGCTCCTGGGCTTCTCCCAGTGAGACAAGGAACTGGCCCATAATTTTGGAATGCCAATTGCAGCTATCTGTGACAGAGCTTCTGGGGAGGTGGGATTTTAACTGGGAGCGGGTTTTGTGTCGAGCATCAAACCCCCACCGATGGCTTCAATTTACTTTAACTCCTAGGCCTCATTTACATCCTGCCGGCCAGCTGCGCAGCCAGAAATGGGTGGAAAGAGGCAGCTGGCCTGCTGACAGTGGTTAAAACCGCACAGCCAGGCAGGCCACCCGCTAGCTGGTGTGGAGGGGGTGTTGGCAGGGTCTGGCAGGTGGGAGGTGGGGGAGAACCCAGAGCAGCAGAGGCCGAGACTTACTGGCCCCACAGAGGAGAGTTTAACAAAGAACTTTCTGTGGCCTCTTCAGTCTTCAGAGCAGCTTTCACCGAACAGAAGAGCTGCAGCAGGCGCCCCACTCAAACTGTGATTAAAAGACCATCACCGTCCTATTGAGGTACATAGAATTGCATAGAATGTACAGCGCAGAATCAGGCCATTCGGCCCAACAGGTCCATGCTGGTGTTTATGCTCCACATGAGCCTCTTCCTTCCCTTCTTCATCTAATCCCATCAACATATCTTTCTATTCCTTTCACCCTCATGTGTTTATCTATCTTCCCCTTAAATGAATCTATGCTATTTGCCTCAACTACTCCTTGTGGTAGCGAGTTCCACATGCCAACCTCTCTCTGGGTAAAGAAGTTTCTCCTGAATTCCCTATTGGATTTATTAGTGACTATCCTATATTTATGGCCCCTCGTTCTAGTCTCCCCCGCAAGTGGAAACATCTGCTCTACGTCAACCCTAACAAACCCTTTTACAACCTTAAAAACCTCTATCAGGTCATCCCTCAGTCTTCTCTTTTCTAGAGAAAAGAGCCCCAGCCTCTTCAAACTTTCTTGATAGGTATAACCTCTCAGTTCTGGTATCATCCTAGTAAATCGTTTTTGCACCTTCTCCAGTGGCTCTATATCCATTTTATAATACGGAGACCAAAACTGTTCACAGTATTCCAAGTGTGGTCTAACCAAGGTTCTATACAAGCTTAACATAACTTCCACGCTTTTCAATTCTTATCCTCTAGAAACGAACCCCAGTGCTTTGTTTGTTTTTTTACGGCCTTATTAACCTGTGTCACTACTTTTAGTGATTTGTGTATCTGTACTCCCAGATCCCTCTGCTCCTCTACCCCATTTAGACTCTTATTTTCTATTAGACATTATTTGTATAAACTCACATGACCTGAATAAACACACCTTAGCTGAATAAAGACACATGACCTGAATAAAGTCACATGACTTGAACAAACATACATGACCTGAATAAAGTCACATTATCTGAATAAACAGGTAATAGGACCATGATTTACATACAGGTGCGAGGGTCCCGCCTGATTTACACAAGAGCCTCATCCGTAGCCAAGAACAGCAGCTTTAAAATCTCCCAGGAATAGGAAAGGAGCAGGAAATCAGCCTGCTCCTTTTTAACTGCACCCCCTGCCCAGTTTCTGCTGGGAGGGGGGAATTGAAATTGCCCCCTTTGTATCAAAGGAGAAAATATATCATTTTTATGACTTTAGGTAGACAGAGTAATGTGATTTAAAATAAAAACAGAAAATGCTGGAAACGCTCAGCAGGTAAAGCAGCATCTGTGAAGAGAGAAATGGAGTTAACATTTCAGGTCGATGACCTCATCAGAACTAATGAAAGATGAAAGGTCATCGACCTGAAACATTAACTCTGTTTCTCTCTCCACAGATGCTGTCTGACCTGCTGAATGTTTTCCAGCATCTTCTGTCTTTATTTCAGATTTCCAGCAACCACATTATTTTGCTTTTGTGTTAATGTGGTATAAAAATTGGCTTCAGTTCATTGTGTCTTTAAAATAGTTCTTTTGTGTTTGGGTCGAACAAGTAGCCAATGCACAAAACTTTCCAGAGAGGACGGACAGTTTGAATGAGAGAGAAGCTGCCGCCATGACCTTGGGTTCTGCAAGAGCCAGTCAGCTCCAGACCTCATAGCCACCTTGATTGAGACATGGACACGAGCTGAATTCCAGTGGAGAGGTGAGAGGAGCTTCACTTAACATCAAAGCCAGCATTTCAGCCGAGTATGGCACCAAGAAGCTCTAGAAAAACAGGCCAATGAGAGTCAAAGGGAAAACCCTCCGGTGATTGGAGTCATACACAGAAAGACGGTCATGGTTGTCGGAGTCCAGTCATCACAGACCCATGATATCACTGCAGGACTTCTTCAGGGAAGCATTCTCGGCCATCATAAGGTTAGAAGTGGGATTCCTAGCTGATGATTCCATATCGTTCAGTTCCATTCAGAACTCCTCTAATAATGAAGCAGCCCATGCCAGCCTACAGCAGGGCTGGAACAATGTCCAGGCTTGGGCTGACAAGTGGCAGGTAAGATTTGTACCACATTAGTGCCAGACAATGACCAACTCCATCAAGAAAATGCCCAGCCAGCTCTCCTTGACCTTAAACAGCACCACCACCACCGAGACCCCCACCATCAATATCTTGGGGGTCACCATTGATTAGAAGATTAATTGGACCATCCATATAAACAACATGGATACAAGAGCAGGGCAGATACTGGCTACTCTGTGATGTGTGCTTTCACCAATTTTCTCACTCTGGCTCACGTACTGAGGCCTTGCTCTCAGTTAATGTGGGTGAGTTTTAAATACAAGTCATATCAATTCAAATATTTCTGCTGTAGAAAACTTCTAGTTGTCACTGCCTTTTCTGATCCTCAAAACCTCTCCACCATTTACAAGGCTCCAGTCACGAGTCTAATCGAATACTCATCAGTCGCCTGTACGGATGCAGCTGCAACAACCCTGCAAGAAACTCAACACATTGCAAGGGTACAATAATGTAGTGGCCATTTTTTTTAGTATCATTCTTCGAGATGTGGGCATCGCTGGCAAGGTCGGCATTTATTGCCCATTCCTAGTTGCCCTGAGAAGGTGGTGGTGGGCCTTCTTCTTGAACCACTGCAGTCAGTGTGGTGAAGGTGCTCCCACAATGCTATTAGGTAGGGAGTTCCAGGATTTTGACCCAGTGATAATGAAGGTAATGTTACTGGACTAATATTCCAGAAAATGCAAGATCAAATTCCACCATGGCAGTTTGAGAATTTGAATTCAGTTTAAAAGTTTGGAAATTAAAAGCTGTTATCAGAAGAAGTGACCACAAAGCTTCCTTCCCTAAAGGGCATCAATAATGTCCTTTAGGGAAGGAAACCTGCCGTCCTTAACCAGTCTGGCCTGTATGTGACTCCAATCCTACTCTTAACTGCTCTCCGGAGTGGCCTAGAAAGCCATTCAGTTACCATCACCTTCTCAGGGCAACTAGGAATCGACAATAAATGCCAGCCTTGCCAGTGACACTCACATCCCAAGAATGGGAAAAAAAGATCCAGGACAGAACAGTTCACTTGATCGGTGCTCCTGCCTCTGGTCTCAATATCCACTCCCTCCACCACCGATGCACTGTGGCTGCAGTAGATACGATCTACAGGATGCACCGCAGCAACTTATCAAGATTACTTCAACAGAACCTCCCTCCCCCATGTGTCATACCACAAAGAAGGACAAGAGAAGCAATGTTAAAGGAACACCATCACTTCCTGGTTCCCCTCCAAGTCACACACTATCCTGACTTGGACATATTTCGTTGTTTCTTCATCATCGCTGGGTCAACATCCTGGAATACCCCACCTAAATATATTGTGGGAGCACCATCACCACAAGGACTGCAGCAGTTCAAGGAGAAGGCCCGCCACCACCTTCTCAGAGCAACTAGGGATGGGCAATAATTGAGGCTTTGCCAATGTCACCCACATCCCAAGAACAAATACAAAAAGTATAGTAATCTCAGTAGTATTACATGGACAGAGATAGTCAATAACTTATACAGACAAAGAAAAATAATTAGAAAGTAATATACGTTAATCCTAAACCATTTCTTTTTAAGAAATGGTAAAGTCCTTTTTTGCTTTAACGAGGAATTGTACTATGTAATCATGCACAGATACAGCTCCTTCTTCATATCCATGCCTTGGTGTCAGCCAGTGGCAGTTCTCTCATCTCTGAGATGACTGTGGGTTCAAGCCCCACTCCAGAGACTTGAGCACATAATCTAGGCTGACACTTCAGTGCAGTACTGAGGGAGTGCTGCACAGTCAGAAGTGCTGTCTTTTGGATGAGCCATTAAACCGAGGCCTCATCTGCCCTCTCAGGTGGATGTAAAAGATCCCACGGTACTATTCGAAGAAGAGCAGGCTAGTTCTCCCCGGTGCCCTAGCAAACATTCCTCGCTCAACCAACACACCAAAAAACAGGTTAACTAGTCAATTATCTCATTGCTGTTTGTGGGACCTTGCTGTGCACAAATTGTTTGCTGCATTTCCTACATTACAGCAATGACTAAGTACTTCATTGGCTGTAAAGCGCTTCGGGATGTCCTGAGGACATGAAAGGCGCTGTATAAATGCAAGTACCTTCTTTCTTCTTACTATGGAAAGGATTTGGGCATCAGTGACAAAAAAAAGGAAGGTTTTTTTGAGCATGTATTATCCTGCAGTTACAAGATGTGAAGTATGTTAATGATTAAAGAAATATTCACTCTCAAACACGCCAGGTCTCGTACTTTGCGAGCAGGAATGCTTCACTCACCCAATGTACTCATTGTTCATTCCGGAAAGAAACCTTTAAAATAAAGATAAACTCATTGTATATGTCACATGTAAGTTAACCAAAATGGATCTGTGCAGTGTTACCAACGCTCTCATACACTCTGTCTCACATACTGAGGCCTTCCTCTCAGTTAACGTGGTGGGGTGAAATTGGGCCATGTAGCGCCAGTTTTTTAGGCACTACACTAGACATCTAAGTCCTGAAAATGGGATCCAAGACACTCCCGACTGGAAGTGCGCAGGACGCCAGCTTGGCAAAGGGGTTTGCGCATACATCCCTAATGACCACCCGCAGCATGCAGAGTAAGGAGAATATGACGCGGATCAGAGTGCAACGCTGATTTGAAGGCCATGCTGATATTTTGGAACTGCACACTCCAGCCAACGCCCAGTCTTAACCTTGCACATCTGAGCAGGACTTAAAAGACATGAAGGACCCCCCACCCCCCCTCCCACCAGCACTATTTAAAGGGATCATGAAGTACTTACAGGTTAGTTGCTGGATTACTTCTTCTGGCTGCTGGTCAATTGTACATGTTTTTGGAGGTTTCCGCTACTTGGATAAAATTTCAATACTCTACAGAGAGAGTGGTCTGGGGCTGGTTTTGCTGTACACTTTGTGTCATTTAAAATATTCTGCTGAAAAAGTTGCTTCCAGACATGGGTGGCCTGGTAGGGCTTCCTCTGGGAATTGAACATGAATGGGAGAATGAAAAGAGGCCACGCAGAGCAGCTGCTAGAAGAAGGAGCAGGAGGAGGAGGTACAGGACACTCAGCAGGAGGCCATGTCCGTGGAGAGTCTTCGGGGAACAATTCTCTTACCTCAATTTCAGCGACGCCCAGTGCATTGGATATCTTCAGTTCACTGAAGAGGTCATGGCTGAAATTTGTCAACTGCAGCAGCCACAACTGCAGCCTCAAAGCAGGCAAGGACTGTATTGCCTGTGATGTCAAGGTGACCGTAGCTCTTAATTTTTATGATTCTGGCTCCTTTCTGGCTGCTGCTGGAGTTATAAGCAACATCTCGCAGTTTGCAGTGCACTGCAGTATAAGGGAGGTCACTGAGGCTCTCTATACAATGAGGAACACATTCATCTCATACCCGCTTGCCAGAGACAAACAGGAGGAGCGAGCTCAAGGTTTTACTCAGGTTACAAGCATACTCAGGTTGCCAAGCATGCTCCTCTTCTGAACTCGGCCATGTTCACGAACAGAAAGGGATTCAACTCCCTCAATGTGCAGCTGGTGTGCGATCGCATGCAGCGCATCATGCAGGTCAATGACCGCTATCCTGGCAGCAGTCATGATTCGTTCATTCTGCGGCAGTCCTCTATTCCACCTGTACTTCAACCGGCACGGCAAGTCAAATGCTGGCTACTGGGCGACAAGTGTTAACCCCTCATGAAATGGCTCATGACTCCGGTCAGGAACCCACGCATACGTGCGCAGCAGGCGTACAATGAGAGCCATTCTGCAACAAGGAACATCACAGAGCACACCATAGGCGTCCTCAAGCAACGCTTCAGCTGCCTGGACCGCTCTGGAGAAGCCCTGCAGTACTCAGCTGAGGGGGTATCAAGATTTGCCGTCATATGCTGCATGCTACACAACCTGGCCATTATGAGGGAACAGCCCTTGCCATCACCTGTCAGGCGAGAACCTGAGGAGCATAAGCAAGAGGAGGAGGAGGAGGAAGAAGAGGAGGAAGAGGAACGGAGGCTATAACATAGACATGCCCGTTCTGCCAGGGCTCTACGTGATCAGATTATAAATGAGCGACACCAATAACCTCAACTGCACCTCCTCATTCACTAACAGTCCCACACTCCTCACCTTTCCTCTCCCACATTACCATCAAATCATCCTCCTTATGATTACACATAAAACCACCACCAAATGCAAATTCAAATGCACATTTATAAATTAGCACATGAAATTATGCAAACAAAATGAGACTATTCACCTTTGTTCATTTCCTTAGTGCCTGTTGTTCGTGTGCCTTTACCTTTCCTACTGCTCCTACGAGGCGCTTCCCCAGTGGCTGGAGCATGGGAACTGGAAGGCTGCTGACATTCAGTTGAGGAGTCTGAAGATGGCCTTGGAGGTCGACCTCGAGCATCTCTGGGCCTACAGGGACCGGCTTCAGACTGCACCATCTCGGCCTGGGCTGCAGCAGTCTGGGCCAGCTGGCTGGCAGGCAACAGCAAGGGCACTGGCGGAGTGGCAGGGGTGGGAGCAGGAATTCTGTCATCCTGAGAGAGCCATGATGTGGAGATGCTGGTGATGGACTGGGGTTGACAATTGTAAACAATTTTACAACACCAAGTTATAGTCCAGCAATTTTATTTTAAATTCACAAGCTTTTGGAGGCTTCCTCCTTCCTCAGGTGAACGTTGTTGGAAACGTTACAATCCTGAGAGAGGATAGCAGGTTCATGTTCCATGGAGCCACTGCCACTCTCCCGGGGCAGCGCCTCAGCATTCCTGGTGATCAGCTGGAGAACAGATTGCTGGACTGCTGTCCCTACACCTTGGGACATGTCAAGAACTACTCTCACTTAACTCTCCACCACTGGTCTTTACAGCTTGTGACTCACTGGTCTCTGTGATTGCTGGGCTCCTGTTCCCAGGACCCAGTGACCTGTGAATCTGTGACCTGTGAATTTATGACCTGTGATTCTGTGAGCTGTGAATCTGTGACCTGTGAATTTATGACCTGTGATTCTGTGACCTATGATTCTGTGACCTGTTAATTTGTGGCCCTTTCTCAGCACTATTGTTTCTTTTAGAGCATTAGCTACAGTTACCCACAACAGCTTTCATCGCTCATGCTCAATATATTATTTTGCTCTTAAAATGGTTTTCATCCTAACCTACTCTCATTTAGTTACACTCCCTTAAGCCCCCCTATAATTACCGAGCGATCAGGAACTTTAACACCGAGGGATCAGGAAATTTAACACCGAGCAATCAGGAACTTTATCACCGAGCGATCAGGAACTTTAACACCGAGCGATCAGGAACTTTAACACCGAGCGATCAGGAACTTTAACACCGAGCGATCAGGAACTTTAACACCGAGTGATCAGGAACTTTAACAATGAGCGATCAGGAACTTTATCACCGAGCGATCCGGAACTTTAACAATGAGCGATCAGGAACTTTAACACCGAGCGATCAGGAACTTTAACACCGAGCGATCAGGAACTTTGACACTGAGTCAATAGCAACTTTAATACTGAGTGATCAGGAACGTTAGCACTGAGTGAACAGCCATTATAGTCATCGGGCTCAGTTCAGTGATCTCCTAGTGCTGGAGGTGGAGAACATCAATCAAGAGGTGTACTGGTCGAAGTATTGCCTTACAGTGATATATCTTATCTCCAACCAGCAGTCTTGTTCAGCGAGGAACTGTAACACTGAGTGATCCGGAACTTTCACACTGAACGATCAGGAACTGTAACACTGAGTGATCAGGAACTTTCACACTGAGTGACCGGAACTTTCACACTGAGTGATCGGGAACTTTCACACTGAGTGATCGGGAACTTTCACACTGAGTGATCGGGAACTTTCACACTGAGTGATCGGGAAGTTTCACACTGTGTGATCGGGAACTTTCACACTGAGTGATCGGGAACTTTCACACTGTGTGATCGGGAAGTTGCACACTGTGTGATCGGGAACTTTCACACTGAGTGATCAGGAACTTTCACACTGAGTGATCAGGAACTTTCACACTGAACGATCAGGAAATTTCACACTGAGTGATCGGGAACTTTCACACTGAGTGATCGGGAACTTTCACACAGAGTGATCGGGAACTTTCACACTGAGTGATCGGGAACTTTCACACTGAGTGATCGGGAACTTTCACACTGAGTGATCGGGAACTTTCACACTGAGTGATCAGGAACTTTCACACTGAACGATCAGGAAATTTCACACTGAGTGATCAGGAACTTTCACACTGAGTGATCGGGAACTTTCACACTGTGTGATCGGGAACTTTCACACTGAGTGATCGGGAACTTTCACACTGAGTGATCGGGAACTTTCACACTGAGTGATCGGGAACTTTCACACTGAGTGATCGGGAAGTTTCACACTGTGTGATCGGGAACTTTCACACTGAACGATCAGGAACTTTCACACTGAGTGATCAGGAACTTTCACACTGAACGATCAGGAACTTTCACACTGAGTGATCAGGAACTTTCACACTGTGTGATCAGGAACTTTCACACTGAGTGATCAGGAACTTTCACACTGTGTGATCCGGAACATTAACACTGAACGATCAGCAACTTTCACACTGAGTGATCAGGAACTTTCACACTGAACGATCAGGAACTTTCACACTGAGTGATCAGGAACTTTCACACTAAATGAACTGGAACTTTCACACTGAACGATCAGGAACTTTCACACTGAACGATCAGGAACTTTCACACTGTGTGATCAGGAACTTTCACACTGAACGATCAGGAACTTTCACACTGTGTAATCGGGAACTTTCACACTGAGTGATCAGGAACTTTCACACTGAGTGATCAGGAACTTTCACACTGAGTGATCAGGAACTTTCACACTGTGTGATCAGGAACTTTCACACTGAGTGACCAGGAACTTTCACACAGAACGATCAGGAACTTTCACACTGAACGATCAGGAACTTTCACACTGAGTGATCAGGAACTTTCACACTGAGTGATCAGGAACTTTCACACTGAACGATCAGGAACTTTCACACTGAATGACCAGGAACTTTCACACAGAACGATCAGGAACTTTCACACTGAGTGATCAGGAACTTTCACACTGAACGATCAGGAACTTTCACACTGAATGACCAGGAACTTTCACACAGAACGATCAGGAACTTTCACACTGAGTGATCAGGAACTTTCACACTGAGTGATCAGGAACTTTCACACTGAGTGAACAGGAACTTTCACACTGAGTGATCAGGAACATTCACACTGAACGATCAGGAACTTTCACACTGTGTGATCGGGAACTTTCACACTGAGTGATCAGGAACTTTCACACTGAGTGATCAGGAACTTTCACACTGAGTGATCAGGAACTTTCACACTGTGTGATCAGGAACTTTCACACTGAGTGATCAGGAACTTTCACACTGAACGATCAGGAACTTTCACACTGAACGATCAGGAACTTTCACACTGAGCGATCAGGAACTTTCACACTGAACGATCAGGAACTTTCACACTGAGTGATCAGGAACTTTCACACTGAGTGATCAGGAACTTTCACACTCAGTGATCCGGGACTTTCACACTGAACGATCAGGAACTTTCACACTGGGTGATCAGGAACTTTCACACTGAACGATCAGGAACTTTCACACTGTGTGATCAGGAACTTTCAAACTGAACGATCAGGAACTTTCACACTGGGTGATCAGGAACTTTCACACTCAGTGATCAGGGACTTTCACACTGAACGATCAGGAACTTTCACACTGGGTGATCAGGAACTTTCACACTGAACGATCAGGAACTTTCACACTGAACGATCAGGAACTTTAACACCGAATGATCAGGAACTTTAACAATGAGCGATCAGGAACTTTAACACCGAGCGATCAGGAACGTTAACACCGAGCGATCAGGAACTTTAACACTGAGCGATCAGGAACTTTAACAATGAGCGATCAGGAACTTTAACACCGAGCGATCAGGAACTTTGACACTGAGTCAATAGCAACTTTAATACTGAGTGATCAGGAACGTTAGCACTGAGTGAACAGCCATTATAGTCATCGGGCTCAGTTCAGTGATCTCCTAGTGCTGGAGGTGGAGAACATCAATCAAGAGGCGTACTGGTCGAAGTATTGCCTTACAGTGATATATCTTATCTCCAACCAGCAGTCTTGTTCAGCGAGGAACTGTAACACTGAGTGATCCGGAACTTTCACACTGAACGATCAGGAACTGTAACACTGAGTGATCAGGAACTTTCACACTGAGTGATCGGGAACTTTCACACTGAGTGATCGGGAACTTTCACACTGAGTGATCGGGAACTTTCACACTGAGTGATCAGGAACTTTCACACTGAACGATCAGGAAATTTCACACTGAGTGATCAGGAACATTCACACTGAGTGATCGGGAACTTTCACACTGTGTGATCGGGAACTTTCACACTGAGTGATCGGGAACTTTCACACTGAGTGATCGGGAACTTTCACACTGAGTGATCGGGAACTTTCACACTGAGTGATCGGGAAGTTTCACACTGTGTGATCGGGAACTTTCACGCTGAACGATCAGGAACTTTCACACTGAGTGATCAGGAACTTTCACACTGAACGATCAGGAACTTTCAGACTGAGTGATCAGGAACTTTCACACTGTGTGATCAGGAACTTTCACACTGAGTGATCAGGTACTTTCACACTGTGTGATCCGGAACATTAACACTGAACGATCAGCAACTTTCACACTGAGTGATCAGGAACTTTCACACTGAACGATCAGGAACTTTCACACTGAGTGATCAGGAACTTTCACACTGTGTGATCAGGAACTTTCACACTGAGTGATCAGGAACTTTCACACTGTGTGATCCGGAACATTAACACTGAACGATCAGTAACATTCACACTGAGTGATCAGGAACTTTCACACTGAACGATCAGGAACTTTCACATTGAGTGATCAGGATCTTTCACACCAAATGAACTGGAACTTTCACACTGAACGATCAGGAACTTTCACACTGAACGATCAGGAACTTTCACACTGTGTGATCAGGAACTTTCACACTGAACGATCAGGAACTTTCACACTGTGTGATCGGGAACTTTCACACTGAGTGATCAGGAACTTTCACACTGAGTGATCAGGAACTTTCACACTGAGTGATCAGGAACTTTCACACTGTGTGATCAGGAACTTTCACACTGAGTGACCAGGAACTTTCACACAGAACGATCAGGAACTTTCACACTGAACGATCAGGAACTTTCACACTGAGTGATCAGGAACTTTCACACTGAGTGATCAGCAACTTTCACACTGAACGATCAGGAACTTTCACACTGAATGACCAGGAACTTTCACACAGAACGATCAGGAACTTTCACACTGAGTGATCAGGAACTTTCACACTTAACGATCAGGAACTTTCACACTGAATGACCAGGAACTTTCACACAGAACGATCAGGAACTTTCACACTGAGTGATCAGGAACTTTCACAGTGAGTGATCAGGAACTTTCACACTGAGTGAACGGGAACTTTCACACTGAGTGATCGGGAACATTCACACTGTGTGATCGGGAACTTTCACACTGAGTGATCAGGAAATTTCACACTGTGTGATCAGGAACTTTCACACTGAGTGATCAGGAACTTTCACACTGAGTGATCAGGAACTTTCACACTGTGTGATCAGGAACTTTCACACTGAGTGATCAGGAACTTTCACACTGAACGATCAGGAACTTTCACACTGAGCGATCAGGAACTTTCACACTGAACGATCAGGAACTTTCACACTGAGTGATCAGGAACTTTCACACTGAGTGATCAGGAACTTTCACACTCAGTGATCAGGGACTTTCACACTGAACGATCAGGAACTTTCACACTGGCTGATCAGGAACTTTCAAACTGAACGATCAGGAACTTTCACACTGGGTGATCAGGAACTTTCACACTGTGTGATCAGGAACCTTCGCACTGAACGATCAGGAACTTTCACACTGAACGATCAGGAACTTTAACACCGAGTGATCAGGAACTTTAACAATGAGCGATCAGGAACTTTAACACCGAGCGATCAGGAACGTTAACACCGAGCGATCAGGAACTTTAACACTGAGCGATCAGGAACTTTAACAATGAGCGATCAGGAACTTTAACACCGAGCGATCAGGAACTTTGACACTGAGTCAATAGCAACTTTAATACTGAGTGATCAGGAACGTTAGCACTGAGTGAACAGCCATTATAGTCATCGGGCTCAGTTCAGTGATCTCCTAGTGCTGGAGGTGGAGAACATCAATCAAGAGGCGTACTGGTCGAAGTATTGCCTTACAGTGATATATCTTATCTCCAACCAGCAGTCTTGTTCAGCGAGGAACTGTAACACTGAGTGATCCGGAACTTTCACACTGAACGATCAGGAACTGTAACACTGAGTGATCAGGAACTTTCACACTGAGTGATCGGGAACTTTCACACTGAGTGATCGGGAACTTTCACAGTGAGTGATCGGGAACTTTCACACTGAGTGATCAGGAACTTTCACACTGAACGATCAGGAAATTTCACACTGAGTGATCAGGAACGTTCACACTGAGTGATCGGGAACTTTCACACTGAGTGATCGGGAACTTTCACACTGAGTGATCGGGAACTTTCACACTGAGTGATCGGGAAGTTTCACACTGTGTGATCGGGAACTTTCACACTGAACGATCAGGAACTTTCACACTGAGTGATCAGGAACTTTCACACTGAACGATCAGGAACTTTCACACTGTGTGATCAGGAACTTTCACACTGAGTGATCAGGAACTTTCACACTGTGTGATCAGGAACTTTCACACTGAGTGACCAGGAACTTTCACACAGAACGATCAGGAACTTTCACACTGAACGATCAGGAACTTTCACACTGAGTGATCAGGAACTTTCACACTGAGTGATCAGGAACTTTCACACTGAACGATCAGGAACTTTCACACTGAATGACCAGGAACTTTCACACAGAACGATCAGGAACTTTCACACTGAGTGATCAGGAACTTTCACACTGTGTGATCAGGAACTTTCACACTGAACGATCAGGAACTTTCACACTGTGTGATCGGGAACTTTCACACTGAGTGATCAGGAACTTTCACACTGAGTGATCAGGAACTTTCACACTGTGTGATCAGGAACTTTCACACTGAGTGACCAGGAACTTTCACACAGAACGATCAGGAACTTTCACACTGAACGATCAGGAACTTTCACACTGAGTGATCAGGAACTTTCACACTGAGTGATCAGGAACTTTCACACTGAACGATCAGGAACTTTCACACTGAATGACCAGGAACTTTCACACAGAACGATCAGGAACTTTCACACTGAGTGATCAGGAACTTTCACACTGAACGATCAGGAACTTTCACACTGAATGACCAGGAACTTTCACACAGAACGATCAGGAACTTTCACACTGAGTGATCAGGAACTTTAACACCGAGCGATCAGGAACGTTAACACCGAGCGATCAGGAACTTTAACACTGAGCGATCAGGAACTTTAACAATGAGCGATCAGGAACTTTAACACCGAGCGATCAGGAACTTTGACACTGAGTCAATAGCAACTTTAATACTGAGTGATCAGGAACGTTAGCACTGAGTGAACAGCCATTATAGTCATCGGGCTCAGTTCAGTGATCTCCTAGTGCTGGAGGTGGAGAACATCAATCAAGAGGCGTACTGGTCGAAGTATTGCCTTACAGTGATATATCTTATCTCCAACCAGCAGTCTTGTTCAGCGAGGAACTGTAACACTGAGTGATCCGGAACTTTCACACTGAACGATCAGGAACTGTAACACTGAGTGATCAGGAACTTTCACACTGAGTGATCGGGAACTTTCACACTGAGTGATCGGGAACTTTCACACTGAGTGATCGGGAACTTTCACACTGAGTGATCAGGAACTTTCACACTGAACGATCAGGAAATTTCACACTGAGTGATCAGGAACGTTCACACTGAGTGATCGGGAACTTTCACACTGTGTGATCGGGAACTTTCACACTGAGTGATCGGGAACTTTCACACTGAGTGATCGGGAACTTTCACACTGAGTGATCGGGAAC
Source organism: Heptranchias perlo (assembly GCF_035084215.1). NCBI lineage: Eukaryota > Metazoa > Chordata > Chondrichthyes > Hexanchiformes > Hexanchidae > Heptranchias > Heptranchias perlo. The sequence continues at coordinate 95,205,212 of NC_090328.1, read as the reverse complement.
TTTCACACTGAACGATCAGGAAGTTTCACACTGTGTGATCGGGAACTTTCACACTGAACGATCAGGAACTTTCACACTGAGTGATCAGGAACTTTCACACTGAACGATCAGGAACTTTCACACTGTGTGATCAGGAACTTTCACACTGAGTGATCAGGAACATTCACACTGTGTGATCAGGAACTTTCACACTGAACGATCAGGAACTTTCACACTGTGTGATCGGGAACTTTCACACTGAGTGATCAGGAACTTTCACACTGAGTGATCAGGAACTTTCACACTGTGTGATCAGGAACTTTCACACTGAGTGACCAGGAACTTTCACACAGAACGATCAGGAACTTTCACACTGAACGATCAGGAACTTTCACACTGAGTGATCAGGAACTTTCACACTGAGTGATCAGGAACTTTCACACTGAACGATCAGGAACTTTCACACTGAATGACCAGGAACTTTCACACAGAACGATCAGGAACTTTCACACTGAGTGATCAGGAACTTTCACACTGAACGATCAGGAACTTTCACACTGAATGACCAGGAAGTTTCACACAGAACGATCAGGAACTTTCACACTGAGTGATCAGGAACTTTCACACTGAGTGATCAGGAACTTTCACACTGAGTGATCAGGAACTTTCACATGAACGATCAGGAACTTTCACACTGTGTGATCGGGAACTTTCACACTGAGTGATCAGGAACTTTCACACTGTGTGATCAGGAACTTTCACACTGAGTGATCAGGAACTTTCACACTGAGTGATCAGGAACTTTCACACTGAGTGATCAGGAACTTTCACACTGTGTGATCAGGAACTTTCACACTGAACGATCAGGAACTTTCACACTGAACGATCAGGAACTTTCACACTGAACGATCAGGAACTTTCACACTGAGTGATCAGGAACTTTCACACTGAGTGATCAGGAACTTTCACACTCAGTGATCAGGGACTTTCACACTGAACGATCAGGAACTTTCACACTGGGTGATCAGGAACTTTCACACTGAACGATCAGGAACTTTCACACTGTGTGATCAGGAACTTTCACACTGAACGATCAGGAACTTTCACACTGGGTGATCAGGAACTTTCACACTGTGTGATCAGGAACTTTCACACTGAACGATCAGGAACTTTCACACTGAACGATCAGGAACTTTCACACTGACCGATCAGGAAAATTCACACTGAACGATCAGGAACTTTCACACGGAACGATCAGGAACTTTCACACTCAATGATCAGGGACTTTCACACTGAGTGATCAGGAACTTTCACACTGTGTGATCAGGAACTTTCACACTGAGTGATCAGGAACTTTCACACTGTGTGATCCGGAACATTAACACTGAACGATCAGCAACATTCACACTGAGTGATCAGGAACTTTCACACTGAGTGATCAGGAACTTTCACACTAAATGAACTGGAACTTTCACACTGAACGATCAGGAACTTTCACACTGAACGATCAGGAACTTTCACACTGTGTGATCAGGAACTTTCACACTGAACGATCAGGAACTTTCACACTGTGTGATCGGGAACTTTCACACTGAGTGATCAGGAACTTTCACACTGAGTGATCAGGAACTTTCACACTGAACGATCAGGAACTTTCACACTGAATGACGAGGAACTTTCACACAGAACGATCAGGAACTTTCACACTGAGTGATCAGGAACTTTCACACTGAACGATCAGGAACTTTCACACTGAATGACCAGGAACTTTCACACAGAACGATCAGGAACTTTCACACTGAGTGATCAGGAACTTTCACAGTGAGTGATCAGGAACTTTCACACTGAGTGAACAGGAACTTTCACACTGAGTGATCAGGAACATTCACACTGTGTGATCGGGAACTTTCACACTGAGTGATCAGGAAATTTCACACTGTGTGATCAGGAACTTTCACACTGAGTGATCAGGAACTTTCACACTGAGTGATCAGGAACTTTCACACTGTGTGATCAGGAACTTTCACACTGAGTGATCAGGAACTTTCACACTGAACGATCAGGAACTTTCACACTGAGCGATCAGGAACTTTCACACTGAACGATCAGGAACTTTCACACTGAGTGATCAGGAACTTTCACACTGAGTGATCAGGAACTTTCACACTCAGTGATCAGGGACTTTCACACTGAACGATCAGGAACTTTCACACTGGCTGATCAGGAACTTTCAAACTGAACGATCAGGAACTTTCACACTGGGTGATCAGGAACTTTCACACTGTGTGATCAGGAACTTTCGCACTGAACGATCAGGAACTTTCACACTGAACGATCAGGAACTTTAACACCGAGTGATCAGGAACTTTAACAATGAGCGATCAGGAACTTTAACACCGAGCGATCAGGAACGTTAACACCGAGCGATCAGGAACTTTAACACTGAGCGATCAGGAACTTTAACAATGAGCGATCAGGAACTTTAACACCGAGCGATCAGGAACTTTGACACTGAGTCAATAGCAACTTTAATACTGAGTGATCAGGAACGTTAGCACTGAGTGAACAGCCATTATAGTCATCGGGCTCAGTTCAGTGATCTCCTAGTGCTGGAGGTGGAGAACATCAATCAAGAGGCGTACTGGTCGAAGTATTGCCTTACAGTGATATATCTTATCTCCAACCAGCAGTCTTGTTCAGCGAGGAACTGTAACACTGAGTGATCCGGAACTTTCACACTGAACGATCAGGAACTTTCACACTGAGTGATCGGGAACTTTCACACTGAGTGATCGGGAACTTTCACAGTGAGTGATCGGGAACTTTCACACTGAGTGATCAGGAACTTTCACACTGAACGATCAGGAAATTTCACACTGAGTGATCAGGAACGTTCACACTGAGTGATCGGGAACTTTCACACTGAGTGATCGGGAACTTTCACACTGAGTGATCGGGAACTTTCACACTGAGTGATCGGGAAGTTTCACACTGTGTGATCGGGAACTTTCACACTGAACGATCAGGAACTTTCACACTGAGTGATCAGGAACTTTCACACTGAACGATCAGGAACTTGCACACTGTGTGATCAGGAACTTTCACACTGAGTGATCAGGAACTTTCACACTGTGTGATCAGGAACTTTCACACTGAGTGACCAGGAACTTTCACACAGAACGATCAGGAACTTTCACACTGAACGATCAGGAACTTTCACACTGAGTGATCAGGAACTTTCACACTGAGTGATCAGGAACTTTCACACTGAACGATCAGGAACTTTCACACTGAATGACCAGGAACTTTCACACAGAACGATCAGGAACTTTCACACTGAGTGATCAGGAACTTTCACACTGTGTGATCAGGAACTTTCACACTGAACGATCAGGAACTTTCACACTGTGTGATCGGGAACTTTCACACTGAGTGATCAGGAACTTTCACACTGAGTGATCAGGAACTCTCACACTGTGTGATCAGGAACTTTCACACTGAGTGACCAGGAACTTTCACACAGAACGATCAGGAACTTTCACACTGAACGATCAGGAACTTTCACACTGAGTGATCAGGAACTTTCACACTGAGTGATCAGGAACTTTCACACTGAACGATCAGGAACTTTCACACTGAATGACCAGGAACTTTCACACAGAACGATCAGGAACTTTCACACTGAGTGATCAGGAACTTTCACACTGAACGATCAGGAACTTTCACACTGAATGACCAGGAACTTTCACACAGAACGATCAGGAACTTTCACACTGAGTGATCAGGAACTTTAACACCGAGCGATCAGGAACGTTAACACCGAGCGATCAGGAACTTTAACACTGAGCGATCAGGAACTTTAACAATGAGCGATCAGGAACTTTAACACCGAGCGATCAGGAACTTTGACACTGAGTCAATAGCAACTTTAATACTGAGTGATCAGGAACGTTAGCACTGAGTGAACAGCCATTATAGTCATCGGGCTCAGTTCAGTGATCTCCTAGTGCTGGAGGTGGAGAACATCAATCAAGAGGCGTACTGGTCGAAGTATTGCCTTACAGTGATATATCTTATCTCCAACCAGCAGTCTTGTTCAGCGAGGAACTGTAACACTGAGTGATCGGGAACTTTCACACTGAGTGATCGGGAACTTTCACACTGAGTGATCGGGAACTTTCACACTGAGTGATCAGGAACTTTCACACTGTGTGATCGGGAACTTTCACACTGAGTGATCGGGAACTTTCACACTGAGTGATCGGGAACTTTCACACTGAGTGATCGGGAACTTTCACACTGAACGATCAGGAAGTTTCACACTGTGTGATCGGGAACTTTCACACTGAACGATCAGGAACTTTCACACTGAGTGATCAGGAACTTTCACACTGAACGATCAGGAACTTTCACACTGTGTGATCAGGAACTTTCACACTGAGTGATCAGGAACTTTCACACTGTGTGATCAGGAACTTTCACACTGAGTGACCAGGAACTTTCACACAGAACGATCAGGAACTTTCACACAGAACGATCAGGAACTTTCACACTGAGTGATCAGGAACTTTCACACTGAGTGATCAGGAACTTTCACACTGAACGATCAGGAAATTTCACACTGAGTGATCAGGAACGTTCACACTGAGTGATCGGGAACTTTCACACTGAGTGATCGGGAACTTTCACACTGAGTGATCGGGAACTTTCACACTGAGTGATCGGGAAGTTTCACACTGTGTGATCGGGAACTTTCACACAGAACGATCAGGAACTTTCACACTGAACGATCAGGAACTTTCACACTGAGTGATCAGGAACTTTCACACTGAGTGATCAGGAACTTTCACACTGAACGATCAGGAACTTTCACACTGAATGACCAGGAACTTTCACACAGAACGATCAGGAACTTTCACACTGAGTGATCAGGAACTTTCACACTGAACGATCAGGAACTTTCACACTGAATGACCAGGAACTTTCACACAGAACGATCAGGAACTTTCACACTGAGTGATCAGGAACTTTCACACTGAGTGATCAGGAACTTTCACATGAACGATCAGGAACTTTCACACTGTGTGATCGGGAACTTTCACACTGAGTGATCAGGAACTTTCACACTGTGTGATCAGGAACTTTCACACTGAGTGATCAGGAACTTTCACACTGAGTGATCAGGAACTTTCACACTGAGTGATCAGGAACTTTCACACTGTGTGATCAGGAACTTTCACACTGAACGATCAGGAACTTTCACACTGAACGATCAGGAACTTTCACACTGAACGATCAGGAACTTTCACACTGAGTGATCAGGAACTTTCACACTGAGTGATCAGGAACTTTCACACTCAGTGATCAGGGACTTTCACACTGAACGATCAGGAACTTTCACACTGGGTGATCAGGAACTTTCACACTGAACGATCAGGAACTTTCACACTGTGTGATCAGGAACTTTCACACTGAACGATCAGGAACTTTCACACTGGGTGATCAGGAACTTTCACACTGTGTGATCAGGAACTTTCACACTGAACGATCAGGAACTTTCACACTGAACGATCAGGAACTTTCACACTGACCGATCAGGAAAATTCACACTGAACGATCAGGAACTTTCACACGGAACGATCAGGAACTTTCACACTGAATGATCAGGGACTTTCACACTGAGTGATCAGGAACTTTCACACTGTGTGATCAGGAACTTTCACACTGAGTGATCAGGAACTTTCACACTGTGTGATCCGGAACATTAACACTGAACGATCAGCAACATTCACACTGAGTGATCAGGAACTTTCACACTGAACGATCAGGAACTTTCACACTGAGTGATCAGGAACTTTCACACTAAATGAACTGGAACTTTCACACTGAACGATCAGGAACTTTCACACTGAACGATCAGGAACTTTCACACTGTGTGATCAGGAACTTTCACACTGAACGATCAGGAACTTTCACACTGTGTGATCGGGAACTTTCACACTGAGTGATCAGGAACTTTCACACTGAGTGATCAGGAACTTTCACACTGTGTGATCAGGAACTTTCACACTCAGTGATCATGAACTTTCACACTGTGTGATCAGGAACTTTCACACTGAGTGACCAGGAACTTTCACACAGAACGATCAGGAACTTTCACACTGAACGATCAGGAACTTTCACACTGAGTGATCAGGAACTTTCACACTGAGTGATCAGGAAATTTCACACTGAACGATCAGGAACTTTCACACTGAATGACCAGGAACTTTCACACAGAACGATCAGGAACTTTCACACTGAGTGATCAGGAACTTTCACACTGAACGATCAGGAACTTTCTCACTGAATGACCAGGAACTTTCACACAGAACGATCAGGAACTTTCACACTGAGTGATCAGGAACTTTCACACTGAGTGATCAGGAACTTTCACACTGAGTGAACAGGAACTTTCACACTGAGTGATCAGGAACATTCACACTGTGTGATCGGGAACTTTCACACTGAGTGATCAGGAAATTTCACACTGTGTGATCAGGAACTTTCACACTGAGTGATCAGGAACTTTCACACTGAGTGATCAGGAACTTTCACACTGAGTGATCAGGAACTTTCACACTGTGTGATCAGGAACTTTCACACTGAGTGATCAGGAACTTTCACACTGAACGATCAGGAACTTTCACACTGAGCGATCAGGAACTTTCACACTGAACGATCAGGAACTTTCACACTGAGTGATCAGGAACTTTCACACTGAGTGATCAGGAACTTTCACACTCAGTGATCAGGGACTTTCACACTGAACGATCAGGAACTTTCACACTGGCTGATCTGGAACTTTCAAACTGAACGATCAGGAACTTTCACACTGGGTGATCAGGAACTTTCACACTGTGTGATCAGGAACTTTCACACTGAACGATCAGGAACTTTCACACTGAACGATCAGGAACTTTAACACCGAGTGATCAGGAACTTTAACAATGAGCGATCAGGAACTTTAACACCGAGCGATCAGGAACGTTAACACCGAGCGATCAGGAACTTTAACACTGAGCGATCAGGAACTTTAACAATGAGCGATCAGGAACTTTAACACCGAGCGATCAGGAACTTTGACACTGAGTCAATAGCAACTTTAATACTGAGTGATCAGGAACGTTAGCACTGAGTGAACAGCCATTATAGTCATCGGGCTCAGTTCAGTGATCTCCTAGTGCTGGAGGTGGAGAACATCAATCAAGAGGCGTACTGGTCGAAGTATTGCCTTACAGTGATATATCTTATCTCCAACCAGCAGTCTTGTTCAGCGAGGAACTGTAACACTGAGTGATCCGGAACTTTCACACTGAACGATCAGGAACTGTAACACTGAGTGATCAGGAACTTTCACACTGAGTGATCGGGAACTTTCACACTGAGTGATCGGGAACTTTCACACTGAGTGATCGGGAACTTTCACACTGAGTGATCAGGAACTTTCACACTGAACGATCAGGAAATTTCACACTGAGTGATCAGGAACTTTCACACTGAGTGATCGGGAACTTTCACACTGTGTGATCGGGAACTTTCACACTGAGTGATCGGGAACTTTCACACTGAGTGATCGGGAACTTTCACACTGAGTGATCGGGAAGTTTCACACTGTGTGATCGGGAACTTTCACACTGTACGATCAGGAACTTTCACACTGAGTGATCAGGAACTTTCACACTGAACGATCAGGAACTTTCACACTGTGTGATCAGGAATTTTCACACTGAACGATCAGGAACTTTCACACTGTGTGATCGGGAACTTTCACACTGAGTGATCAGGAACTTTCACACTGTGTGATCAGGAACTTTCACACTGAGTGATCAGGAACTTTCACACTGTGTGATCAGGAACTTTCACACTGAGTGACCAGGAACTTTCACACAGAACGATCAGGAACTTACACACTGAACGATCAGGAACTTTCACACTGAGTGATCAGGAACTTTCACACTGAGTGATCAGGAACTTTCACACTGAACGATCAGGAACTTTCACACTGAATGACCAGGAACTTTCACACACAACGATCAGGAACTTTCACACTGAGTGATCAGGAACTTTCACACTGAACGATCAGGAACTTTCACACTGAATGACCAGGAACTTTCACACAGAACGATCAGGAACTTTCACACTGAGTGATCAGGAACTTTCACACTGAGTGATCAGGAACTTTCACACTGAGTGATCAGGAACTTTCACACTGAACGATCAGGAACTTTCACACTGTGTGATCGGGAACTTTCACACTGAGTGATCAGGAACTTTCACACTGTGTGATCAGGAACTTTCACACTGAGTGATCAGGAACTTTCACACTGAGTGATCAGGAACTTTCACACTGAGTGATCAGGAACTTTCACACTGTGTGATCAGGAACTTTCACACTGAGTGATCAGGAACTTTCACACTGAACGATCAGGAACTTTCACACTGAACGATCAGGAACTTTCACACTGAGCGATCAGGAACTTTCACACTGAACGATCAGGAACTTTCACACTGAGTGATCAGGAACTTTCACACTCAGTGATCAGGGACTTTCACACTGAACGATCAGGAACTTTCACACTGGGTGATCAGGAACTTTCACAATGAACGATCAGGAACTTTCACACTGTGTGATCAGGAACTTTCACACAGAACGATCAGGAACTTTCACACTGGGTGATCAGGAACTTTCACACTGTGTGATCAGGAACTTTCACACTGAACGATCAGGAACTTTCACACTGTGTGATCAGGAACTTTCACACTGAACGATCAGGAACTTTCACACTGTGTGATCGGGAACTTTCACACTGAGTGATCAGGAACTTTCACACTGTGTGATCAGGAACTTTCACACTGAGTGATCAGGAACTTTCACACTGTGTGATCAGGAACTTTCACACTGAGTGACCAGGAACTTTCACACAGAACGATCAGGAACTTTCACACTGAACGATCAGGAACTTTCACACTGAGTGATCAGGAACTTTCACACTGAGTGATCAGGAACTTTCACACTGAACGATCAGGAACTTTCACACTGAATGACCAGGAACTTTCACACAGAACGATCAGGAACTTTCACACTGAGTGATCAGGAACTTTCACACTGAACGATCAGGAACTTTCACACTGAATGACCAGGAACTTTCACACAGAACGATCAGGAACTTTCACACTGAGTGTTCAGGAACTTTCACACTGAGTGATCAGGAACTTTCACACTGAGTGATCAGGAACTTTCACACTGAATGATCAGGAACTTTCACACTGTGTGATCGGGAACTTTCACACTGAGTGATCAGGAACTTTCACACTGTGTGATCAGGAACTTTCACACTGAGTGATCAGGAACATTCACACTGAGTGATCAGGAACTTTCACACTGAGTGATCAGGAACTTTCACACTGTGTGATCAGGAACTTTCACACTGAGTGATCAGGAACTTTCACACTGAACGATCAGGAACTTTCACACTGAACGATCAGGAACTTTCACACTGAGCGATCAGGAACTTTCACACTGAACGATCAGGAACTTTCACACTGAGTGATCAGGAACTTTCACACTGAGTGATCAGGAACTTTCACACTCAGTGATCAGGGACTTTCACACTGAACGATCAGGAACTTTCACACTGGGTGATCAGGAACTTTCACACTGAACGATCAGGAACTTTCACACTGTGTGATCAGGAACTTTCACACTGAACGATCAGGAACTTTCACACTGGGTGATCAGGAACTTTCACACTGTGTGATCAGGAACTTTCACACTGAACGATCAGGAACTTTCACACTGAACGATCAGGAACTTTCACACTGACCGATCAGGAAAATTCACACTGAACGATCAGGAACTTTCACACGGAATGATCAGGAACTTTCACACTGAATGATCAGGGACTTTCACACTGAGTGATCAGGAACTTTCACACTGAACGATCAGGAACTTTCACACTGAACGATCAGGAACTTTCACACTGAATGATAAGGAACTTTCACACTGTGTGATCAGGAACTTTAACACCGAGCGATCAGGAACTTTATCACCGAGCGATCAGGAACTTTAACACCGAGCGATCAGGAACTTTAACACCGAGCGATCAGGAAATTTATCACCGAGCGATCAGGAACTTCAACACCGATGGATCAGGAACTTTCACACTGAGTGATCAGGAACTTTCACACTGTGTGATCAGGAACTTTCACACTGAGTGATCAGGAACTTTCACACTGAACGATCAGGAACTTTCACACTGAACGATCAGGAACTTTCACACTGAGCGATCAGGAACTTTCACACTGAACGATCAGGAACTTTCACACTGAGTGATCAGGAAATTTCACACTCAGTGATCAGGGACTTTCACACTGAACGATCAGGAACTTTCACACTGGGTGATCAGGAACTTTCACAATGAACGATCAGGAACTTTCACACTGTGTGATCAGGAACTTTCACACAGAACGATCAGGAACTTTCACACTGGGTGATCAGGAACTTTCACACTGTGTGATCAGGAACTTTCACACTGAACGATCAGGAACTTTCACACTGTGTGATCAGGAACTTTCACACTGAACGATCAGGAACTTTCACACTGTGTGATCGGGAACTTTCACACTGAGTGATCAGGAACTTTCACACTGTGTGATCAGGAACTTTCACACTGAGTGATCAGGAACTTTCACACTGTGTGATCAGGAACTTTCACACTGAGTGACCAGGAACTTTCACACAGAACGATCAGGAACTTTCACACTGAACGATCAGGAACTTTCACACTGAGTGATCAGGAACTTTCACACTGAGTGATCAGGAACTTTCACACTGAACGATCAGGAACTTTCACACTGAATGACCAGGAACTTTCACACAGAACGATCAGGAACTTTCACACTGAGCGATCAGGAACTTTCACACTGAGTGATCAGGAACTTTCACACTGAACGATCAGGAACTTTCACACTGAATGACCAGGAACTTTCACACAGAACGATCAGGAACTTTCACACTGAGTGATCAGGAACTTTCACACTGAGTGATCAGGAACTTTCACACTGAGTGATCAGGAACTTTCACACTGAATGATCAGGAACTTTCACACTGTGTGATCGGGAACTTTCACACTGAGTGATCAGGAACTTTCACACTGTGTGATCAGGAACTTTCACACTGAGTGATCAGGAACATTCACACTGAGTGATCAGGAACTTTCACACTGAGTGATCAGGAACTTTCACACTGTGTGATCAGGAACTTTCACACTGAGTGATCAGGAACTTTCACACTGAACGATCAGGAACTTTCACACTGAACGATCAGGAACTTTCACACTGAGCGATCAGGAACTTTCACACTGAACGATCAGGAACTTTCACACTGAGTGATCAGGAACTTTCACACTGAGTGATCAGGAACTTTCACACTCAGTGATCAGGGACTTTCACACTGAACGATCAGGAACTTTCACACTGGGTGATCAGGAACTTTCACACTGAACGATCAGGAACTTTCACACTGTGTGATCAGGAACTTTCACACTGAACGATCAGGAACTTTCACACTGGGTGATCAGGAACTTTCACACTGTGTGATCAGGAACTTTCACACTGAACGATCAGGAACTTTCACACTGAACGATCAGGAACTTTCACACTGACCGATCAGGAAAATTCACACTGAACGATCAGGAACTTTCACACGGAATGATCAGGAACTTTCACACTGAATGATCAGGGACTTTCACACTGAGTGATCAGGAACTTTCACACTGAACGATCAGGAACTTTCACACTGAACGATCAGGAACTTTCACACTGAATGATAAGGAACTTTCACACTGTGTGATCAGGAACTTTAACACCGAGCGATCAGGAACTTTATCACCGAGCGATCAGGAACTTTAACACCGAGCGATCAGGAACTTTAACACCGAGCGATCAGGAAATTTATCACCGAGCGATCAGGAACTTCAACACCGATGGATCAGGAACTTTATCACCGAGCGATCCGGAACTTTAACAATGTGCGATCAGGAACTTTAACACCGAGCGATCAGGAACTTTAACACCGAGCGATCAGGAACTTTATCACCAAGCGATCAGGAACTTTAACACCGAGGGATCAGGAACTTTATCACCGAGCGATCAGGAACTTTAACAATGAGCGATCAGGAACTTTATCACCGAGCGATCAGGAACTTTAACACCGAGGGATCAGGAACTTTAACACCGAGCGATCAGGAACTTTAACAATGAGCGATCAGGAACTTTAACACCGAGCGATCAGGAACTTTAACACCGAGTGATCAGGAACTTTAACAATGAGCGATCAGGAACTTTAACACCGAGCGATCAGGAACGTTAACACCGAGCGATCAGGAACTTTAACACTGAGCGATCAGGAACTTTAACAATGAGCGATCAGGAACTTTAACACCGAGCGATCAGGAACTTTGACACTGAGTCAATAGCAACTTTAATACTGAGTGATCAGGAACGTTAGCACTGAGTGAACAGCCATTATAGTCATCGGGCTCAGTTCAGTGATCTCCTAGTGCTGGAGGTGGAGAACATCAATCAAGAGGCGTACTGGTCGAAGTATTGCCTTACAGTGATATATCTTATCTCCAACCAGCAGTCTTGTTCAGCGAGGAACTGTAACACTGAGTGATCCGGATCTTTCACACTGAACGATCAGGAACTGTAACACTGAGTGATCAGGAACTTTCACACTGAGTGATCGGGAACTTTCACACTGAGTGATCGGGAACATTCACACTGAGTGATCGGGAACTTTCACACTGAGTGATCGGGAAGTTTCACACTGTGTGATCGGGAACTTTCACACTGAGTGATCGGGAACTTTCACACTGAGTGATCGGGAAGTTTCACACTGTGTGATCGGGAACTTTCACACTGAGTGATCGGGAACTTTCACAATGAGTGATCAGGAACTTTCACACTGAACGATCAGGAAATTTCACACTGAGTGATCAGGAACTTTCACACTGAGTGATCGGGAACTTTCACACTGTGTGATCGGGAACTTTCACACAGAGTGATCGGGAACTTTCACACTGAGTGATCGGGAACTTTCACACTGAGTGATCGGGAACTTTCACACTGAGTGATCGGGAACTTTCACACTGAGTGATCGGGAACTTTCACACTGAGTGATCGGGAACTTTCACACTGAGTGATGGGGAAGTTTCACACTGTGTGATCGGGAACTTTCACACTGAACGATCAGGAACTTTCACACTGAGTGATCAGGAACTTTCACACTGAACGATCAGGAACTTTCACACTGAGTGATCAGGAACTTTCACACTGAACGATCAGGAACTTTCACACTGAGTGATCAGGAACTTTCACACTGTGTGATCCGGAATATTAACACTGAACGATCAGCAACTTTCACACTGAGTGATCAGGAACTTTCACACTGAACGATCAGGAACTTTCACACTGAGTGATCAGGAACTTTCACACTGAGTGATCAGGAACTTTCACACTGTGTCATCAGGAACTTTCACACTGAGTGACCAGGAACTTTCACACAGAACGATCAGGAACTTTCACACTGAACGATCAGGAACTTTCACACTGAGTGATCAGGAACTTTCACACTGAGTGATCAGGAACTTTCACACTGAACGATCAGGAACTTTCACACTGAATGACCAGGAACTTTCACACAGAACGATCAGGAACTTTCACACTGAGTGATCAGGAACTTTCACAATAAATGAACTGGAACTTTCACACTGAACGATCAGGAACTTTCACACTGAACGATCAGGAACTTTCACACTGTGTGATCAGGAACTTTCACACTGAACGATCAGGAACTTTCACACTGTGTGATCGGGAACTTTCACACTGAGTGATCAGGAACTTTCACACTGTGTGATCAGGAACTTTCACACTGAGTGATCAGGAACTTTCACACTGTGTCATCAGGAACTTTCACACTGAGTGACCAGGAACTTTCACACAGAACGATCAGGAACTTTCACACTGAACGATCAGGAACTTTCACACTGAGTGATCAGGAACTTTCACACTGAACGATCAGGAACTTTCACACTGAATGACCAGGAACTTTCACACAGAACGATCAGGAACTTTCACACTGAGTGATCAGGAACTTTCACACTGTGTGATCAGGAACTTTCACACTGAATGATCAGGAACTTTCACACTGTGTGATCAGGAACTTTCACACTGTGTGATCAGGAACTTTCACACTGAGTGATCAGGAACTTTCACACTGTGTGATCAGGAACTTTCACACTGAGTGACCAGGAACTTTCACACAGAACGATCAGGAACTTTCACACTGAACGATCAGGAACTTTCACACTGAGTGATCAGGAACTTTCACACTGAGTGATCAGGAACTTTCACACTGAACGATCAGGAACTTTCACACTGAATGACCAGGAACTTTCACACAGAACGATCAGGAACTTTCACACTGAGTGATCAGGAACTTTCACACTGAACGATCAGGAACTTTCACACTGAATGACCAGGAACTTTCACACAGAACGATCAGGAACTTTCACACTGAGTGATCAGGAACTTTCACACTGAGTGATCAGGAACTTTCACACTGAGTGATCAGGAACTTTCACACTGAATGATAAGGAACTTTCACACTGTGTGATCGGGAACTTTCACACTGAGTGATCAGGAACTTTCACACTGTGTGATCAGGAACTTTCACACTGAGTGATCAGGAACTTTCACACTGAGTGATCAGGAACTTTCACACTGAGTGATCAGGAACTTTCACACTGTGTGATCAGGAACTTTCACACTGAGTGATCAGGAACTTTCACACTGAACGATCAGGAACTTTCACACTGAACGATCAGGAACTTTCACACTGAGCGATCAGGAACTTTCACACTGAACGATCAGGAACTTTCACACTGAGTGATCAGGAACTTTCACACTGAGTGATCAGGAACTTTCACACTCAGTGATCAGGGACTTTCACACTGAACGATCAGGAACGTTCACACTGGGTGATCAGGAACTTTCACACTGAACGATCAGGAACTTTCACACTGTGTGATCAGGAACTTTCACACTGAACGATCAGGAACTTTCACACTGGGTGATCAGGAACTTTCACACTGTGTGATCAGGAACTTTCACACTGAACGATCAGGAACTTTCACACTGAACGATCAGGAACTTTCACACTGACCGATCAGGAAAATTCACACTGAACGATCAGGAACTTTCACACGGAACGATCAGGAACTTTCACACTGAATGATCAGGGACTTTCACACTGAGTGATCAGGAACTTTCACACTGAACGATCAGGAACTTTCACACTGAACGCTCAGGAACTTTCACACTGAATGATAAGGAACTTTCACACTGTGTGATCAGGAACTTTAACACCGAGCGATCAGGAACTTTATCACCGAGCGATCAGGAACTTTAACACCGAGCGATCAGGAACTTTAACACCGAGCGATCAGGAAATTTATCACCGAGCGATCAGGAACTTCAACACCGACGGATCAGGAACTTTATCACCGAGCGATCCGGAACTTTAACAATGAGCGATCAGGAACTTTAACACCGAGCGATCAGGAACTTTAACACCGAGCGATCAGGAACTTTATCACCAAGCGATCAGGAACTTTAACACCGAGGGATCAGGAACTTTATCACCGAGCGATCAGGAACTTTAACAATGAGCGATCAGGAACTTTATCACCGAGCGATCAGGAACTTTAACACCGAGGGATCAGGAACTTTAACACCGAGCGATCAGGAACTTTAACAATGAGCGATCAGGAACTTTAACACCGAGCGATCAGGAACTTTAACACCGAGTGATCAGGAACTTTAACAATGAGCGATCAGGAACTGTAACACCGAGCGATCAGGAACGTTAACACCGAGCGATCAGGAACTTTAACACTGAGCGATCAGGAACTTTAACAATGAGCGATCAGGAACTTTAACACCGAGCGATCAGGAACTTTGACACTGAGTCAATAGCAACTTTAATACTGAGTGATCAGGAACGTTAGCACTGAGTGAACAGCCATTATAGTCATCGGGCTCAGTTCAGTGATCTCCTAGTGCTGGAGGTGGAGAACATCAATCAAGAGGCGTACTGGTCGAAGTATTGCCTTACAGTGATATATCTTATCTCCAACCAGCAGTCTTGTTCAGCGAGGAACTGTAACACTGAGTGATCCGGATCTTTCACACTGAACGATCAGGAACTGTAACACTGAGTGATCAGGAACTTTCACACTGAGTGATCGGGAACTTTCACACTGAGTGATCGGGAACATTCACACTGAGTGATCGGGAACTTTCACACTGAGTGATCGGGAAGTTTCACACTGTGTGATCGGGAACTTTCACACTGAGTGATCGGGAACTTTCACACTGAGTGATCGGGAAGTTTCACACTGTGTGATCGGGAACTTTCACACTGAGTGATCGGGAACTTTCACAATGAGTGATCAGGAACTTTCACACTGAACGATCAGGAAATTTCACACTGAGTGATCAGGAACTTTCACACTGAGTGATCGGGAACTTTCACACTGTGTGATCGGGAACTTTCACACAGAGTGATCGGGAACTTTCACACTGAGTGATCGGGAACTTTCACACTGAGTGATCGGGAACTTTCACACTGAGTGATCGGGAACTTTCACACTGAGTGATCGGGAACTTTCACACTGAGTGATCGGGAACTTTCACACTGAGTGATGGGGAAGTTTCACACTGTGTGATCGGGAACTTTCACACTGAACGATCAGGAACTTACACACTGAGTGATCAGGAACTTTCACACTGAACGATCAGGAACTTTCACACTGAGTGATCAGGAACTTTCACACTGAACGATCAGGAACTTTCACACTGAGTGATCAGGAACTTTCACACTGTGTGATCCGGAATATTAA
Organism: Heptranchias perlo; assembly: GCF_035084215.1. Classification (NCBI taxonomy): domain Eukaryota; kingdom Metazoa; phylum Chordata; class Chondrichthyes; order Hexanchiformes; family Hexanchidae; genus Heptranchias; species Heptranchias perlo. The sequence continues at coordinate 95,188,227 of NC_090328.1, read as the reverse complement.
CACTGAACGATCAGCAACTTTCACACTGAGTGATCAGGAACTTTCACACTGAACGATCAGGAACTTTCACACTGAGTGATCAGGAACTTTCACACTAAATGAACTGGAACTTTCACACTGAACGATCAGGAACTTTCACACTGAACGATCAGGAACTTTCACACTGTGTGATCGGGAACTTTCACACTGAGTGATCAGGAACTTTCACACTGTGTGATCAGGAACTTTCACACTGAGTGATCAGGAACTTTCACACTGTGTCATCAGGAACTTTCACACTGAGTGACCAGGAACTTTCACACAGAACGATCAGGAACTTTCACACTGAACGATCAGGAACTTTCACACTGAGTGATCAGGAACTTTCACACTGAGTGATCAGGAACTTTCACACTGAACGATCAGGAACTTTCACACTGAATGACCAGGAACTTTCACACAGAACGATCAGGAACTTTCACACTGAGTGATCAGGAACTTTCACAATAAATGTACTGGAACTTTCACACTGAACGATCAGGAACTTTCACACTGAACGATCAGGAACTTTCACACTGTGTGATCAGGAACGTTCACACTGAACGATCAGGAACTTTCACACTGTGTGATCGGGAACTTTCACACTGAGTGATCAGGAACTTTCACACTGTGTGATCAGGAACTTTCACACTGAGTGATCAGGAACTTTCACACTGTGTCATCAGGAACTTTCACACTGAGTGACCAGGAACTTTCACACAGAACGATCAGGAACTTTCACACTGAACGATCAGGAACTTTCACACTGAGTGATCAGGAACTTTCACACTGAACGATCAGGAACTTTCACACTGAATGACCAGGAACTTTCACACAGAACGATCAGGAACTTTCACACTGAGTGATCAGGAACTTTCACACTGTGTGATCAGGAACTTTCACACTGAACGATCAGGAACTTTCACACTGTGTGATCAGGAACTTTCACACTGTGTGATCAGGAACTTTCACACTGAGTGATCAGGAACTTTCACACTGTGTGATCAGGAACTTTCACACTGAGTGACCAGGAACTTTCACACAGAACGATCAGGAACTTTCACACTGAACGATCAGGAACTTTCACACTGAGTGATCAGGAACTTTCACACTGAGTGATCAGGAACTTTCACACTGAATGACCAGGAACTTTCACACAGAACGATCAGGAACTTTCACACTGAGTGATCAGGAACTTTCACACTGAACGATCAGGAACTTTCACACTGAATGACCAGGAACTTTCACACAGAACGATCAGGAACTTTCACACTGAGTGATCAGGAACTTTCACACTGAGTGATCGGGAACTTTCACACTGTGTGATCGGGAACTTTCACACTGAGTGATCGGGAACTTTCACACTGTGTGATCAGGAACTTTCACACTGAGTGATCAGGAACTTTCACACTGAGTGATCAGGAACTTTCACACTGAGTGATCAGGAACTTTCACACTGAGTGATCAGGAACTTTCACACTGAGTGATCAGGAACTTTCACACTGAACGATCAGGAACTTTCACACTGAACGATCAGGAACTTTCACACTGAACGATCAGGAACTTTCACACTGAGTGATCAGGAACTTTCACACTGAGTGATCAGGAACTTTCACACTCAGTGATCAGGGACTTTCACACTGAACGATCAGGAACGTTCACACTGGGTGATCAGGAACTTTCACACTGAACGATCAGGAACTTTCACACTGTGTGATCAGGAACTTTCACACTGAACGATCAGGAACTTTCACACTGGGTGATCAGGAACTTTCACACTGTGTGATCAGGAACTTTCACACTGAACGATCAGGAACTTTCACACTGAACGATCAGGAACTTTCACACTGACCGATCAGGAAAATTCACACTGAACGATCAGGAACTTTCACACGGAACGATCAGGAACTTTCACACTGAATGATCAGGGACTTTCACACTGAGTGATCAGGAACTTTCACACTGAACGATCAGGAACTTTCACACTGAACGCTCAGGAACTTTCACACTGAATGATAAGGAACTTTCACACTGTGTGATCAGGAACTTTAACACCGAGCGATCAGGAACTTTATCACCGAGCGATCAGGAACTTTAACACCGAGCGATCAGGAACTTTAACACCGAGCGATCAGGAAATTTATCACCGAGCGATCAGGAACTTCAACACCGACGGATCAGGAACTTTATCACCGAGCGATCCGGAACTTTAACAATGAGCGATCAGGAACTTTAACACCGAGCGATCAGGAACTTTAACACCGAGCGATCAGGAACTTTATCACCAAGCGATCAGGAACTTTAACACCGAGGGATCAGGAACTTTATCACCGAGCGATCAGGAACTTTAACAATGAGCGATCAGGAACTTTATCACCGAGCGATCAGGAACTTTAACACCGAGGGATCAGGAACTTTAACACTGATCGATCAGGAACTTTAACAATGAGCGATCAGGAACTTTAACACCGAGCGATCAGGAACTTTAACACCGAGTGATCAGGAACTTTAACAATGAGCGATCAGGAACTTTAACACCGAGCGATCAGGAACTTTAACACTGAGCGATCAGGAACTTTAACAATGAGCGATCAGGAACTTTAACACCGAGCGATCAGGAACTTTGACACTGAGTCAATAGCAACTTTAATACTGAGTGATCAGGAACGTTAGCACTGAGTGAACAGCCATTATAGTCATCGGGCTCAGTTCAGTGATCTCCTAGTGCTGGAGGTGGAGAACATCAATCAAGAGGCGTACTGGTCGAAGTATTGCCTTACAGTGATATATCTTATCTCCAACCAGCAGTCTTGTTCAGCGAGGAACTGTAACACTGAGTGATCCGGATCTTTCACACTGAACGATCAGGAACTGTAACACTGAGTGATCAGGAACTTTCACACTGAGTGATCGGGCACTTTCACACTGAGTGATCGGGAACATTCACACTGAGTGATCGGGAACTTTCACACTGAGTGATCGGGAAGTTTCACACTGTGTGATCGGGAACTTTCACACTGAGTGATCGGGAACTTTCACACTGAGTGATCGGGAAGTTTCACACTGTGTGATCGGGAACTTTCACACTGAGTGATCGGGAACTTTCACACTGAGTGATCAGGAACTTTCACACTGAACGATCAGGAAATTTCACACTGAGTGATCAGGAACTTTCACACTGAGTGATCGGGAACTTTCACACTGTGTGATCGGGAACTTTCACACAGAGTGATCGGGAACTTTCACACTGAGTGATCGGGAACTTTCACACTGAGTGATCGGGAACTTTCACACTGAGTGATCGGGAACTTTCACACTGAGAGATCGGGAACTTTCACACTGAGTGATCGGGAAGTTTCACACTGTGTGATCGGGAACTTTCACACTGAACGATCAGGAACTTTCACACTGAGTGATCAGGAACTTTCACACTGAACGATCAGGAACTTTCACACTGAGTGATCAGGAACTTTCACACTGAACGATCAGGAACTTTCACACTGAGTGATCAGGAACTTTCACACTGTGTGATCCGGAATATTAACACTGAACGATCAGCAACTTTCACACTGAGTGATCAGGAACTTTCACACTGAACGATCAGGAACTTTCACACTGAGTGATCAGCAACTTTCACACTAAATGAACTGGAACTTTCACACTGAACGATCAGGAACTTTCACACTGAACGATCAGGAACTTTCACACTGTGTGATCGGGAACTTTCACACTGAGTGATCAGGAACTTTCACACTGTGTGATCAGGAACTTTCACACTGAGTGATCAGGAACTTTCACACTGAGTGACCAGGAACTTTCACACAGAACGATCAGGAACTTTCACACTGAACGATCAGGAACTTTCACACTGAGTGATCAGGAACTTTCACACTGAGTGATCAGGAACTTTCACACTGAACGATCAGGAACTTTCACACTGAATGACCAGGAACTTTCACACAGAACGATCAGGAACTTTCACACTGAGTGATCAGGAACTTTCACACTAAATGAACTGGAACTTTCACACTGAACGATCAGGAACTTTCACACTGAACGATCAGGAACTTTCACACTGTGTGATCAGGAACTTTCACACTGAACGATCAGGAACTTTCACACTGTGTGATCGGGAACTTTCACACTGAGTGATCAGGAACTTTCACACTGTGTGATCAGGAACTTTCACACTGAGTGATCAGGAACTTTCACACTGTGTCATCAGGAACTTTCACACTGAGTGACCAGGAACTTTCACACAGAACGATCAGGAACTTTCACACTGAACGATCAGGAACTTTCACACTGAGTGATCAGGAACTTTCACACTGAGTGATCAGGAACTTTCACACTGAACGATCAGGAACTTTCACACTGAATGACCAGGAACTTTCACACAGAACGATCAGAAACTTTCACACTGATTGATCAGGAACTTTCACACAGAACGATCAGGAACTTTCACACTGAGTGATCAGGAACTTTCACACTGAGTGATCAGGAACTTTCACGCTGTGTGATCAGGAACTTTCACACTGAACGATCAGGAACTTTCACACTGAACGATCAGGAACTTTCACACTGAACGATCAGGAACTTTCACACTGAGTGATCAGGAACTTTCACACTGAGTGATCAGGAACTTTCACACTCAGTGATCAGGGACTTTCACACTGAACGATCAGGAACTTTCACACTGGGTGATCAGGAACTTTCACACTGAACGATCAGGAACTTTCACACTGTGTGATCAGGAACTTTCACGCTGAACGATCAGGAACTTTCACACTGGGTGATCAGGAACTTTCACACTGTGTGATCAGGAACTTTCACACTGAACGATCAGGAACTTTCACACTGAACGATCAGGAACTTTCACACTGACCGATCAGGAAAATTCACACTGAACGATCAGGAACTTTCACACGGAACGATCAGGAACTTTCACACTGAATGATCAGGGACTTTCACACTGAGTGATCAGGAACTTTCACACTGAACGATCAGGAACTTTCACACTGAACGATCAGGAACTTTCACACTGAATGATAAGGAACTTTCACACTGTGTGATCAGGAACTTTCACACTGAACGATCAGGAACTTTCACACTGTGTGATCAGGAACTTTCACACTGAACGATCACGAACTTTCACACTGTGTGATCAGGGACTTTCACACTGAATGATCAGGAACTTTCACACTGAACGATCAGGAACTTTCACACTGAACGATCAGGAAAATTCACACTGAACGATCAGGAACTTTCACACGGAACGATCAGGAACTTTCACACTGTGTGATCAGGGACTTTCACACTGAACGATCAGGAACTTTCACACTGAACGATCAGGAACTTTCACACTGAATGATAAGGAACTTTCACACTGTGTGGTCAGGAACTTTCACACTGAACGATCAGGGACTTTCACACTGAGTGATCAGGAACTTTCACACTGAACGTTCAGGAACTTTCACACTGCGTGATCAGGAACTTTCACAGTCAATGATCAGGAACTTTCACACTGAACGATCAGGAACTTTCACACTGAACGATCAGGGACTTTCACACTGCGTGATCAGGAACTTTCACAGTCAATGATCAGGAACTTTCACACTGAGTGATCAGGAACTTTCACACTGAACGATCAGGAACTTTCACACTGAATGATCAGGAACTTTCACACTGTGTGATCAGGAACTTTCACACTGAATGATCAGGGACTTTAACACTGAGTGATCAGGAACTTTCACACTGAATGATCAGAGACTTTAACACTGAGTGATCAGCAACTTTCACACTGAGTGATCAGGAACTTTCACACTGAATGATCAGGGACTTTAACACTGAGTGATCAGGAACTTTCACACTGAATGATCAGGGACTTTAACACTGAGTGATCAGGAAATTTCACACTGAACGATCAGGAACTTTCACACTGAATGATCAGGGACTTTAACACTGAGTGATCAGGAACTTTCACACTGAATGATCAGGGACTTTAACACTGAGTGATCAGGAACTTTCACACTGAATGATCAGGGACTTTAACACTGAGTGATCAGGAACTTTCACACTGAACGATCAGGAACTTACACACTGAACGATCAGGAACTTTCACACTGTGTGATCAGGAACTTTCACACTGAACGATCAGGGACTTTCACACTGAACGATCAGGAACTTTCACACTGAATGATCAGGAACTTACACACTAAACGAACTGGAACTTTCACACTGAACGATCAGGAACTTTCACACTGAACGATCAGGAAAATTCACACTGAACGATCAGGAACTTTCACACGGAACGATCAGGAACTTTCACACTGAATGATCAGGGACTTTCACACTGAACGATCAGGAACTTTCACACTGAACGATCAGGGACTTTCACACTGAACGATCAGGAAAATTCACACTGAACGATCAGGTACTTTCACACTGAACGATCAGGAACTTACACACTAAACGAACTGCAACTTTCACACTGAACGATCAGGAAAATTCACACTGAACGATCAGGAACTTTCACACGGAACGATCAGGAACTTTCACACTGAATGATCAGGGACTTTCACACTGAGTGATCAGGAACTTTCACACTGAACGATCAGGAACTTTCACACTGAACGATCAGGAACTTTCACACTGAATGATAAGGAACTTTCACACTGTGTGATCAGGAACTTTCACACTGAATGATCAGGAACTTTCACACTGAGTGATCAGGAACTTTCACACTGAGTGATCAGGAACTTTCACACTGAACGATCAGGAACTTTCACACTGTGTGATCGGGAACTTTCACACTGAGTGATCAGGAACTTTCACACTGTGTGATCAGGAACTTTCACACTGAGTGATCAGGAACTTTCACACTGAGTGATCAGGAACTTTCACACTGAGTGATGAGGAACTTTCACACTGTGTGATCAGGAACTTTCACACTGAACGATCACGAACTTTCACACTGAACGATCAGGAACTTTCACACTGAACGATCAGGAACTTTCACACTGAGCGATCAGGAACTTTCACACTGAACGATCAGGAACTTTCACACTGAATGATCAGGAACTTTCACACTGAGTGATCAGGGACTTTCACACTGAACGATCAGGAACTTTCACACTGGGTGATCAGGAACTTTCACACTGAACGATCAGGAACTTTCACACTGTGTGATCAGGAACTTTCACGCTGAACGATCAGGAACTTTCACACTGGGTGATCAGGAACTTTCACACTGTGTGATCAGGAACTTTCACACTGAACGATCAGGAACTTTCACACTGAACGATCAGGAACTTTCACACTGACTGATCAGGAAAATTCACACTGAACGATCAGGAACTTTCACACGGAACGATCAGGAACTTTCACACTGAATGATCAGGGACTTTCACACTGAGTGATCAGGAACTTTCACACTGAACGATCAGGAACTTTCACACTGAACGATCAGGAACTTTCACACTGAATGATAAGGAACTTTCACACTGTGTGATCAGGAACTTTCACACTGAACGATCAGGAACTTTCACACTGTGTGATCAGGAACTTTCACACTGAACGATCACGAACTTTCACACTGTGTGATCAGGGACTTTCACACTGAATGATCAGGAACTTTCACACTGAACGATCAGGAACTTTCACACTGAACGATCAGGAAAATTCACACTGAACGATCAGGAACTTTCACACGGAACGATCAGGAACTTTCACACTGTGTGATCAGGGACTTTCACACTGAACGATCAGGAACTTTCACACTGAACGATCAGGAACTTTCACACTGAATGATAAGGAACTTTCACACTGTGTGGTCAGGAACTTTCACACTGAACGATCAGGGACTTTCACACTGAGTGATCAGGAACTTTCACACTGAATGATCAGGGACTTTCACACTGAGTGATCAGGAACTTTCACACTGAACGTTCAGGAACTTTCACACTGCGTGATCAGGAACTTTCACAGTCAATGATCAGGAACTTTCACACTGAACGATCAGGAACTTTCACACTGAACGATCAGGGACTTTCACACTGTGTGATCAGGAACTTTCACAGTCAATGATCAGGAACTTTCACACTGAGTGATCAGGAACTTTCACACTGAACAATCAGGAACTTTCACACTGAATGATCAGGAACTTTCACACTGTGTGATCAGGAACTTTCACACTGAATGATCAGGGACTTTCACACTGAGTGATCAGGAACTTTCACACTGAATGATCAGGGACTTTAACACTGAGTGATCAGGAACTTTCACACTGAGTGATCAGGAACTTTCACACTGAATGATCAGGGACTTTAACACTGAGTGATCAGGAACTTTCACACTGAATGATCAGGGACTTTAACACTGAGTGATCAGGAAATTTCACACTGAACGATCAGGAACTTTCACACTGAATGATCAGGGACTTTAACACTGAGTGATCAGGAACTTTCACACTGAATGATCAGGGACTTTAACACTGAGTGATCAGGAACTTTCACACTGAATGATCAGGGACTTTAACACTGAGTGATCAGGAACTTTCATACTGAACGATCAGGAACTTTCACACTGAACGATCAGGAACTTTCACACTGTGTGATCAGGAACTTTCACACTGAACGATCAGGGACTTTCACACTGAACGATCAGGAACTTTCACGCTGAATGATCAGGAACTTTCACACTGTGTGATCAGGAACTTTCACACTGAATGATCAGGAACTTTCACACTGAACGATCAGGAACTTTCACACTGAACGATCAGGAAAATTCACACTGAACGATCAGGAACTTTCACACGGAACGATCAGGAACTTTCACACTGTGTGATCAGGGACTTTCACACTGAACGATCAGGAACTTTCACACTGAACGATCAGGAACTTTCACACTGAATGATAAGGAACTTTCACACTGTGTGGTCAGGAACTTTCACACTGAACGATCAGGGACTTTGACACTGAGTGATCAGGAACTTTCACACTGAATGATCAGGGACTTTCACACTGAGTGATCAGGAACTTTCACACTGAACGTTCAGGAACTTTCACACTGCGTGATCAGGAACTTTCACAGTCAATGATCAGGAACTTTCACACTGAACGATCAGGAACTTTCACACTGAACGATCAGGGACTTTCACACTGCGTGATCAGGAACTTTCACAGTCAATGATCAGGAACTTTCACACTGAGTGATCAGGAACTTTCACACTGAGTGATCAGGAACTTTCACACTGAATGATCAGGGACTTTAACACTGAGTGATCAGGAACTTTCACACTGAATGATCAGGGACTTTAACACTGAGTGATCAGGAAATTTCACACTGAACGATCAGGAACTTTCACACTGAATGATCAGGGACTTTAACACTGAGTGATCAGGAACTTTCACACTGAATGATCAGGGACTTTAACACTGAGTGATCAGGAACTTTCACACTGAATGATCAGGGACTTTAACACTGAGTGATCAGGAACTTTCACACTGAACGATCAGGAACTTACACACTGAACGATCAGGAACTTTCACACTGTGTGATCAGGAACTTTCACACTGAACGATCAGGGACTTTCACACTGAACGATCAGGAACTTTCACACTGAATGATCAGGAACTTACACACTAAACGAACTGGAACTTTCACACTGAACGATCAGGAACTTTCACACTGAACGATCAGGAAAATTCACACTGAACGATCAGGAACTTTCACACGGAACGATCAGGAACTTTCACACTGAATGATCAGGGACTTTCACACTGAACGATCAGGAACTTTCACACTGAACGATCAGGGACTTTCACACTGAACGATCAGGAAAATTCACACTGAACGATCAGGTACTTTCACACTGAACGATCAGGAACTTACACACTAAACGAACTGCAACTTTCACACTGAACGATCAGGAAAATTCACACTGAACGATCAGGAACTTTCACACGGAACGATCAGGAACTTTCACACTGAATGATCAGGGACTTTCACACTGAGTGATCAGGAACTTTCACACTGAACGATCAGGAACTTTCACACTGAACGATCAGGAACTTTCACACTGAATGATAAGGAACTTTCACACTGTGTGATCAGGAACTTTCACACTGAATGATCAGGAACTTTCACACTGAGTGATCAGGAACTTTCACACTGAGTGATCAGGAACTTTCACCCTGAACGATCAGGAACTTTCACACTGTGTGATCGGGAACTTTCACACTGAGTGATCAGGAACTTTCACACTGTGTGATCAGGAACTTTCACACTGAGTGATCAGGAACTTTCACACTGAGTGATCAGGAACTTTCACACTGAGTGATGAGGAACTTTCACACTGTGTGATCAGGAACTTTCACACTGAACGATCACGAACTTTCACACTGAACGATCAGGAACTTTCACACTGAACGATCAGGAACTTTCACACTGAGCGATCAGGAACTTTCACACTGAACGATCAGGAACTTTCACACTGAATGATCAGGAACTTTCACACTGAGTGATCAGGGACTTTCACACTGAACGATCAGGAACTTTCACACTGGGTGATCAGGAACTTTCACACTGAACGATCAGGAACTTTCACACTGTGTGATCAGGAACTTTCACGCTGAACGATCAGGAACTTTCACACTGGGTGATCAGGAACTTTCACACTGTGTGATCAGGAACTTTCACACTGAACGATCAGGAACTTTCACACTGAACGATCAGGAACTTTCACACTGACCGATCAGGAAAATTCACACTGAACGATCAGGAACTTTCACACGGAACGATCAGGAACTTTCACACTGAATGATCAGGGACTTTCACACTGAGTGATCAGGAACTTTCACACTGAACGATCAGGAACTTTCACACTGAACGATCAGGAACTTTCACACTGAATGATAAGGAACTTTCACACTGTGTGATCAGGAACGTTCACACTGAACGATCAGGAACTTTCACACTGTGTGATCAGGAACTTTCACACTGAACGATCACGAACTTTCACACTGTGTGATCAGGGACTTTCACACTGAATGATCAGGAACTTTCACACTGAACGATCAGGAACTTTCACACTGAACGATCAGGAAAATTCACACTGAACGATCAGGAACTTTCACACGGAACGATCAGGAACTTTCACACTGTGTGATCAGGGACTTTCACACTGAACGATCAGGAACTTTCACACTGAACGATCAGGAACTTTCACACTGAATGATAAGGAACTTTCACACTGTGTGGTCAGGAACTTTCACACTGAACGATCAGGGACTTTCACACTGAGTGATCAGGAACTTTCACACTGAATGATCAGGGACTTTCACACTGAGTGATCAGGAACTTTCACACTGAACGTTCAGGAACTTTCACACTGCGTGATCAGGAACTTTCACAGTCAATGATCAGGAACTTTCACACTGAACGATCAGGAACTTTCACACTGAACGATCAGGGACTTTCACACTGTGTGATCAGGAACTTTCACAGTCAATGATCAGGAACTTTCACACTGAGTGATCAGGAACTTTCACACTGAACGATCAGGAACTTTCACACTGAATGATCAGGAACTTTCACACTGTGTGATCAGGAACTTTCACACTGAATGATCAGGGACTTTAACACTGAGTGATCAGGAACTTTCACACTGAATGATCAGGGACTTTAACACTGAGTGATCAGGAACTTTCACACTGAGTGATCAGGAACTTTCACACTGAATGATCAGGGACTTTAACACTGAGTGATCAGGAACTTTCACACTGAATGATCAGGGACTTTAACACTGAGTGATCAGGAAATTTCACACTGAACGATCAGGAACTTTCACACTGAATGATCAGGGACTTTAACACTGAGTGATCAGGAACTTTCACACTGAATGATCAGGGACTTTAACACTGAGTGATCAGGAACTTTCACACTGAATGATCAGGGACTTTAACACTGAGTGATCAGGAACTTTCATACTGAACGATCAGGAACTTTCACACTGAACGATCAGGAACTTTCACACTGTGTGATCAGGAACTTTCACACTGAACGATCAGGGACTTTCACACTGAACGATCAGGAACTTTCACGCTGAATGATCAGGAACCTACACACTAAACGAACTGGAACTTTCACACTGAACGATCAGGAACTTTCACACTGAACGATCAGGAAAATTCACACTGAACGATCAGGAACTTTCACACGGAACGATCAGGAACTTTCACACTGAATGATCAGGGACTTTCACACTGAACGATCAGGAACTTTCACACTGAACGATCAGGGACTTTCACACTGAACGATCAGGAAAATTCACACTGAACGATCAGGTACTTTCACACTGAACGATCAGGAACTTACACACTAAACGAACTGCAACTTTCACACTGAATGATCAGGAAAATTCACACTGAACGATCAGGAACTTTCACACGGAACGATCAGGAACTTTCACACTGAATGATCAGGGACTTTCACACTGAGTGATCAGGAACTTTCACACCGAACGATCATGAACTTTCACACTGAACGATCAGGAACTTTCACACTGAATGATAAGGAACTTTCACACTGTGTGATCAGGAACTTTCACACTGAACGATCAGGAACTTTCACACTGTGTGATCAGGGACTTTCACACTGAATGATCATGAACTTTCACACTGAACGATCAGGAACTTTCACACTGAACGATCAGGAAAATTCACTCTGAACGATCAGGAACTTTCACACGGAACGATCAGGAACTTTCACACTGTGTGATCAGGGACTTTCACACTGAACGATCAGGAACTTTCACACTGAACGATCAGGAACTTTCACACTGAATGATAAGGAACTTTCACACTGTGTGGTCAGGAACTTTCACACTGAACGATCAGGGACTTTCACACTGAGTGATCAGGAACTTTCACACTGAATGATCAGGGACTTTCACACTGAGTGATCAGGAACTTTCACACTGAACGATCAGGAACTTTCACACTGAACGATCAGGGACTTTCACACTGCGTGATCAGGAACTTTCACAGTCAATGATCAGGAACTTTCACACTGAGTGTTCAGGAACTTTCACACTGAACGATCAGGAACTTTCACACTGAATGATCAGGAACTTTCACACTGTGTGATCAGGAACTTACGCACTGAATGATCAGGGACTTTAACACTGAGTGATCAGGAACTTTCACACTGAATGATCAGGGACTTTAACACTGAGTGATCAGGAACTTTCACACTGAACGATCAGGAACTTTCACACTGAATGATCAGGGACTTTAACACTGAGTGATCAGGAACTTTCACACTGAATGATCAGGGACTTTAACACTGAGTGATCACGAACTTTCACACTGAATGATCAGGGACTTTAACACTGAGTGATCAGGAACTTTCACACTGAACGATCAGGAACTTTCACACTGAACGATCAGGAACTTTCACACTGTGTGATCAGGAACTTTCACACTGAACGATCAGGGACTTTCACACTGAACGAACAGGAACTTTCACACTGAATGATCAGGAACTTACACACTAAACGAACTGGAACTTTCACACTGAACGATCAGGAACTTACACACTAAACGAACTGGAACTTTCACACTGAACGATCAGGAACTTTCACACTGAACGATCAGGAACTTTCACACTGAATGATCAGGAACTTTCACACTGAATGATCAGGGACTTTCACACTGAGTGATCAGGAACTTTCACACTGAATGATCAGGGACTTTCACACTGAGTGATCAGGAACTTTCACACTGAACGTTCAGGAACTTTCACACTGCGTGATCAGGAACTTTCACAGTCAATGATCAGGAACTTTCACACTGAACGATCAGGAACTTTCACACTGAACGATCAGGGACTTTCACACTGCATCATCAGGAACTTTCACACTGAATGATCAGGAACTTACGCACTAAACGAACTGGAACTTTCACACTGAACGATCAGGAACTTACACACTAAACGAACTGGAACTTTCACACTGAACGATCAGGAACTTTCACACTGAACGATCAGGAACTTTCACACTGAATGATAAGGAACTTTCACACTGAATGATCAGGGACTAACACACTGAACGATCAGGGACTTTCACACTGAACGATCAGGAACTTTCACACTGAGTGATCAGGAACTTTCACACTGAACGATCAGGAACTTTCACACTGAACGATCAGGAACTTTCACACTGAACGATCAGGGACTTTCACACTGAGTGATCAGGAACCTTCACACTGAACGATCAGGAACTTTCACACTGAGTGATCAGGAACTTTCACACTGAACGATCAGGAACTTTCACACTGAATGATCAGGGACTTACACACTGAACAATCAGGGACTTTCACACTGAATGATCAGGAACTTTCACACTGAGTGATCAGGAACTTTCACACTGAACGATCAGGAACTTTCACACTGAACGATCAGGGACTTTCACACTGAGTGATCAGGAACTTTCACACTGAACGATCAGGAACTTTCACACTGAATGATCAGGAACTTTCACACTGTGTGATCAGGAACTTTCACACTGAATGATCAGGGACTTTAACACTGAGTGATCAGGAACTTTCACACTGAATGATCAGGGACTTTAACACTGAGTGATCAGGAACTTTCACACTGAACGATCAGGAACTTTCACACTGAATGATCAGGGACTTTAACACTGAGTGATCAGGAACTTTCACATTGAATGATCAGGGACTTTAACACTGAGTGATCAGGAACTTTCACACTGAATGATCAGGGACTTTAACACTGAGTGATCAGGAACTTTCACACTGAACGATCAGGGACTTTCACACTGAACGATCAGGAACTTTCACACTGAATGATCAGGAACTTACACACTAAACGAACTGGAACTTTCACACTGAACGATCAGGAACTTACACACTAAACGAACTGGAACTTTCACACTGAACGATCAGGAACTTTCACACTGAACGATCAGGAACTTTCACACTGAATGATAAGGAACTTTCACACTGAATGATCAGGGACTTACACACTGAACGATCAGGGACTTTCACACTGAACGATCAGGAACTTTCACACTGAGTGATCAGGAACTTTCACACTGAACGATCAGGAACTTTCACACTGAACGATCAGGAACTTTCACACTGAACGATCAGGGACTTTCACACTGAGTGATCAGGAACTTTCACACTGAACGATCAGGAACTTTCACACTGAGTGATCAGGAACTTTCACACTGAACGATCAGGAACTTTCACACTGAATGATCAGGGACTTACACACTGAACGATCAGGGACTTTCACACTGAACGATCAGGAACTTTCACACTGAGTGATCAGGAACTTTCACACTGAATGATCAGGAACTTTCACACTGAACGATCAGGGACTTTCACACTGAGTGATCAGGAACTTTCACACTGAACGATCAGGGACTTTCACACTGAACGATCAGGAACTTTCACACTGAGTGATCAGGAACTTACACAAGAAACGAACTGGAACTTTCACACTGAACAATCAGGAACTTACACACTAAACGAACTGGAACTTTCACACTGAACGATCAGGAACATTCACACTGAACGATCAGGAACTTTCACACTGAATGATCAGGGACTTACTCACTGAACGATCAGGGACTTTCACACTGAACGATCAGGAACTTTCACACTGTGTGATCAGGAACTTTCACACTAAATGAACTGGAACTTTCACACTGAACAATCAGGGACTTTCACACTGAACGATCAGGAACTTTCACACTGAACGATCAGGGACTTTCACACTGAATGATCAGGGACTTTCACACTGTGTGATCAGGAACTTTCACACTAAATGAACTGGAACTTTCACACTGAATGATCAGGGACTGACACACTGAACGATCAGGGACGTTCACACTGAACGATCAGGAACTTTCACACTGAGTGATCAGGAACTTTCACACTGAACGATCAGGAACTTTCACACTGAACGATCAGGGACTTTCACACTGAGTGATCAGGAACTTTCACACTGAACGATCAGGGACTTTCACACTGAACGATCAGGAACTTTCACACTGAGTGATCAGGAACTTACACACTAAACGAACTGGAACTTTCACACTGAACGATCAGGAACTTACACACTAAACGAACTGGAACTTTCACACTGAACGATCAGGAACTTTCACACTGAACGATCAGGAACTTTCACACTGAATGATCAGGGACTTACACATTGAACGATCAGGGACTTTCACACTGAACGATCAGGAACTTTCACACTGTGTGATCAGGAACTTTCACACTAAATGAACTGGAACTTTCACACTGAACAATCAGGGACTTTCACACTGAACGATCAGGAACTTTCACACTGAACGATCAGGGACTTTCACACTGAGTGATCAGGGACTTTCACACTGTGTGATCAGGAACTTTCACACTAAATGAATTGGAACTTTCACACTGAACGATCAGGGACTTTCACAGTGAACGATCAGGAACTTTCACACTGAACGATCAGGGACTTTCACACTGCGTGATCAGGAACTTTCACAGTCAATGATCAGGAACTTTCACACTGAGTGATCAGGAACTTTCACACTGAACGATCAGGAACTTTCACACTGAATGATCAGGAACTTTCACACTGTGTGATCAGGAACTTTCACACTGAATGATCAGGGACTTTAACACTGAGTGATCAGGAACTTTCACACTGAATGATCAGGGACTTTAACACTGAGTGATCAGGAACTTTCACACTGAACGATCAGGAACTTTCACACTGAATGATCAGGGACTTTAACACTGAGTGATCAGGAACTTTCACACTGAATGATCAGGGACTTTAACACTGAGTGATCAGGAACTTTCACACTGAATGATCAGGTACTTTAACACTGAGTGATCAGGAACTTTCACACTGAACGATCAGGGACTTTCACACTGAACGATCAGGAACTTTCACACTGAATGATCAGGAACTTACACACTAAACGAACTGGAACTTTCACACTGAACGATCAGGAACTTACACACTAAACGAACTGGAACTTTCACACTGAACGATCAGGAACTTTCACACTGAACGATCAGGAACTTTCACACTGAATGATAAGGAACTTTCACACTGAATGATCAGGGACTTACACACTGAACGATCAGGGACTTTCACACTGAACGATCAGGAACGTTGACACTGAGTGATCAGGAACTTTCACACTGAACGATCAGGAACTTTCACACTGAACGATCAGGAACTTTCACACTGAACGATCAGGGACTTTCACACTGAACGATCAGGAACTTTCACACTGTGTGATCAGGAACTTTCACACTAAATGAATTGGAACTTTCACACTGTGTGATCGGGAACTTTCACACTGAACGATCAGGAACTTTCACACTGAACGATCAGGAACTTTCACACTGAACGATCAGGAACTTTCACACTGAATGATAAGGAACTTTCACACTGAATGATCAGGGACTTACACACTGAACGATCAGGGACTTTCACACTGAACGATCAGGAACTTTGACACTGAGTGATCAGGAACTTTCACACTGAACGATCAGGAACTTTCACACTGAATGATCAGGGACTTACACACTGAACGATCAGGGACTTTCACACTGAACGATCAGGAACTTTGACACTAAATGAACTGGAACTTTCACACTGAACAATCAGGGACTTTCACACTGAACGATCAGGAACTTTCACACTGAACGATCAGGGACTTTCACACTGAGTGATCAGGGACTTTCACACTGTGTGATCAGGAACTTTCACACTAAATGAATTGGAACTTTCACACTGAACGATCAGGGACTTTCACAGTGAACGATCAGGAACTTTCACACTGAACGATCAGGGACTTTCACACTGCGTGATCAGGAACTTTCACAGTCAATGATCAGGAACTTTCACACTGAGTGATCAGGAACTTTCACACTGAACGATCAGGAACTTTCACACTGAGTGATCAGGAACTTTCACACTGAACGATCAGGAACTTTCACACTGAATGATCAGGGACTTACACACTGAACGATCAGGGACTTTCACACTGAACGATCAGGAACTTTCACACTGAGTGATCAGGAACTTTCACACTGAACGATCAGTAACTTTCACACTGAACGATCAGGGACTTTCACACTGAGTGATCAGGAACTTTCACACTGAACGATCAGGGACTTTCACACTGAACGATCAGGAACTTTCACACTGAGTGATCAGGAACTTACACACTAAACGAACTGGAACTTTCACACTGAACGATCAGGAACTTACACACTAAACGAACTGGAACTTTCACACTGAACGATCAGGAACTTTCACACTGAACGATCAGGAACTTTCACACTAAATGAACTGGAACTTTCACACTGAACAATCAGGGACTTTCACACTGAACGATCAGGAACTTTCACACTGAACGATCAGGGACTTTCACACTGAGTGATCAGGGACTTTCACACTGTGTGATCAGGAACTTTCACACTAAATGAACTGGAACTTTCACACTGAACGATCAGGGACTTTCACAGTGAACGATCAGGAACTTTCACACTGTGTGCTCAGGAACTTTCACACTAAATGAACTGGAACTTTCACACTGAACGATCAGGGACTTTCACACTGAACGATCAGGGACTTTCACACTGAACGATCAGGAACTTTCACACTGAACGATCAGGAACTTTCACACTGAACGATCAGGAACTTTCACACTGAACGATCAGGAACTTTCACACTGAACGATCAGGAACTTTCACACTGAACGATCAGGAACTTTCACACTGAACGATCAGGGACTTTCACACTGAACGATCAGGAACTTTCACACTGAATGATCAGGGACTTTAACACTGAGTGATCAGGAACTTTCACACTGAATGATCAGGGACTTTAACACTGAGTGATCAGGAACTTTCACACTGAATGATCAGGTACTTTAACACTGAGTGATCAGGAACTTTCACACTGAACGATCAGGGACTTTCACACTGAACGATCAGGAACTTTCACACTGTGTGATCAGGAACTTTCACACTGAATGATCAGGGACTTTAACACTGAGTGATCAGGAACTTTCACACTGAATGATCAGGGACTTTAACACTGAGTGATCAGGAACTTTCACACTGAACGATCAGGAACTTTCACACTGAATGATCAGGGACTTTAACACTGAGTGATCAGGAACTTTCACACTGAATGATCAGGGACTTTAACACTGAGTGATCAGGAACTTTCACACTGAATGATCAGGTACTTTAACACTGAGTGATCAGGAACTTTCACACTGAACGATCAGGGACTTTCACACTGAACGATCAGGAACTTTCACACTGAATGATCAGGAACTTACACACTAAACGAACTGGAACTTTCACACTGAACGATCAGGAACTTACACACTGAACGATCAGGAACTTTCACACTGAATGATAAGGAACTTTCACACTGAATGATCAGGGACTTACACACTGAACGATCAGGGACTTTCACACTGAACGATCAGGAACTTTCACACTGAGTGATCAGGAACTTTCACACTGAACGATCAGGAACTTTCACACTGAACGATCAGGAACTTTCACACTGAACGATCAGGGACTTTCACACTGAGTGATCAGGAACTTTCACACTGAACGATCAGGAACTTTCACACTGAGTGATCAGGAACTTTCACACTGAACGATCAGGAACTTTCACACTGAATGATCAGGGACTTACACACTGAACGATCAGGGACTTTCACACTGAACGATCAGGAACTTTCACACTGAGTGATCAGGAACTTTCACACTGAACGATCAGTAACTTTCACACTGAACGATCAGGGACTTTCACACTGAGTGATCAGGAACTTTCACACTGAACGATCAGGGACTTTCACACTGAACGATCAGGAACTTTCACACTGAGTGATCAGGAACTTACACACTAAACGAACTGGAACTTTCACACTGAACGATCAGGAACTTACACACTAAACGAACTGGAACTTTCACACTGAACGATCAGGAACTTTCACACTGAACGATCAGGAACTTTCACACTGAATGATCAGGGACTTACACACTGAACGATCAGGGACTTTCACACTGAAAGATCAGGAACGTTCACACTGTGTGATCAGGAACTTTCACACTAAATGAACTGGAACTTTCACACTGAACAATCAGGGACTTTCACACTGAACGATCAGGAACTTTCACACTGAACGATCAGGGACTTTCACACTGAGTGATCAGGGACTTTCACACTGTGTGATCAGGAACTTTCACACTAAATGAACTGGAACTTTCACACTGAACGATCAGGGACTTTCACAGTGAACGATCAGGAACTTTCACACTGTGTGCTCAGGAACTTTCACACTAAATGAACTGGAACTTTCACACTGAACGATCAGGGACTTTCACACTGAACGATCAGGGACTTTCACACTGAACGATCAGGAACTTTCACACTGAACGATCAGGAACTTTCACACTGAACGATCAGGAACTTTCACACTGAACGATCAGGAACTTTCACACTGAACGATCAGGAACTTTCACACTGAACGATCAGGAACTTTCACACTGAACGATCAGGAACTTTCACACTGAACGATCAGGAACTTTCACACTGAACGATCAGGGACTTTCACACTGAACGATCAGGAACTTTCACAGTGAACGATCAGGAACTTTCACACTGAACGATCAGGGACTTTCACACTGAGTGATCAGGAACTTTCACACTGAACGATCAGGAACTTTCACACTGAGTGATCAGGAACTTTCACACTGAACGATCAGGGACTTTCACACTGAGTGATCAGGAACTTTCACACTGAACGATCAGGGACTTTCACACTGAGTGATCAGGAACTTTCACACTGAACGATCAGGAACTTTCACACTGAACGATCAGGGACTTTCACACTGTGTGATCAGGAACTTTCACACTGAACAATCAGGAACTTTCACACTGAACGATCAGGAGCTTTCACACTAAATGAACTGGAACTTTCACACTGAGTGATCAGGAACTTTCACACTGAACGATCAGGGACTTTCACACTGAACGATCAGGAACTTTCACACTGAGTGATCAGGAACTTACACACTAAACGAACTGGAACTTTCACACTGAACGATCAGGAACTTACACACTAAACGAACTGGAACTTTCACACTGAACGATCAGGAACTTTCACACTGAACGATCAGGAACTTTCACACTGAATGATCAGGGACTTACACACTGAACGATCAGGGACTTTCACACTGAACGATCAGGAACTTTCACACTGTGTGATCAGGAACTTTCACACTAAATGAACTGGAACTTTCACACTGAACAATCAGGGACTTTCACACTGAACGATCAGGAACTTTCACACTGAACGATCAGGGACTTTCACACTGAGTGATCAGGGACTTTCACACTGTGTGATCAGGAACTTTCACACTAAATGAACTGGAACTTTCACACTGAACGATCAGGGACTTTCACAGTGAACGATCAGGAACTTTCACACTGTGTGCTCAGGAACTTTCACACTAAATGAACTGGAACTTTCACACTGAACGATCAGGGACTTTCACACTGAACGATCAGGGACTTTCACACTGAACGATCAGGAACTTTCACACTGAACGATCAGGAACTTTCACACTGAACGATCAGGAACTTTCACACTGAACGATCAGGAACTTTCACACTGAACGATCAGGAACTTTCACACTGAACGATCAGGAACTTTCACACTGAACGATCAGGAACTTTCACACTGAACGATCAGGGACTTTCACACTGAACGATCAGGAACTTTCACAGTGAACGATCAGGAACTTTCACACTGAACGATCAGGAACTTTCACACTGAACGATCAGTTACTTTCATACTGAGTGATCAGGAACTTTCACACTGAACGATCAGGAACTTTCACACTGAGTGATCAGGAACTTTCACACTGAGTGATCAGGAACTTTCACACTGAGTGATCAGGAACTTTCACACTGAACGATCAGGAACTTTCACACTGAGTGATCAGGAACTTTCACACTGAACGATCAGGGACTTTCACACTGAGTGATCAGGAACTTTCACACTGAACGATCAGGGACTTTCACACTGAGTGATCAGGAACTTTCACACTGAACGATCAGGAACTTTCACACTGAACGATCAGGGACTTTCACACTGTGTGATCAGGAACTTTCACACTGAACAATCAGGAACTTTCACACTGAATGATCAGGAGCTTTCACACTAAATGAACTGGAACTTTCACACTGAACGATCAGGAACTTTCACACTGAACGATCAGGAACTTTCACACTGAATGAACTGGAACTTTCGCACTGAACGATCAGGAACTTTCACACTGAACGATCAGGAACTTTCACACTGAACGATCAGGAACTTTCACACTGTGTGATCAGGATCTTTCACACTGAACAATCAGGAACTTTCACACTGAGTGATCAGGAACTTTCACACGAAATGAACTGGAACTTTCACACTGAACGATCAGGAACTTTCACACTGAACGATCAGCAACTTTCACACTGAACGATCAGGAACTTTCACACTGTGTGATCAGGAATTGTAAGACAGGGTGATCAGGAACTGTAACACTAATTGATCCAAAACGGTAACACAGAGTGATCAGGAACTGTAACACAGAGTGATCAGGAATTGTAACACAGAGTGATCAGGAATTGTAACACAGGGTGATCAGTAACTGTAACACTAATTGATCCGAAACTGTAACACAGAGTGATCAGGAATTGTAACACAGAGTGATCAGGAACTTTCACACTGAGTGATCAGGAACTTTCACACTGAGTGATCAGGAAAGTTAACAGTAAGTGATCAGGAACTGTAACACTGAGTGATCAGGAATTGTAACACAGGGTGATCAGGAACTGTAACACTAATTGATCCGAAACTGTAACACAGAGTGATCAGCAACTGTAACACAGAGTGATCAGGAATTGTAACACTAAATGATCAGAAACTGTAATACAGAGTGATCAGGAACTGTAACATTGTGTGATCAGGAATTGTAACACTAAGAGATCAGGAACTTTAACACTGAGTGATCAGGAACTGTAACACTGAATCTTTAAAAAGGCCACTTTAAATCAGCTGCTCAAATACGATTTAGGACACATTTTGCTGCCAGGGCAACCATTGGTGCTCCAGTCGGTATCACAGGAAATGGGCCAGAGGATCCGGCTACATCAATGTGAGAGTAACGAAGAGGTTTCTCAGAATCTATTCCGTGCTTGTCTAGGCCAGAACCCATGATGAGGAAAGCTGCAGGTGACTGATGTCCACAGGGTGTTGCACTGGATGGCTGTTTGTTGCACTGTAGCATTTCCTCATACTCTGACTTCCTTTTGTGAAAATCATAATTATCACACAGAATGGTGGAGATTTCACAAGGATCAAGAACTTTAACACAGAGTGAACAGGAACTTTAGCACTGAGTGATCAGAACTTTAACACAAGGTGAACTGGAACTTTAACACTGAGTGATCAGGAACCTTAACACTGAGTGAACAGGAACCTTAACACTGAGTGATCAGGAACATTAACAATGAGTGAACAGGAACCTTAACACTGAGTGAACAGGAACCTTAACACTGAGTGAACAGGAACCTTAACACTGAGTGATCAGGAACCTTAACACTGAGTGATCAGGAACTTTAACACAGGGTGAACAGGAACCTTAACACTGAGTGATCAGGAACTTTAACACTGAGTGAACAGGAACCTTAACACTGAGTGATCAGGAACCTTAACACTGAGTGATCAGGAACTTTAACACAGGGCGAACAGGAACTTTAACACTGAGTGAACAGGAACCTTAACACTGAGTGATCAGGAACCTTAACACAGGGTGAACAGGAACTTTAACACTGAGTGAACAGGAACCTTAACACTGAGTGATCAGGAACCTTAACACTGAGTGAACAGGAACCTTAACACTGAGTGAACAGGAACCTTAACACTGAGTGAACAGGAACTTTAACACTACGTGATCGGGAACTTTAACCCTGAATGATCAGGAACTTTAACCCTGAATGATCAGGAACTTTAATCCTGTTTGATCAGGAACTTTAACAATGAATGATCAGGAACTTTATCAATGAGTGAACAGCCACTACAATCATCGAGCTCAGCACACTGAAGTAGAGGTGGAGACCATCAATCGACAGAAGCACTGGTTGAAGTATCGCCCCACAGTGATATACCTTGTCTCCAACCAGCAGTCTTGTTGAGCGAGGCTCCCTGAGGGAGTGAAGAGTCAATCATATTAAAAACTTGCTTCTGCAAGAGCATCAACCTATTGGTGCAAAAAGATAACTTTTCACCTGGTGTAATATTGACCCTGTGCCTCCAATCTTAAGGACAGGGCCTTTATGCTTTTATTGCTTTTAAGGTGTATGTTTGGTGGACTGAATGGTGCAGTGGGTTGGTCACTGGCCTTTTCTCTCTGGATAAGCTGTTTCCAAAGTCAAAGTTTCTAAATGATGAATATAAGGTGCCAATACCGGGCAAGGAACATTTCAGAGGTGCAGTGAGTCAGACAAAGACTATCTGGGACATCGCATGAGGAAGCTGCTCATGAAGGCCCCATGGTAGATATTGGACTGGAAGCCGGAGCACCTCCGATGGAGGACATGACCATGGCAAATTTGGCAAAGGATGATCAAGAAAGATGCAGAGCTGATGGTATAATCTGTTTTTTCATATGTCTTTCAACATGAGTTTCATTTCTGAGACCTGGCTTTGAATACAACTCATACTGCTGGGATCAAAGTCCCTCCTGTCAGCTGGTTATAAAGACCCGACATGAAATGAATTAGGGAAGTCTGAATCGTGCTCCTAGTGGGCATGGGCCCACAGCACACACTTGACCCTAATTTGGCACTAAACTGGCAATCACCACAGGATGGCTGGTGTGGGGAACAGAAATTATTGGTGCTGTAGAAGGTGAAGTTCAGAGGTGATCCCTGAGGTACATATGAGCAGGATGGAGGAAGCCTTACAAACATACAAACATATGAAATTGATGGGCATGAAAAGACCAGCTGGTCCATCAAACCTGCTCCATACGGTGATGGCCGGATCAACATAGCTAAACATGTCTCCCCTCTACCGTCTTAACCCTTGCACAGATTTTGGTGTCATCTGTATACTTACTTACCATACTCCCAACACCACTGCCCAAGTCATTAATAAAGACCGTGAAGAGTAGTGCACCTAGGACTGATCCCTGGGGGACACCACTAGTAACATATCTCCAAACTGAACACATCCGTTAACTAAACCTTTTTGACCGCAGGATTGGAGCTAATTCCTAATCCAGTGTTCCAAAATTCTACTGATACCACAAGATTCTATCTTGTGAAGTAACCTAGTGTGAGGTACCTTATCAAAGGCTTTCTGAAAGTCCAGGGAGACAATGTCTACCAGATTTCCTTCATCCACTACCCTAGTGACTTCCTCATAAAACTCTACCAAATTTGTTAGGCATGACCTATTTTTTCTGAAGCCATGCTGTGAATTTCTAATGGCCCCTTCCTTTTCCCAGTGATCATAAACTTCCAATTAACTGCACCATAACTGACCTGGGGGGTAATTTTGCAATTACCTTGTTCACCGGTTACACATATTGGAGATTCGGTGGCGGGAGGGTGGGGGGCACGGTGGGCATCGCTAACAAAGTCAAATTATTAAAATCCCAGGCAATGCACCTACCATTTTTTGATGCATGCTGCCAGCAGCCGAGTTTTCTTGTAAAATTATCTCTTGGGTGTCTGAAGTGGAAAGTGTTCCATTCCCTAGCACTAATGATATGGAAAATGTTTCAGTTCCCTGTGCTAATGTAATGCAAAGTGTTCCATTGCCCAGTGCTAATGAAGTGGAAAGTGTTCCACAGCTCAGTGGTAATGAAGTGGAAAGTGTTCCATTCTCCTGGGCTAACGAAATGGAAAGTGTTCTATTCTCGTGGACTAACACAACAGAAAGTGTTCCATCCCCCAGTGCTAATGGAATGGAAAGTGTTCCATTGCCCAGGACTAATCAAATGGAAAGTGTTCCATTCTCAGGAATAATGAAATGGAAAGTCTTCCATTCCCCAGGATTAATCAAATGGAAAATATTCCACTCCACAGGACTAATGAAATGGAAAATGTTCCACTCCACAGGACTAATGAAATGGAAAATGTTCCACTCCACAGGACTAATAAAATGAAAAGTGTTCCATTCCCCAGGACTAATCAAATGAAAAGTGTTCCATTCCCCAGGACTAATCAAATGGAAAGTGTTCCATTCCCCAGGACTAATCAAATGGAAAGTGTTCCATTCCCCAGGACTAATCAAATGGAAAGTGTTCCATTCCCCAGGACTAATCAAATGGAAAGTGTTCCATTCCCCAGGACTAATCAAATGGAAAGTGTTCCATTCCCCAGGACCAAGAAAATGGAAAGTGTTCCATTCCCCAGGACTAATCAAATGGAAAGTGTTCCATTCCCCAGGACCAAGAAAATGGAAAGTGTTCCATTCCCCAGGACTAATCAAATGGAAAGTGTTCCATTCCCCAGGACTAATCAAATGGAAAGTGTTCCATTCCCCAGGACCAAGAAAATGGAAAGTGTTCCATTCCCCAGGACTAATCAAATGGAAAGTGTTCCATTCCCCAGGACCAAGAAAATGGAAAGTGTTCCATTCCCCAGGACCAAGAAAATGGAAAGTGTTCCATTCCCCAGGACCAAGAAAATGGAAAGTGTTCCATTCCCCAGGACCAAGAAAATGGAAAGTGTTCCATTCCCCAGGACCAAGAAAATGGAAAGTGTTCCATTCCCCAGGACCAAGAAAATGGAAAGTGTTCCATTCCCCAGGACCAAGAAAATGGAAAGTGTTCCATTCCCCAGGACTAATCAAATGGAAAGTGTTCCATTCCCCAGGACCAAGAAAATGGAAAGTGTTCCATTCCCCAGGACTAATCAAATGGAAAGTGTTCCATTCCCCAAGACCAAGAAAATGGAAAGTGTTCCATTCCCCAAGACTAATCAAATGGAAAGTGTTCCATTCCCCAAGACCAAGAAAATGGAAAGTGTTCCATTCCCCAAGACTAATCAAATGGAAAGTGTTCCATTCCCCAAGACTAATCAAATGGAAAGTGTTCCATTCCCCAGGACTAATCAAATGGAAAGTGTTCCATTCCCCAGGACCAAGAAAATGGAAAGTGTTCCATTCCCCAAGACTAATCAAATGGAAAGTGTTCCATTCCCCAAGACCAAGAAAATGGAAAGTGTTCCATTCCCCAAGACTAATCAAATGGAAAGTGTTCCATTCCCCAGGACTAATCAAATGGAAAGTGTTCCATTCCCCAAGACCAAGAAAATGGAAAGTGTTCCATTCCCCAAGACTAATCAAATGGAAAGTGTTCCATTCCCCAAGACCAAGAAAATGGAAAGTGTTCCATTCCCCAAGACTAATCAAATGGAAAGTGTTCCATTCCCCAGGACTAATCAAATGGAAAGTGTTCCATTCCCCAGGACTAAGAAAATGGAAAGTGTTCCATTCCCCAGGACCAAGAAAATGGAAAGTGTTCCATTCCCCAGGACCAAGAAAATGGAAAGTGTTCCATTCCCCAGGACTAAGAAAATGGAAAGTGTTCCATTCCCCAGGACCAAGAAAATGGAAAGTGTTCCATTCCCCAGGACTAATCAAATGGAAAGTGTTCCATTCCCCAGGACCAAGAAAATGGAAAGTGTTCCATTCCCCAGGACCAAGAAAATGGAAAGTGTTCCATTCCCCAGGACTAATCAAATGGAAAGTGTTCCATTCCCCAGGACCAAGAAAATGGAAAGTGTTCCATTCCCCAGGACTAATCAAATGGAAAGTGTTCCATTCCCCAAGACCAAGAAAATGGAAAGTGTTCCATTCCCCAGGACTAATCAAATGGAAAGTGTTCCATTCCCCAGGACCAAGAAAATGGAAAGTGTTCCATTCCCCAGGACTAATCAAATGGAAAGTGTTCCATTCCCCAAGACCAAGAAAATGGAAAGTGTTCCATTCCCCAGGACCAAGAAAATGGAAAGTGTTCCATTCCCCAGGACCAAGAAAATGGAAAGTGTTCCATTCCCCAGGACCAAGAAAATGGAAAGTGTTCCATTCCCCAGGACCAAGAAAATGGAAAGTGTTCCATTCCCCAGGACCAAGAAAATGGAAAGTGTTCCATTCCCCAGGACTAATCAAATGGAAAGTGTTCCATTCCCCAGGACCAAGAAAATGGAAAGTGTTCCATTCCCCAGGACTAATCAAATGGAAAGTGTTCCATTCCCCAAGACCAAGAAAATGGAAAGTGTTCCATTCCCCAGGACCAAGAAAATGGAAAATGTTCCATTCCCCAGGACCAAGAAAATGGAAAGTGTTCCATTCCCCAAGACTAATCAAATGGAAAGTGTTCCATTCCCCAAGACCAAGAAAATGGAAAGTGTTCCATTCCCCAAGACTAATCAAATGGAAAGTGTTCCATTCCCCAGGACTAATCAAATGGAAAGTGTTCCATTCCCCAGGACTAATCAAATGGAAAGTGTTCCATTCCCCAGGACCAAGAAAATGGAAAGTGTTCCATTCCCCAAGACCAAGAAAATGGAAAGTGTTCCATTCCCCAAGACCAAGAAAATGGAAAGTGTTCCATTCCCCAGGACTAATCAAATGGAAAGTGTTCCATTCCCCAGGACCAAGAAAATGGAAAGTGTTCCATTCCCCAGGACCAAGAAAATGGAAAGTGTTCCATTCCCCAGGACTAATCAAATGGAAAGTGTTCCATTCCCCAGGACTAAGAAAATGGAAAGTGTTCCATTCCCCAGGACCAAGAAAATGGAAAGTGTTCCATTCCCCAGGACTAATCAAATGGAAAGTGTTCCATTCCCCAGGACCAAGAAAATGGAAAGTGTTCCATTCCCCAGGACTAATCAAATGGAAAGTGTTCCATTCCCCAAGACCAAGAAAATGGAAAGTGTTCCATTCCCCAGGACCAAGAAAATGGAAAGTGTTCCATTCCCCAGGACTAATCAAATGGAAAGTGTTCCATTCCCCAAGACTAATCAAATGGAAAGTGTTCCATTCCCCAAGACTAATCAAATGGAAAGTGTTCCATTCCCCAAGACTAATCAAATGGAAAGTGTTCCATTCCCCAAGACTAATCAAATGGAAAGTGTTCCATTCCCCAAGACTAATCAAATGGAAAGTGTTCCATTCCCCAAGACTAATCAAATGGAAAGTGTTCCATTCCCCAAGACCAAGAAAATGGAAAGTGTTCCATTCCCCAAGACTAATCAAATGGAAAGTGTTCCATTCCCCAGGACTAATCAAATGGAAAGTGTTCCATTCCCCAAGACTAATCAAATGGAAAGTGTTCCATTCCCCAAGACTAATCAAATGGAAAGTGTTCCATTCCCCAAGACTAATCAAATGGAAAGTGTTCCATTCCCCAAGACTAATCAAATGGAAAGTGTTCCATTCCCCAAGACTAATCAAATGGAAAGTGTTCCATTCCCCAAGACTAATCAAATGGAAAGTGTTCCATTCCCCAAGACCAAGAAAATGGAAAGTGTTCCATTCCCCAAGACTAATCAAATGGAAAGTGTTCCATTCCCCAGGACTAATCAAATGGAAAGTGTTCCATTCCCCAGGACTAATCAAATGGAAAGTGTTCCATTCCCCAGGACTAAGAAAATGGAAAGTGTTCCATTCCCCAGGACCAAGAAAATGGAAAGTGTTCCATTCCCCAGGACTAATCAAATGGAAAGTGTTCCATTCCCCAGGACCAAGAAAATGGAAAGTGTTCCATTCCCCAGGACTAATCAAATGGAAAGTGTTCCATTCCCCAGGACCAAGAAAATGGAAAGTGTTCCATTCCCCAGGACCAAGAAAATGGAAAGTGTTCCATTCCCCAGGACTAATCAAATGGAAAGTGTTCCATTCCCCAAGACCAAGAAAATGGAAAGTGTTCCATTCCCCAGGACCAAGAAAATGGAAAGTGTTCCATTCCCCAGGACTAATCAAATGGAAAGTGTTCCATTCCCCAGGACCAAGAAAATGGAAAGTGTTCCATTCCCCAGGACCAAGAAAATGGAAAGTGTTCCATTCCCCAAGACTAATCAAATGGAAAGTGTTCCATTCCCCAAGACCAAGAAAATGGAAAGTGTTCCATTCCCCAGGACCAAGAAAATGGAAAGTGTTCCATTCCCCAGGACTAATCAAATGGAAAGTGTTCCATTCCCCAAGACCAAGAAAATGGAAAGTGTTCCATTCCCCAGGACTAATCAAATGGAAAGTGTTCCATTCCCCAAGACCAAGAAAATGGAAAGTGTTCCATTCCCCAGGACCAAGAAAATGGAAAGTGTTCCATTCCCCAGGACTAATCAAATGGAAAGTGTTCCATTCCCCAAGACCAAGAAAATGGAAAGTGTTCCATTCCCCAAGACTAATCAAATGGAAAGTTTTCCATTCCCCAAGACCAAGAAAATGGAAAGTGTTCCATTCCACAGGACCAAGAAAATGGAAAGTGTTCCATTCCCCAGGACTAATCAAATGGAAAGTGTTCCATTCCCCAAGACCAAGAAAATGGAAAGTGTTCCATTCCCCAAGACTAATCAAATGGAAAGTGTTCCATTCCCCAGGACCAAGAAAATGGAAAGTGTTCCATTCCCCAAGACTAATCAAATGGAAAGTGTTCCATTCCCCAGGACCAAGAAAATGGAAAGTGTTCCATTCCCCAAGACTAATCAAATGGAAAGTGTTCCATTCCCCAAGACTAATCAAATGGAAAGTGTTCCATCCCCTGGACCTGATGGCTTCCATCCTAGGGTCTTGAGGGAAGTGGCAGTAGGGATTGTGGATGCTTTGGTGATAGTTTTCCAAAATTCCCTGGACTCAGGAGAGGTCCCGGCAGATTGGAAAACTGCTAATGTAACACCGTTATTTAAAAAGGGTAGTAGGCAGAAGGCTGGAAATTATAGGCCAGTTAGCTTAACATCTGTGGTGGGTAAAATTTTGGAGTCTATTATTAAGGAGACAGTAACGGAACATTTAGATAAGCATAATTTAATAGGACAAAGTCAGCATGGCTTCATGAAGGGGAAGTCATGTCTGACAAATTTGCTTGAGTTCTTCGAGGATATAACGTATAGGGTGGATAAAGGGGAACCAGTGGACGTAGTGTATTTAGACTTCCAGAAGGCATTCGACAAGGTGCCACATGAAAGATTATTACTTAAGATAAAAAATCACGGGATTGGGGGTAATATTCTGGCATGGGTGGAGGATTGGTTATCAAACAGGAAGCAGAGAGTTGGGATAAATGGTTCATTTTCGGACTGGCAACCAGTAACCAGTGGTGTTCCACAGGGGTCGGTGCTGGGTCCCCAACTCTTTACAATCTATATTAACGATTTGGAGGAGGGGACCGAGTGCAACATATCAAAATTTGCAGATGATACAAAGATGGGAGGGAAAGTAGAGAGTGAGGAGGACATAAAAAACCTGCAAGGGGATATAGACAGGCTGGGTGAGTGGGCGGAGATTTGGCAGATGCAATATAATATTGGAAAATGTGAGGTTATGCACTTTGGCAGGAAAAATCAGAGAGCAAGTTATTTTCTTAATGGCGAGAGACTGGAAAGTACTGCAGTACAAAGGGATCTGGGGGTCCTAGTGCAAGAAAATCAAAAAGTTGGTATGCAGGTGCAGCAGGTGATCAAGAAAGCCAACGGAATGTTGGCTTTTATTGCTAGGGGGATAGAATATAAAAACAGGGAGGTATTGCTGCAGTTATATAAGGTATTGGTGAGACCGCACCTGGAATACTGCATACAGTTTTGGTCTCCATACTTAAGAAAAGACATACTTGCTCTCGAGGCAGTACAAAGAAGGTTCACTCGGTTAATCCCGGGGATGAGGGGGCGCACATATGAGGAGAGGTTGAGTAGATTGGGACTCTACTCATTGGAGTTCAGAAGAATGAGAGGCGATCTTATTGAAACATATAAGATTGTGAGGGGTCTTGATCGGGTGGATGCAGTAAGGATGTTCCCAAAGATGGGTGAAACTAGAACTAGGGGGCATAATCTTAGAATAAGGGGCTGCTCTTTCAAAACTGAGATGAGGAGAAACTTCTTCACTCAGAGGGTGGTAGGTCTGTGGAATATGCTGCCCCAGGAAGCTGTGGAAGCTACATCATTAGATAAATTTAAAACAGAAATAGACAGTTTCCTCGAAGTAAAGGGAATTAGGGGTTATGGGGAGCGGGCAGGAAATTGGACATGAAGCTGAGTTCGGATCGGTCAATGCCCTGTGGGTGGCGGAGAGGGCCCAGGGGCTATGTGGCCGGGTCCTGCTCCGACTTCTTGTGTTCTTTAGATTTGTGGTTGGGATCAGATCAGCCATGATCTTATTAAATGGCGGAGCAGGCTCGAGGGGCCGATTGGCCTACTCCTGCTCCAATTTCTTATGTTCTCTTATGTTCTTATTCCCCAAGACCAAGAAAATGGAAAGTGTTCCATTCCCCAGGACTAATCAAATGGAAAGTGTTCCATTCCCCAAGACCAAGAAAATGGAAAGTGTTCCATTCCCCAAGACCAAGAAAATGGAAAGTGTTCCATTCCCCAGGACTAAGAAAATGGAAAGTGTTCCATTCCCCAAGACCAAGAAAATGGAAAGTGTTCCATTCCCCAAGACCAAGAAAATGGAAAGTGTTCCATTCCCCAAGACCAAGAAAATGGAAAGTGTTCCATTCCCCAAGACCAAGAAAATGGAAAGTGTTCCATTCCCCAAGACTAATCAAATGGAAAGTGTTCCATTCCCCAAGACTAATCAAATGGAAAGTGTTCCATTCCCCAAGACCAAGAAAATGGAAAGTGTTCCATTCCCCAGGACTAATCAAATGGAAAGTGTTCCATTCCCCAAGACCAAGAAAATGGAAAGTGTTCCATTCCCCAAGACCAAGAAAATGGAAAGTGTTCCATTCCCCAAGACCAAGAAAATGGAAAGTGTTCCATTCCCCAAGACCAAGAAAATGGAAAGTGTTCCATTCCCCAAGACCAAGAAAATGGAAAGTGTTCCATTCCCCAAGACCAAGAAAATGGAAAGTGTTCCATTCCCCAAGACTAATCAAATGGAAAGTGTTCCATTCCCCAAGACTAATCAAATGGAAAGTGTTCCATTCCCCAAGACCAAGAAAATGGAAAGTGTTCCATTCCCCAGGACTAATCAAATGGAAAGTGTTCCATTCCCCAGGACTAATCAAATGGAAAGTGTTCCATTCCCCAGGACTAATCAAATGGAAAGTGTTCCATTCCCCAAGACCAAGAAAATGGAAAGTGTTCCATTCCCCAAGACCAAGAAAATGGAAAGTGTTCCATTCCCCAAGACCAAGAAAATGGAAAGTGTTCCATTCCCCAGGACTAAGAAAATGGAAAGTGTTCCATTCCCCAAGACCAAGAAAATGGAAAGTGTTCCATTCCCCAAGACCAAGAAAATGGAAAGTGTTCCATTCCCCAAGACCAAGAAAATGGAAAGTGTTCCATTCCCCAAGACCAAGAAAATGGAAAGTGTTCCATTCCCCAAGACTAATCAAATGGAAAGTGTTCCATTCCCCAAGACTAATCAAATGGAAAGTGTTCCATTCCCCAAGACCAAGAAAATGGAAAGTGTTCCATTCCCCAGGACTAATCAAATGGAAAGTGTTCCATTCCCCAAGACCAAGAAAATGGAAAGTGTTCCATTCCCCAAGACCAAGAAAATGGAAAGTGTTCCATTCCCCAAGACCAAGAAAATGGAAAGTGTTCCATTCCCCAAGACCAAGAAAATGGAAAGTGTTCCATTCCCCAAGACCAAGAAAATGGAAAGTGTTCCATTCCCCAAGACCAAGAAAATGGAAAGTGTTCCATTCCCCAAGACTAATCAAATGGAAAGTGTTCCATTCCCCAAGACTAATCAAATGGAAAGTGTTCCATTCCCCAAGACCAAGAAAATGGAAAGTGTTCCATTCCCCAGGACTAATCAAATGGAAAGTGTTCCATTCCCCAGGACTAATCAAATGGAAAGTGTTCCATTCCCCAGGACTAATCAAATGGAAAGTGTTCCATTCCCCAAGACCAAGAAAATGGAAAGTGTTCCATTCCCCAAGACTAATCAAATGGAAAGTGTTCCATTCCCCAAGACTAATCAAATGGAAAGTGTTCCATTCCCCAAGACCAAGAAAATGGAAAGTGTTCCATTCCCCAGGACTAATCAAATGGAAAGTGTTCCATTCCCCAGGACCAAGAACATGGAAAGTGTTCCATTCCCCAAGACTAATCAAATGAAAAGTGTTCCATTCCCCAGGACTAATCAAATGGAAAGTGTTCCATTCCCCAAGACCAAGAAAATGGAAAGTGTTCCATTCCCCAGGACTAATCAAATGGAAAGTGTTCCATTCCCCAAGACCAAGAAAATGGAAAGTGTTCCATTCCCCAAGACCAAGAAAATGGAAAGTGTTCCATTCCCCAGGACTAAGAAAATGGAAAGTGTTCCATTCCCCAAGACCAAGAAAATGGAAAGTGTTCCATTCCCCAAGACCAAGAAAATGGAAAGTGTTCCATTCCCCAAGACCAAGAAAATGGAAAGTGTTCCATTCCCCAAGACCAAGAAAATGGAAAGTGTTCCATTCCCCAAGACTAATCAAATGGAAAGTGTTCCATTCCCCAAGACTAATCAAATGGAAAGTGTTCCATTCCCCAAGACCAAGAAAATGGAAAGTGTTCCATTCCCCAGGACTAATCAAATGGAAAGTGTTCCATTCCCCAAGACCAAGAAAATGGAAAGTGTTCCATTCCCCAAGACCAAGAAAATGGAAAGTGTTCCATTCCCCAAGACCAAGAAAATGGAAAGTGTTCCATTCCCCAAGACCAAGAAAATGGAAAGTGTTCCATTCCCCAAGACCAAGAAAATGGAAAGTGTTCCATTCCCCAAGACCAAGAAAATGGAAAGTGTTCCATTCCCCAAGACTAATCAAATGGAAAGTGTTCCATTCCCCAAGACTAATCAAATGGAAAGTGTTCCATTCCCCAAGACCAAGAAAATGGAAAGTGTTCCATTCCCCAGGACTAATCAAATGGAAAGTGTTCCATTCCCCAGGACTAATCAAATGGAAAGTGTTCCATTCCCCAGGACTAATCAAATGGAAAGTGTTCCATTCCCCAAGACCAAGAAAATGGAAAGTGTTCCATTCCCCAAGACTAATCAAATGGAAAGTGTTCCATTCCCCAAGACTAATCAAATGGAAAGTGTTCCATTCCCCAAGACCAAGAAAATGGAAAGTGTTCCATTCCCCAGGACTAATCAAATGGAAAGTGTTCCATTCCCCAGGACCAAGAACATGGAAAGTGTTCCATTCCCCAAGACTAATCAAATGAAAAGTGTTCCATTCCCCAGGACTAATCAAATGGAAAGTGTTCCATTCCCCAAGACCAAGAAAATGGAAAGTGTTCCATTCCCCAGGACTAATCAAATGGAAAGTGTTCCATTCCCCAGGACCAAGAAAATGGAAAATGTTCCACTCCACAGGACTAATGAAATTTAAAGTGTTCCATTGCAAGAGAGTGATTGAGTCAAAGAGAAGAAAGGACAGGAGAGACAAATACTGTCTCCCAAGTGGCTATTCTGTAGCCCACTGTGACTGTGAGTACATGTACCTGCATCAGGCAGCTACATTTGGTTGGAAGGATTGTTTCAGTTAAGCCCTTCAAGGATGTCAGTGTAAACAAGAGTTTCAAATATAGGTTGCAGTTGCGATACATGCCCTAATGCAGAATGGACATTTGGTAAGTATTCAAAGGGCATGCATACTTTGCCCATCCACTTGGCATTAAGTAAAGGTGGGTACTCGTTCCTTGGATAATCTGGTGAAGTTTCTAAATTTCTATATTTCTTGCAGAACCAAGTCCTCCGGGTGTTAGAAGTAGCAGTCAGGCAGAGATGATGTGGAGATACCGGTGATGGACTGGGGTTGACAAT
The DNA here is from genome assembly GCF_035084215.1 of Heptranchias perlo. Lineage (NCBI taxonomy): Eukaryota > Metazoa > Chordata > Chondrichthyes > Hexanchiformes > Hexanchidae > Heptranchias > Heptranchias perlo. The sequence goes on along the minus strand of NC_090328.1, from coordinate 95,152,103 downwards.
TGTAAACAATTTTACAACACCAAGTTATAGTCCAGCAATTTTATTTTAAATTCACAAGCTTTCGGAGATTTTCTCCTTCCTCAGGCAAATGTTTCAAGAGCTCCTTGAAGCCTACGCATTTATACATATTGAACAATACATGGTGTTTACAGACTGCCCCTGCAACTGCCCGTTGCCAAGGCAATCACCGTGTTCAGACAGAGAGGTGTTACCTGCAGAACCCCCGAATACACATTCAACAAAAAAACAAACAGGGAAAAAAAACAGAGAAAAAAAAACACAGAGAGAGGCAGAAACATCCGGAAGGCAGAGAGAGCCAGCAAATGACCCATTATATTAAAAACAGATAACATTTGTTCGCTGGTGGGGTAACGTGTAGCGTGACATGAACCCAAGATCCCGGTTGAGGCCGTCCTCATGGGTGCGGAACTTGGCTATCAATTTCTGCTCGACGATTTTGCGTTGTCGTGTGTCTCGAAGGCCGCCTTGGAGTACGCTTACCCGAAGGTCGGTGGATGAATGTCCATGACTGCTGAAGTGTTCCCCGACTGGGAGGGAACCCTCCTGTTTGGCGATTGTTGCGCGGTGTCCGTTCATCCGTTGTCGCAGCGTCTGCATGGTCTCGCCAATGTACCATGACCAAGATAGAGTCCATACTCTCAACCTGTACTCAGGACACAGCAGACCAGCTACGTTATACCGCCAAACAGACGAGGCAACGGAACTACGCTGCCTACATGAAAACCAAGAGCAGGAAGCTTGAGAAACTCGGCATCACCACCAGCAACGACCAAGCTTCCCCTGGTACCACGGTTGCAACCACAGGGAAGTCTATTGTCAATTTATCCGACCACACCCTTCAACTAGACGAAATCGAAGTTCTCAGCCGAGGGCTCAATTTCTGCCCCACTACCAAAATGGACCCCACTAGTCTCGCGGCGGACACAGAGGAATTCATCAGGAGAATGAGGCTCCGGGAATTCTACCACAAACCCCAAGATTTCAGCAGCGAACCCAATGAGACAATCGACGATCCGGAACAGCAGACAGAGGGATCCGCGGTACAGCAACCGAAGAGGAAAGAGTCAAACTGGACTCCTCCGGAGGGTCGCTGCCCTCAGCTGGACATGTATGCTCAAGCTGTCAGGAAATGCGTCAATGCCAGATTCATCAGCCGCACTCAGAAGACAGTCCAGAATGTCACCCGAGCACAACGCAACGCCATCAACGCTCTCAAGACCAACCGCAACATCGTCATCAAACCAGCGGACAAAGGAGGAGCCATAGTCATACAGAACAGAACAGACTATTGCAAAGAAGCATACCGACAACTGGACAACCAGGAACACTACAGACGGTTACCCGCAGATCCGACCAAAGAACACACCCACCAGCTCAACAAACTGATCAAGACCTTCGATCCAGACCTTCAAAGCATCCTACGCATTCTCATCCCACGTAATCCCCGCGTGGGAGACTTCTACTGCCTCCCAAAGATACACAAAGCCAACACACCCGGACGTCCCATCGTATCAGGCAACGGAACCCTGTGTGAGAACCTCTCTGGATACATCGAGGGCATCCTGAAACCCATCGTACAGGGAACCCCCAGCTTCTGTCGTGACACTACAGACTTCCTACAAAAACTCAGTACCCACGGACCAGTTGAACCAGGAACACTTCTCACCACGATGGACGTCTCGGCACTATACACCAGTATCCCCCACGATGACGGCATCGCTGCGACAGCATCAATACTCAACACCAACAACAGCCAATCTCCGGAAGCCATCCTACAACTCATCCGCTTCATCCTGGATCACAATGTCTTCACCTTCGATAACCAGTTCTTTACCCAAACACACGGAACAGCCATGGGGACCAAATTCGCACCCCAATACGCCAACATTTTCATGCACAAGTTCGAGCAGGACTTCTTCACTGCACAAGACCTCCAACCAACACTATACACCAGATACATCGACGACATTTTCTTTCTATGGACCCACGGCAAGGAATCACTAAAGAGACTACACGATAACATCAACAAGTTCCATCCCACCATCAAGCTCACCATGGACTACTCCTCAGAATCAGTTTCTTTCTTGGACACACGAATCTCCATCAAAGACGGGCACCTCAGCACCTCACTCTACCGCAAGCCCACGGACAACCTCACGATGCTCCACTTTTCCAGCTTCCACCCTAACCACGTCAAAGAGGCCATCCCCTATGGACAGGCCCTGCGAATACACAGGGTCTGCTCAGACGAGGAGGAACGCGATGGACACCTACAGACGCTGAAAGACGCCCTAGTAAGAACGGGATATGACGCTCGACTCATCGATCGACAGTTCCGACGGGCCACAGCAAAAAATCGCATAGACCTCCTCAGGAGACTAACACGGGACGCAACCAACAGAGTACCCTTTGTCGTCCAGTACTTCCCCGGAGCGGAGAAACTACGCCATGTTCTCCGCAGCCTTCAACATGTCATCAATGAGGACAAACACCTCGCTATGGCCATCCCCACACCTCCACTACTCGCCTTTAAACAGCCACCCAACCTCAAACAGACCATCGTTCGCAGCAAACTACCTAGCTTTCAAGAGAACAGCGTCCACGACGCCACACAACCCTGCCACGGTAACCTCTGCAAGACATGCCAGATCATCGACACAGATACCACCATCACACGAGATGACACCACCCACCAGGTGCATGGTTCATACTCCTGTGACTCAGCCAACGTTGTCTACCTCATACGTTGCAGGAAAGGATGCCCCAGAGCATGGTACATTGGCGAGACCATGCAGACGCTGCGACAACGGATGAACGGACACCGCGCAACAATCGCCAAACAGGAGGGTTCCCTCCCAGTCGGGGAACACTTCAGCAGTCATGGACATTCATCCACCGACCTTCGGGTAAGCGTACTCCAAGGCGGCCTTCGAGACACACGACAACGCAAAATCGTCGAGCAGAAATTGATAGCCAAGTTCCGCACCCATGAGGACGGCCTCAACCGGGATCTTGGGTTCATGTCACGCTACACGTTACCCCACCAGCGAACAAATGTTATCTGTTTTTAATATAATGGGTCATTTGCTGGCTCTCTCTGCCTTCCGGATGTTTCTGCCTCTCTCTGTGTTTTTTTTTCTCTGTTTTTTTTCCCTGTTTGTTTTTTTGTTGAATGTGTATTCGGGGGTTCTGCAGGTAACACCTCTCTGTCTGAACACGGTGATTGCCTTGGCAACGGGCAGTTGCAGGGGCAGTCTGTAAACACCATGTATTGTTCAATATGTATAAATGCGTAGGCTTCAAGGAGCTCTTGAAACATTTGCCTGAGGAAGGAGAAAATCTCCGAAAGCTTGTGAATTTAAAATAAAATTGCTGGACTATAACTTGGTGTTGTAAAATTGTTTACAATAGTCAGGCAGAGCTCCACCTCTTCCCCTGCACTCTGTAATGCTCTGTGCAGACAGTGCCTGTCTGTCTGTCTGTAATGCTCTGTGCAGACAGTGCCTGTCTGTCTGTCACATTCTTCCAGCGGCACCTCAATGTTTTCAAGTGTTTGCCCACAAAAGGCACCCTTCTGTTTAAACTGCTATTGTGGGCCGTTGACTCCCTGTGACAGGAGCGGATATTCTGCCCCCACAATGGTGAGCTCCCAATCACCAGTGCATTACGTGTCTGAAGCTCGCTCTGGATGAATAATAAGTACTGACAGAGGAAGATTCAGTGAAATTAGACATGTGAATCTCCAGAAAATAGAAATCCCACTGCGCAGACTTCCCACTGCTTCCAGCTGGCCATCGGAACATCTGTCCTGATATGTAGAAAAGAGAGTATTTACTGCTGGGCTGATTCTATACAGGTAGGTTCAGTCTGTGTCACGGGTTTCAATCTATTGCTCCATTAACATGCAAGTCTTGGTTTTGATTTCCACTTTGCCCCCACAATCCCACCATTGGCTACCCAGCACAGCAGTTGTTCAATAATGGCGGCCGCAATAACCCAATCCTCTGTGTTCCAGAAACTGCTCTATCCATCGTGTGGTTTTACCAGTGCTCCATTGCATCCTGAGCGTGTTTCAACCCCGCTGTTTGTTGTGAGCCTGGCTAGAGCGAAAAAAGAGAAGAAAATGTTCCTGCGATCTTCTCCCAGGTTGCTCGTGGAGTGCCTGGGAGATTAATCTTTAATTCCGGGAGACTCCAGGACATCCCAGGAGAGTTGCTGTCAGCTGTGGCTCAGTGGTAGCATTCTTGCCTCTGAGTCAGGAGGTTGTGGGTTCAAGTCCCACTCCAGGACTTGAGCACATAATCTAGGCTGACACTCCAGAGGGAGAGCTGCACTATCAGAGGTGCTGTCTTTCAGATGAGATGTTAAACCAAGACCCAGTCTACCCTCTACGATGGACATAAAAAACCCCATAGCACTATCCAAAGAAGAGCAGGGGAATTCTCCCTGGTGTCCTGGCCAATATTTATCCATCAACCAACATCACTAAATCAGATTATCTGGTCATCATCACATTATTGTTTGTGGGACCTTGCTGTGCGCTAATTGGTTGCTCTGTTTCCTACATTACAACAGTGAGTACACTTCAAAAGTACTTAAATGGCTGTAAAAGTGTTTTGGGACATCCTGAGATTGTGAAAGGTGCTATATAAATGCAAGTCTTTCTTTTAGTTGGCAACCCAAGTTAAGCAAGGTTTAGATAAACACATTATATATAATCCCCTCAGTCACAAGTTTTCTAATTGTGCTACGTCAACAGAATGTGCTGCATGAGTTAATTTGCAGCAGGAAGTTCCTCTATAGAAGCAGAACATTCTTTTATCAGAAAGCTTCCCACACAGGTACGGAGCACTCTAACAGCTTGCCAGTGTGGGCGTGTTTGTATCAGCTGCTCATAACAACAAAGTAAATACTCCCAAAATGCACAGGGCACCTGATGATGGGTGTGTCATATTTCAAGCCCAACAGTTTGCCTTAGCTAATAATGAACTTTATCCTGAGGCTCTTCCATATTTTAGAGGTGAGCTGATAGGTAGTTCTAAAGCTGTCATGTGCCTGAATGGCCAAGTGAAAGAATATGTGAGGGAGTATATCACACCAATTTGTAATCAGACTTCCTGAGGTAAGTGAAGTTTATGGATTAAGAATACTTGTTTATCACTGTGTCCTGACCTTTGATCATTTGAGTGTTAAATTAGTCTGTGAACAAGGAGGTCAGAACTCAAAGACTAAGCAACTCAGTTGTGTGGTTCGCAAGGCTAGTCGTGCAAAATAATTCGGAACAAGTGCTTGCACTAATCCTGGAACTTCCCCAACTGCTAGGATTTTAATACAACCTGATATGTCTGCAGTCGTAGCACAGTGAAAGCCACTGTGACTCATGTACGTTTTTATAACCTCCTCTGTGTAAACTGAAATAAACAAGCACGGTATCTAACACCAGATCGAGAGCTCAAAGTGCAGTGTTAGAATAACACTGACTTTTGTTCATGAATTTGCTGCATTTCAAGGGTCATCACCGAAATTAGGTTCCTGTAGTGCTGTGTTTCTCAATATAGTTTATAAATCTGCCACGTTAACCTAGTCGGCCTGGGGTTCATGATGCAGCACAACATGTTACAACTTGTGAAAGAAATAGCATTCTTGCTGCTTAATCTGCTGGTTTTATTTTCTACTATGGCTGAAATACTTTCCTGCAGACTTATGTTTTAGGTATGAAAAGTGAAAGGTTAATAAGCAGTAAAACAAAACATGGTACAAATGAGAGAGAGGATGTAAAAAGGATGAATGGGTGGAATTTCATCACAAGAAAGAGAAAGTTACCCATCATGTTGAAAGTTCACACTGAGAGGTTTTATTTGGGCTAAGACTGGTGTATAAAATATAGAAAGGAAGGTTCCTTTTGTTTGTATCAAGCCCTTTCTGCTAGAAAGCAACTTTACTTTTGTTTTCAAAGCTGTACTATAACCAGTTAAATGATGGATCAGATATTTTTAAAATGTATTCACCCTGTGTATCTAAAGTCCTATATTAAAATATATATAGGAAAATAAATAAAGTCCAGAAATGTTCTCTATTTGATGCAGAACTAATACGTTTGCTTTCACCACACCAACCACAGTAGGAGTGTGAGAGTGGGCTGCACTGTATTGGTGATGAAGGAGCCAGGCATCTATTTGTCTAGCATCTCATCACATTAATATTACAGAACTGATTCCACTGCGAGGAACCCCATTATTTATCCCTCAAGCAACAACAAGAAAAAAGATTATCTGGTCATTTATCTCATTGCTCTTCGTGGGACCTTGCTGTGCGCAAAATGGCTGCTGCGTTTCCCTACATTACAACAGTGACTGCATTTCAAAAGTACTTCATTGGCTGTAAAGCACTTTGGGACATCCTGAGGTCATGAAAGGTGTTATGTAAATTTATTTATTTTCTTTCTTTCCTTTCTTTCATAGATTGGAAAACTATACTTACAAACTAGCCATAGCTGAGCTCCTTTACAGCTCCAAACAACCAGCATGTCAGCTGGTGTGTAACCATCTGCTCATCTCTCCATCTCTGGGCCTTTATCTATACTCTCTTATCATGCCTGATTTTTTAGGACCTGTTCTCGAAGCATCTGGCTGACTCCTCAAATGTGTATTTTACGCAGGGAATCATTTCTTCTGTGTAAAGTTCAAGTCATGCTTTTTAGTTGGTGAAAAGTGAATTTAGGCAAGTTCGAAGAAAGTGTCACTTTGTCAGATGGTGCAACTTTCAAACATTTTCAAGCACTAATTGCTGTGAGGTATTTATGGGAGGAGACCTCTTACAGTCACAGGAATTTAGGAATGCACAGAATCGGAACAGACCACTTCAGGCACAGAGTTCAAGGAATGGATTACTGAATTCACCACCTTTAGCTCTCACTTTAAATTGTAAAATACTTATTTAAAATTGCTCTTTAGACAGTCACAACAGTTGAAAGTGAAAGCAGAAACTAAACAAGGAACTGCGAGTTGGTGGAATATTAAAGGGGTGACATCATACTGCGGAGAGTTAGTTCAGGGCTGCCCGCAGCTGAGTCCTTATTACTTTTGCATCTTCAGGGATTCAAACTGTCAAAGAGTCAATGGGGTGAAATTGGTCTCTGCCAGTAGCGGGAAACAGCTCATAGCGCCCATTTTACACTGCACCCAATTTTCGTGTGCGTTGACTTCAGAACTAGGCCACATTTCTGCCAAAAACAATCAGAAGTTTGGGCCCTGTGTCCCTCCAACTCAGAGCTGCCAATCAAACAGATCCTTGAATAAAATCCCCAGGCGTCACTCACATGGGCTAGTTGGATTGAATGGAATGTTGAGCCAGATCAGCCTATGATTGCAGGAAATTAACACTTGTCCAGTATTCCAGATCGGCCTGCGATTGCAGGAAATTAACACTTGTCCAGTATTCCAGATCAGCCTATGATTGCAGGAAATTTACACTTGCCCAATCATGTACCATGGACAACAGGGGTAAGGCACTGCACTGAACAGGCAATGGCAGGTTTAACAATCCTTCGACCCAAAGGAGTAGATTGGCTGCAGCTTCCAAATACAGCTAGCAGTACCCACGTTTAAATCTGTGACCAGTGAGGGACAATCCAATAAATAACCAGCATTAGCATTTTGTCCACTATGTGTGAGATCTGTGAAAGGCTAGAATCATAGAATCATAGAATGGTAACAGCACAGGAGGAGGCCATTCCGCCCGCCAAGCCTGTGCTGGCTCTCTGCAAGAGCAATCCAGTAAGTCCCACTCCACCGCCCTTTCTCCATAGCCCTGCAAATTTTTTTCCTTCAAGTATTTATCCAATTCCCTTTTGAAAGCCACGATTGAATTCACATCCACCACCCTTTCAGGCTGCACATTCTAGATCATATCCACGTGCTGCGTAAAAAAGATTTTCCTCATGTCGCCTTTGGTTCTTTTGCCAATTACCTTAAATCTGTGTCTTCTGCTTCTCTACCCTTCTGCCAATGGGAACAGCTTCTCTCTATCTACTCATGATTTTGAACACTTCTATCAAATCTCCTCTCAACTGTCTCTGCTCTAAGGAGAACAACCCCAGCTTCTCCAGTCTATCCACATAACTGAAGTCCCTCATCCCTGGAACCTTTCCAATAAAGCTTTTCTGCACCTTCTCTAAGGCCTTCACATCCTTCCTAAAGTGCGGTGCCCAGGATTGGACACAATACTCCAGTTGTGGCTGAACCAGTGTTTTATAAAGGATCACCATAACTTCCTTACTTTTGTACTCTAGGCCTCTATTTATAAAGCCCAGGATCCTGTATGCTTTTTTAACTGCTTTCTCAACCTGCCTTGCCACATTCTGCAACTTGTGCACATATACCCCCAGGTCTCTCTGTTCCTGTATCCCCTATAAATTGTACCCTTTAGTTTAAAATGCTTCTCCTCGTTCTTCCTACCAAAATGTATCACTTCGCACTTCTCTGTGTTAAATTTCATCTGCCACATGTCTGCCCATACCGCCAGCCTGTCTATGTCCTCTTGAAGTCTACCACTACCCTCCTCACTGTTCACTACATTTCCAAGTTTAGTATCGTCGGCCAAATTTTGAAATTGTGCCCTGTACACCCAAGTCCTAGGCATTAATATATATCAGGAAAAGCAGTGGCCCTAGTACCGACTCTTGGGAAACACCACTGTACACCTTCCTCCAGTCCGAGAAACAACCGTTCACCACTACTCTCTGTTTCCTGCGACTTAGCCAATTTCATAACCATGCTGCCACTGCTCCTTTTATTCCATGGACTTCAACTTTGCTGACAAGCCTATCATGTGGCACTTTATCAAATGCCTCTTGGAAGTCCATATACACAACATCAACCATATTGCCCTCATCTACCCTCTCTTACCCCATCAAAAAACTCAATCAGGTTAGTTAAACACGATTGCCTTTAACAAATCCATGCTAGCTTTCCTTAATTAATCCACACTTGTCTAAGTGACTGTTAATTTTGTCCCAGATTATCATTTCTAAAAGTGTCCCCACCACCGAGGTTAAACTGACTGGCCTGAAGTTGCTGGGTTTATCCTTACACCCTTTTTTGAACAAGGGTGTAACATTTGCAATTTTCCAGTCCTCCGGCACAACCCCCGTATCTAAGGATGATTGGAAGATTATGGCCTGTACCTCCGCAATTTCCACCCTTACTTCCCTCAGCAACCTAGGATGCATCCCATCCAGACCTGGTGACTTATCTACTTTAAAAGAATTAAGCCTTTCTTGTACTTCCTCTTTATCAATCAAAGAGGATAGATTAAGTTGTAAAAAGACAGGTGAGATTAACGAGATGGAAGAAGTAGCCTTTGGGTCTAAAAATAATCTCACTAATAATAATTCAACCTTCACCGGAGATAATTCAACCTTCACCGGAGATAATTCAACTTTCACCTTGGGGATAATTCAACTTTCACCCTGGGGATAATTCAACTTTCACCCTGGGGATAATTCAACTTTCACCCTGGAGATAATTCAACTTTCACCCTGGAGATAATTCAACCACCCTGGGATAATTCAACTTTCAATATTTCCAAATGCCAGCTGTAAATGTAATACAGGTAGAGTGGTCTCTAATTTGGATGCTTATTTAAGCATTATGCAAATTATCCGATTCCTGGAGTTTAGTCTTTCCCTATGCCATGCTAGATGGCGAGTCAGGGCCGGAGTAAGGATAGTCTCCGCATACCATAGATCCAGAGATAACTTCGTGAGGGAGGAATCTGAGCTATGAGCAGGGAGCTTTGGACATTAAAAGGGTGCTGATGCTTGCACATTTAATTTATTAGAGTTGTCTGTTATTCTCCCTAGTGCTTTTTCATCCTGATTTATGAGTATTGAAGAAAAAAAATGAGTATTTTTTTTGTTCAGACTTAGCAAAAGTGTTTTGCTTTTTGAGCAAATTCCCATGAAATTTCCAGTTTATCGAGCACATGAACACAGACACCAAGGTAGCAGTAATGCTGAAATACAAGATGTGTTTTTAACAATGCATTGTTTATTCAAGTTGCCAGACAGATTCATGTACAAAGGAATGAGTCCTTATCTGAGGTAAGGAATCTTATCTGAGGTGCTTACTTAGCTCAATGTTTCTCATTTTTAATGCATGAGTCTGCATAACAACAGGTGTAACTGGAGGCAACTAATAAGAACAGCTGTCTCAACACAGCAGGCAGCGCCATGTGACCTGGAGAGATCGGATAAGTTGGCCAAAAGGTGATGAATTCTCAAAGTTTATGTTGCACTATTTGTGGGTTACCAGCAGCATCATTGGTGGTTTTATGAAAAGCCTGGAATTGATCCTTGAATGTTTATTCCTCCAAACATGGTCAGCCCTTTGGGGCCTCCAATGTATGGGTTTGGCAGCACTCTATTGGAGCATGAATGTGAGTTAAACACTGGCCTAGTTGCCAATGCCATGTTCTCAATTTTCCTTGGCCGGGCCTTTGATTGGCTAAAAAAAAATCATCCTTTAAAAACCCAGGTCTGGCTGTTCTTTGCTGGAGTGTCTATTGACACCATCGTGTCAGCCAATGAGTTGGAGGCAGGGCAGGGCAGGGCTTACAGCTGGCAGGACTTACAGCCAAACAGTAAATTTTACAATAGTGGTGTCACTATATGCAGCCGTTGTTTGCATCAGCAGGCTGTGGGAGCAGCAGGTGAGTAAGGAATATGGCTGGGCTCGCTCAGCTGACTGTCAGGTAGCTGCACTCATTGGCTTATTGTGCCATTTTGTCTCACCATTAAAGAATGTCTTGCATTGGAGGATTTGATGTGGAGATGCCGGTGATGGACTGGGGTTGACAATTGTAAACAATTTTACAACACCAAGTTATAGTCCAGCAATTTTATTTTAAATTTATAAAACATTTTATTTTATTTTAAATTTATAAAACAATTTTATTTTATTATAAAACATTTGCCTGAGGAAGGAGAAAATCTCCGAAAGCTTGTGAATTTAAAATAAAATTGCTGGACTATAACTTGGTGTTGTAAAATTGTTTACAATTGGAGGATTTGGCAGAGACAGCAGGAAAAGGGAGATGGGCATTGCACAGGCTGAAAAGAGGAGTGCACAATTTTAGTGAGACCGCCTTCAAACCCTACTCCAAGAGAAACAGCAAAGGAGAGAGAGAGACAGTCGGACAGAGAGAGAGAGAGACAGGGAGTCAGAGAGAGCGATAGAGACAGAGTGAGAGACAGAAAGAGAGACAGAAAGAGAGAGCGAGAGAGACAGAGAAAGAGAGACAGAGACAGAGAGAGGGGCAGAAGGAGAGACAGAGAGAGACAGACACAGACAAACGAGAGGGAGAGACACAGAGAGAGAGAGAGAGACAGGGAGTAACAGAGACAGAGAGTGAGAGAGAGAGACAGAGAGTCAGTAAGAGCGATAGAGACAGAGTGAGAGACAGAAAGAGAGAGCGAGAGAGACAGAGAAAGAGAGACAGAGACAGAGGGAGGGGAAGAAGGAGAGACAGAGAGAGACAGACACAGACAAACGAGAGGAAGAGACAGAGAGAGAGAGAGAGAGACATACCCAGAGAGAGAGAGAGACAGAGACAGAGAAAGAGACAGACAGACAGAGAGACAGAGAAAGAGAGAGAGTGAGGGATAGATTGCTGGATCTCCATGGGAGGGAGCCAGAAAAAAGTATTTCTTGTGTCACGTGGAGGGAGATGACACTGGCACTGAATGCCAACTCTCACTCCCCCGGGACTGCAGACCAGGTCAATGAGCTGAAAAGGCAGGCAGGATAACACACCGGCTGTTCTCTTTTTACTTCCTTGAGCACCAATACTGTCTTCATCCTCTAAAATTATTAGCTGTGCAAGTCGCCCTTCACATTGCGCTCTGGTTAAGGGGGCACACTAACGGTATGTGTGACTATCTCCCCTTACTGCAATTACCTGCTGTGGAACCCTAAAACCCCTTCCCCGACCTTAACATCTTATATCAACTATTCATGTCACCAGGAGATATCACTCAATTGCCTTTACCTAATTCACTCAATTGTGTCACAGGAGAAACTTGTGTGCAATGCCTGCGAGAGGCAGGGGGCAAGAAAGGGCATCCCCAACATCACCCCTATGAGGGGCAGGTCTTGGAGCTGCTGAGGAGGCACTCTGCTCTTGCCATGGCTGATAGCGAGATTGGTGGGACAGTGCCGGTGGCAGGTTAGTGGGTGCACTCTTACACAGTCACCACCGAAGCCCTGTGAAGCACCACTCAGCCACAAGCTTCCACGGCCTTCTCTGTCTCTGCTCACCCACACTTAGCTTCTTCCCTCCCTTCCTGGAGATCCATCATTGCAACAGGGAGCAGACAGTAAGGAAGATGATGGTGAAGAAGAGGAGGAGGAGCAGCAGGAGAAGGAAAATCATCTTCATGGATTATGATGATGATGATGCTGAGGAGGAAGATGATAATGATGATGGAGAATATGAAGAGGCCAAGCCCACCAATGAGTCCCAACCTCTTGTGCCATGTTCTTCTGCCACAACCTCCTCGATCTCACCTCCTGTGTCACTTGCTTTTTCCCTACCTCACGTCACCTCAGATACTTTCACTGGGGGAATTAGACAGTGTCAGTGAGGATGTGGCACTGGGTGATTCAAAGAGCACGAGGGAGCCGGAGGAGCAGGGAGATGGTGAGGATGTGTCGCCTTCCCTAAGGAGGCTGAGGAGAAGGTTGCCCATGGCTTCGGAGTCTTGCGACCCAGAACTCATGAGTACTTGTCTGAAAAGAAGGATGTTCGAGGAACATCGCACCTATGTATAGGCTCTGAAGATATGCACCTGACAGGTGTGACTCGCAAGTCTACTGCTCCCATTTACGGCAAAATATAAGAACCCTTTTCTCTATTGCAGGAAAATAGATAGTGTGGCAGAGCAAACTGCTGCCCTGATGATAGTGAGAGAATGTTAGATAGCATCTTGCGTACTGGTTTCCAGACCCTAGCGGCCGCGATGCAGGCTGCTGCCTCTCAGGGATTTCAGGATCTGAGAGTTGCCATTAGATCAACCAGTCTGCTGATCCATGGGGACACAGACCAGGGCCCAGTGGAATGGCGACGGCTGGAATTGACCTGCCTGATACTGGTGCTTCCCAGGGGAAGAGTAGGTTGGCTCATGTTCACTTTGGAGTTTGTTGCATTACAGGTAAATGTGCACTGATGATGTGCCTTGTTGTCAGCCATGGCTCAGTGGTAACACTCTCGTCTCTGAGTCAGCAGGTTGTGGGTTCAGAATCCCACTCCAGAGACTTGAGCACAAAATCTAGGCTAACAATTCAGAGCAGTACTGAGGGAGTGCTGCACTGTCGGGAGTGCTGCACTGTCAGAAGTGCTGTCTTTCAGATGAGATGTTAGGATGATCTTTTCAGGTGAGCTAAAAGATCCCATGGCACTATTTCAAAGAGCAGGAGAGTTCTCTGCTGAGCCCTGACCAATATTTATCCCTCAACCGACATCACTAAAAACAATTGATTTAATCAATATCACATTACTGTTGTAGAACAATGTTGTGCGCAAATTGGCTGCTGTGTTTCCTACAGGGCACACTAGGCTACAACTAGACGGGACACACAAGGTACAGCAAACCTCAAAATCCCTCCCAACCTGTCTAGGCAGTGAAAGTGCCCCTTTAAGACCTCGGCGCCCCTCTCAATGATCACTCATGTGCCTCATTGTGGCGCTTCTCTGCTCCTGTTCGGGCAACTCTTAGTGGCATCAATATCCATGAGAGCAGGGGGTACCCAAAAGCCACCCATTCATACAATTATCTTCCTCAAAGAGGTCGGGAGGCCCGAATTCCTGTCAACAAATGGATCACACCAACTTTCAGCAAATCACGTGTTGACGTGGAGGATTCTTTGTCTGTTGTCACGCACAATCTGTACATTGAGTACAGGAGGTTGAAGGGATTGAGCCATGAGAGCTCACAAAGCATCGTGGGTGCTATCTATTGCACGCTGGACAGAGGGAAAGCCAGCAACTCAATAAAAGATGACACTATCTCGCTACTGCCTCACTGTGATGCCAAACTGGATGAATTCCCCAGCTCTCCTGTAAAGTGCATCAGTCACCTGATGAATACTCGCCCAGACGGCCCCCTGTCTGATATTACAGAGATCGCCCACGGCTGCTTGAGATGAGCCTGTGCCATAAACATTGAGTGCAATTGTCACCTTCATATCAACAGAGAGAGCAGTGCGGGTAGATGACCGAGGCTGCAGGTCCTCATTCAATAGGTGGCAGAGCTGTCATATTGTTTCATGAGTGAACCGTACTCTTCTAATACACATCTCCTTACTATAGGGTTCCCATTGGACCTGTGTTGCTGTACCTCTATGGGGAGGGAGTAATGCCTTGTGGGGCCCATCCTCATTAAACGCTGCCTGACTCTCTTTTCCTCCACCCTGTGCTCCTCCTCCATGATAATGGCAGGTAAAGATTTGTCCATAGGGAATGCCCCCTGAGGGAGGGGGGTCTCAGTCCCACAGACAGTGAGAAGCAAGTCCAACACGGACTACGAGCAAAGCAAACAAATACCTGACAAACCTGTTTCCAAATCTAGTAATCGGTAGGCAAAATTTTTGTATTCCTCAGGCTCAAAAACTCCTCGAGGTCGAGTTTCCACATGCTTCCCACCCAGCTAACAGTGGAATCTGTGTGGAAATAAATGAAATAGTGCAAAAGACTGGAATTTTAAAAGTAATCGAGTTGCGCCCATAACCACTTTACGCCGGAGTATCTGCGATCATTTACGCTGGTTCAAAAGTCCATTCGCCCAAAGCAGTCCCGCCCACAAAACCGGCCACACCTCCAGGTCGGAATACCGAGTTTCTGCTGAGTGTGCCCATTCGGGGGTGTTCATCATATTGCGCCCAGAACCTCGGGCACACAGGCACCCATGATCACATGAATCCAGCATTAATCACTTTTACCTGCTGTAACCAGCAGGTAAATGAAGCCTGACCCTGTTGTGCTTTAATTACTTTAAATTCAGTCTAAATTAGTCTAAAGTCAGTCAATTACAGCACAGCAGGACACATCTGTGTGGCTTCAATTGATTGCTGGTCACAGGTCTTATGTACAAAGGGCAATTCAAAGCAGTCAATTGAAGCCAACTAAAAAGTAAGACCTAGAGTATTAAATCAGTCAGTTGAAGAATGGCTCATTTCCTGGCAATCCCATTCCTTTGTGATGGTGTAAAATGTCATGTTCCAGTCACGAATCGATTATGATCGATTGCACTGCTTGGTTGCGTTAATTAATGGGAGATTTTATGTTCAGGCTTATGCTAATGAGTTTGCGCAGAAATTTGAAAACCGGCGCAGTGTCCAACGCATTCTGGATGCATTTTGCCGGTTGTACCCCTAGCGGAAAGTCCATGCCCACACTTCTGCCAGCCTTTGCTGACCCTGGCAATGGCTGCACATTACATTTCTTATTCTAACTTACCCCTGGTGCATTGTGAGCATAACTTCCGGAACTTTGGGACACCACAGAACTGGCCATCATTTAAGTTTATTTACGTTAGCCATAAATAAATACCTGGCGGACCGATTGCGGGACAGGCACATCGTTTTTGGGTTGGCAAAGCGGCAGAAATGACTTCTTCCCCAAATTACCAGAAAGGTAAAAACATTTGCCCTGATTTTAGATCCCAGAAACAGTGTGGAATTTCAGACCAAAATGTTTCAGTTTGAGGTGAAACTGAGAAATGTGTAATTTGGTAGAAAGAAAGAACTTCTATTTATACAGCACCTTTCACAACTTCAGGATGAAGTGCCCATTAAGTACTTTTGAAGTACAGTCATTGTTGTAATGTAGGGAAACGCAGCAGCCAATGTGCACACAGCAAGATCCCACAAACATGAATGAAATAAATGACCAGATTATCTGTTTTTGGTGACATTGGTTGAGGAAGGAATGCTGGCCAGGACACCGGGGGAACTCCCCTGCTCTTCTTCAAATAGTGCCATGGGATCTTTTACATCCCCTGAACAGGCTGATGGGGCCTCAATTTAACATTTCTTGTGAAAGATGGTACCTCTGACAATGCAGCACTCCATCAGTACTGGACTGAAGTGTCAGCCTGGATTATATGCATAAGTCCTAAAGAAATAAAATACAGTAAGGCTCAAAATCTCCTTTTTAATGAAAAATGGGACATTTCCTGCTTTTCTCCTAAATTAACAATGCATTGACAAAATAGCCAAATGCACAATTTCAAATGTGCAGTTTCTCCCATTTTTTGTTAAAAGAGGAATTTCACCTCCCCTGTCTCAGGATTAACCCTTGACCTTGCTATGAGCATCCTGCCCAATTTAAAACGTTTGCATGTTTCAGACCTGCTCAAGCTCCATTCATGCTGAACAGCAAAACCTACGAGGTGGACGATGAGCAGTCCTGCAGCATGCAGGGGCCTTAAAGTTCTACAAAATGTTATGAACACAAACAATTACAGTGCTGTCAAACTGCACCCACTAGAAACTGAATTAAAACTGCCCAAACTTATTTCATTTAGGATGAAATGTATAATTTATCAGAACAGAAACTGATCCCAGCTTTCCATCAAACACACATTTACTTTTGCTTTTCAGTTTTGGAATTAGAGGTGACAGTATTTAAGCCACCAGTGTATAGACCTGAATCTACAACAACCACTTTGAAAGCTCATCTGTCAGACTGTTGAGGTAAGCAAGAATCGAAGCTGGAGGCTCGGTCACCAATTTAAAAAAGATATTTTATTCGCAAAAATATAGGGGAAGGTTTATATAAAGATGGAGCTCATAGGGGTACAAATTGTTTCCTAGTTGCGCCAGTGCGGAAAACAGGAGGGGGGGGGGGGCAAAAAGGACCAAATTTGGGGAGGAATGTCCCATGGCCAATCAGTGCCTGCCTTACAAGTGCCGCCATATTGGTGTATGCGGCTTTGCAGGCGTTGTGGGCAGTCACCTAATACAGATGTTAGGCCCCTTGCACATTTTTAATTAGAGACCTATTGTAGGACCCCTCTGGGCAATTTGTTTCCAAAGAGGGGAACAGGTGTTGGGCCTGCCCCGTTCAGGGTTCCCGAGTCCAACACGAAAACAGGCCCAGATGAATTTCCACCCCATCATGTCCATAAGAGCCTCATCTACCAAATCTTACTCAAGATAACAGGCCTGAAACTCCTGGGCTTGAGTATGTGCCCACCCCACATACTCAAATGACCCTATCCTCAGGGCTCTGGGCCTGTCCATGCGGGTGGACTGAGGATCTGTGCTGCCAATTTTCCACCAGCAGGGCTGCCCTGCATGAACTTTGGAGAATGTTTTGTTACATCTGTAGAAAATGGGAAGCTCCCTTTTCTATTTGAAGATTTTCAATCGTTTGTCAAACTTGTCAAACAGAGAATAATGACGTGTAAAACCAACGCAACCCAAACTTTAGTATTAGCCGTGGCCTCTGTGAAAGTACTGGCAAAGTAGGTGACATGTTGATCAATGTATCTTCATTCATGTAACCTCCACATATTAATAGGATATGGCAGCCCACCGCGGGGCCAAGAAATCAGCTAGAGATGGTGGGGTCAACATTATGGTTTAGCGCTCCCGACTCAAGAGTTTCCTGTAAATGGGACCTCGTATCAGGAGTGAAGGTGCAGAGGTCAGTTTAGTTTTGGCACAGTGACCCTACAGATAGGACCTTTTGCTTTAGTTTTGGCACAATGACCCTACTGAAAGAACCTTTTGGTTTAGTTTTGGCACAGTGAACCTACAGCTACCAACTGGCAGCTCGACTCTTCAGTTGACTGATAAAGTCCCCAGTTGTTAATAATTATTACATTACTGGTACGTGGGAAAGCCTCTCCCAAATATCAGCATTTTGTCCACTGGCACCATGACCTCATTTTCAACCCACTGCAGTGCTTTGTTCCAGCTACTTTATCATAGCCACAAATGACCACATTCTTGCTATTTATACCCATTGCCCACCTCTGGCAGGATGGTGGTTGGGGAACATTCCCTGGTATCCCCATTTATGAAAAGTTACTAGAAATGAATCCTTTCCTTTCACGGATTGTTCCCATGTGGGATTTGAATTTGGTTCTGGGCAGTTTTTCTCAGAACCCTTGGGGCTTGTAGCTTCTTGTAAACTTCAACTTCTTTTGCTGGACACAGCTGCTTTGCTGGTCCTGGACACTGAGGGTCAGTGAACTGTGTTTGTTGCTGATAGATGCACTTTATATTGGTTATCGTGTAGATAGGAACATCCTCAGGCTTCATTCATCACTTTTGCCAAAAACTGTCTTGAGTTTCATTTATCTGCAGAAATTGTGGTGCTGAAGATTTTTCCAGTATCTCATGTTTCTCCCATTAGAAGAAATTATCACGAGGCAGATGGGCATGGAATACTGGCCTTTTAATGTAAATAGGATAAAAAATTTTAATCGATCCAGGCAGTTGTTTATTAATTATCAAGCAAAAGTTGGCAAATTGGGTTGTGGCGTTCATTTCCTCCCACTAATCCTTAGCAGAACAAGATCTGCCAACGGAAACTCAGAATTCACTCCATTTGTAGAGCGATCACTTCTTGTGCTGCTATGTAGAGGAGCAATTTGCAGGCTTTTGTTTTAACCTGACTGCTCAAGATGATAAATACTTTGGCTCTGCTGTGCTTCTTAATCCCATAACCAGTTTCTATACTACTTTCATACATTCCTACTCACATATTACGGTTGAATATGTAGGAGGAACAGTGTGCATGGTCTTCCTCATTCTTTGAAATCTCTGCATTCTTTGAAATCTCTTCATTCAGGGCTCCCACCCTATGTTACAGCTATACTGAGCTCAGGTGAGATTTCCATCTGGAGTATTGCATTCAGTTCTGGGCACCGCACCTCAAGAAGGATATATTGGCTTTGGAGGGGGTGCAGCACAGATGCACCAAGATGAGAACAAGTTTCATAGACAAAGCTTGTATTCCCTTGAATATAGACGTTTATAGGATGATCTAATTGAGGAGTTTAAGATGATAAAAGGATTTGATAGGGTAGATAGGGAGAAATTATTTCCTCTGGTGGGAGAGTCCAGAAAAAGGTGGCATAACCTTAAAATTAGAGCTAGAAAGTGCTACTTCACACAAAGGCTGGTGGAAATTTGGAACTCTCTTCCCCAAAAAGCTATCAAGGCTAGGTCAATTGAAAATTTCAAAACTAAGATTTTTGTTAGGCAAGGGTATTAAGGGTTACGATCTAATTGAATGGCAGAACAGGCTCACAGGGCTGAATGGCCTACTCTTGTTCCTATATTCCTTGCTGTGTTCTGCGTACTACCTTTATTTTTTCTTTTTAACCTGGTGCAGCTTGGAGTTATTTTATTATTTTCTGTTGATGTTCCGGTGTCTTGATCCTGGAGTCTCAGCACTGCGTCATCCAGTCAAATAACAAAGAACATGATCCAGAACTCGGCTCTGTTTACAGCGGAGTGGGAAGGTCATCTGAACATCCCACCTGTCAACTCTCACTCGTTTACAATGAGATTCACTCAGTTTAGTTTAAAAATTCCATTATATTTCGATTCAACTCAGTCTGAAAGTAAACGCCATTTGATGTGGAAATGGTTTTACAGTTTGCATTACTCTGTCATAATTCTCACTCCAAAAATGTATTTAATGTTGACTTTTTTATATATATTCATTCTCGGGATGTGGGCATTGCTCTCAAGGTCAGCATTTATTGCCCATTCCCAGTTACCTTGAGAAGGGTTTACTACAAATGAGAGGCTTGTTAGGCCACTTCAGAGGTCAGTTAAGAGTCAACCACGTTGGTGTAGGATTGGAGTCACATACAGGCCAGACCGGGTGAGGATGGAAAGTTTCCTTCCCAAAGGATATTAGTGAACCAGTTGGGTTTTTAGACAATCCAACAGGTTCTTGGCACTTTTACTGATACCAGCTTTTTATTTCCAGATTTTTTAAAAACTGAATTCAAATTCTCAATCTGCCATGGTGGATTTGAACTCACGTTTTACTGGATTATTAATCCAGGCTCTGGATTACTAATCCAGTAACATAACCAATACACTACTGTACACACCGGGTGGTGCAGATTTCTTAAAGGACATGGTGACAAGTAACTTCTCCTGCCCCCTTCCCCCACCCCCTCCACATGAAGGAATATCTTATGTTTTATGGGTGGTTGAAATTCCTTTAAAGAATGAGGAATACAACACCCATCTTAGGTATTTGGACACTAACTGACACCCAGCACTGAATCAATACAATGTATGAATATATTGAGGGGTCATTCCCGAGTAACTGCACAGTACAGGTCATTCACCATTATACATCACACAACATTGTGAGTTAATGTAGATTCAGCGTAATAATCATGCATGAAATCACAAAGTTATTTTAACATAATTGATGATATAACAGTACAGGACCAGCTGTAAAAGTTAGTGGACCTGATCTTCCTGTTCCTGGTGCACACATAAACTCAAACTCAAACACAAATTCAGACCCAAACCCACAAACACCAAACCCAAACCCACAAACACCAAACACCAAACCCAAACTCAAACCACATCCCAAACCCAAACTCTAATCTAAACCCAAACCACATCCTAAACCCAAACTCTAACCTAAACCTAAGCCCAAACTCAAACCCAAACTCACTCAAATCCAAACCCAAATTTGGAAAAAAATCTAAACTCAGGTTTTGTGCAATGATGTCAATGTGTATTCAAATGTTGAAATCTATTATTGCCAACATCTTTGCAGGGGGTGGTGGTGTGTGTCAGCTTCACCTCTGACTTCTGAGAGGTTCGAATAGTTCCCACTCCCTTGGTTCTAGACCTTGGACTTATTTGAGGGTTGTGACAAAAGTGCAGCAGACAACTGGTTTTGGTGCAAGAAACTTTGATCTTTATTTAAGAGAGGAAATACAACACAACAATCTTAACACTCTAATAAAATGGGGAACACTTCGGTACACACGAGGGAAATTACAGTAGAAAGATATCTCACCCCTCCCAATCCCACTTTACTAGCTAAGTTGGGCTCTAAAGGACCAGAGATAATGCTCACCAAGCAAATCTTTGACAGTTGAGCTGGTTCGCGATTTTGGGGTTCGCTGCATGTGTTGGTTGGTGTCTGCCGTACCCCGGACACGGTAGAGGACTTCAACTGCGTAGCTGGTCAGTCTTCACGAGTCTGCTGATATGGTAGGTTGCGTCTTAGATCTATCGGGTGAGTACCCACTTTTCTTCGTAAAGTATTAGGATTTAGAGTCTTTTGAGTAGAAAACTCACCCAGGGGTATGTCAGGAATAGATTGTAGAGTGGAAACTTTGCGGATCTTCGGTTTTCTCCTGAGTTGGTTTTCTTTGGTCGCGGTGGCTCAATATTACCCGGTTGGTTGGTGGTAATATTTGGTTGGTTGTTTCATAAAGCCCTTGTTGCCGCGAGGTGTCCGATGGTCACTGGGGCTGTTGCTCTGGTTTCTTCTTGTGTGTCGGCCTGCTTCTAGAGCTGCTAACCTTCTCTGTTGAACTTCTTTCTGTTGCCCCCTCGCCTTGTTGAACTGTTGTCTCCCGAGCTGTCAAATTCTTGGCTGAACTGAACTTCTTGAGAAAATGGGCCTTTAATTTTACTAATTGAAACCTCCTTATCTGCGCGCCAAATCTGACCCGGTTTATTGTAAGATTTTGGCTGGCTCGTTAAGAGTAAATTGTTTATGAAATGTGTGAAGTGGTTTCGGGATGGTTTCATGAGTTGTTGAGCTCTTGCTTGATTGTAGTCATTGTGCTCAGGTTTTGAGTTTCCTGACTGGGCCTGAGATTTCTATGGAGTGGGCTGATTGGATTTGTTTTATGCATGTTTAGGATGGGTCTTGTAATTTGGGTGGGGACTGCTCTTCCGTGGGTCTATTGTCTGAATGTAAATGTCTGATAGGGCTGAGTGAGGTCATACAGTTCCCCAGACTGTTTGATTAACTCCAATACTCAAACCGTCTATTACAGAGGTTGATCCCAACTCCTGTTGCAGCCTTTTTTTTCCTTTACAAGCCCAAACTTGCCTTTTTAAAATACCAAATCTTGGTTTTTGACCTTCAATCACCCTCTGTTAGGCCCAATATTTCATCACCCTGAAATGGTTAGAAAAGAGTCCAAAGTCCTTTTCTTTAGGGTTTTTCTCTGAGTTTTGGGGGATCTGTGAATTTTGAGAATCTTACATCATGGAAATGTGGAATCATTCATATTAAGCCTTAGTAAATAGTCATAAACAAAAGGACAAAATATAAACATCATGGGATTTGCAGTTTACCTTGAAAGTTATTTTAAGACAGTCAAGTTAAGAAAGTCAACAGTACACACCCAAGAGCAGTTCCAATCAATATTTCTGCATCAACCACTATATTTACGAGGTTTTTTTTACTTTTTCTTTCCCAGATTCAAATATCTTGCTTTTGTGGGTAATACTGCATGTCAATAAACAGTGCACTGGTGTTCTTGTACTCTATATATTTATCATTCTAAGAAGAATATTGCAAAAATTATTTTATATGTCTGTAAGAAAAAAAATATTTTATTTAGTCATTTTTTTTCAGGTTTCCCTCTGCTGTAAATGTATTTGTCATGAACACTATCCATCCACAGCCTGTAATCCAAGTTCGTAAAGACAAGTCTATTTCCAGGTACTGAGGTTCTATTCACGAGGCTCGTTTATCTTTCATCCCTTTCCAATCCTTATTATGAAAACTTTATTTTCAGCGGGACTTTATTTCCTTTGTACTACTAATGTGATTAATGAACAAAAAAGTATTTATGGCTTAAATGCAGTATTCTGATATATCAATGATATATTAATGTTTATTTAGGAGAATATTCATGGTTAAGAGCCAGCAATTAAATCGAATCTACATATCCAAGTCTTTTACAGTCATTACCTACATACAGTTTACACTGATTTCACGTACAAATAATTGTTTTTGAATGTCATCATAATCACTACTTCAGTGTGAGTAGTGGCAGGCATCGAGTGCATGCACAGGTTAGCTTCCACACTGGCAGCCTAGCGGCGATTTGAACTCTGCCTTCCCGGCAGAAACTGGGCAGATGGGCAGCTAAAATCGACCAGGAGATTTACCCATCGACTTCCCGTTATGTTCCTGCAGTTTCATCCCCTGACATCGTTAGTAGTGAACGCAGTTTGTGTTCTGAATTATGTGTTAAGGCGGTTCATGTCTTATGATGTCAGCTTTGAGATAGTTTGAAGTCACCTCTTTTCCATTGTGCTTTAAAATTGTTCATTAAATACAAAAAAAACAATTAGACTTGTGAATCAAAGCATTTCCAGTTGAATTTTTGCTGAGAACTGAGTGGTACAACGGGTTAGAATCATAGAATAGAATCATAGAAGTTTACAACATGGAAACAGGCCCTTCGGCCCAACATGTCCATGTCACCCAGTTTATACCACTAAGCTAGTCCCAATTGCCTGCACTTGGCCCATATCCCTCTATACCCATCTTACCCATGTAACTGTCCAAATGCTTTTTAAAAGACAAAATTGTACCCGTCTCTACTACTGCCTCTGGCAGCTCGTTCCAGACACTCACCACCCTTTGAGTGAAAAAATTGCCCCTCTGGACCCTTTTGTATCTCTCCCCTCTCACCTTAAATCTATGCCCCCTCGTTATAGACTCCCCTACCTTTGGGAAAAGATTTTGACTATCTACCTTATCTATGCCCCTCATTGTTTTATAGACTTCTATAAGGTCACCCCTAAACCTCCTACTCTCCAGGGAAAAAAGTCTCAGTCTATCCAACCTCTCCCTATAATCTGCTGCTGTTTCACCTGGGAGAGCTGGACTGACGAAACAAAAGTCCCCGCTTCTACTGGCTGCAAGAGTCCCGAAGTTTGAGTAACCTCAACCCCGTCCCCAGTGCATGTGAGGCACTTGTTCATAATTTGGCTCTAGCTGAGTCCCCCTCACAGAAGCCAGATAGATAAATGGAAAATGGAATTTCCTGGCCAGAGAACCAGATTTAAGGAAAGAGCTCAATGAGGACTTCATGTGGGGTGGGTTTCAGGAATTAGCACTTCCAAATCAGAACTTTCGAGAGCACATATCAGGAGTTCAGGCATAAAGGCCAACTCCCAAACTCCCGATCTGTGCTCCTGGCACACGAGGGACTGTGTCAGGACCCAGATTAGGGACACATGTTCTGAAATGCAAAGCTCGCATTAGTTTGTAAAATGAAAGACAATGTGTAGGTGTGCTATGAAGTTTTAACTGTGAAACTATACAGTGCATTCTCATTACTCTCTCATCAGATAGATGGAATGTATACTTCAAGTTCTTTTAATTTATATTCTTAATTCCTCCAGGGGTGAATTTTTGTCATTACTAAGAACATACAATTGTTTTTGTGAAGATAAGAAGAATTTGCAACTGACGTATTATGATGTGAGTACATTTTATAGTCCATTCAGATATTCAGAAATGAAAGCTTCTTTATACAACAAAGTATGGAACAAGCTAAACCCATCGAGACCATCTAGTGCAATCAGTTCACAGACCAAGTGCAATTTGCTCCATCTTTGACTCTGCCCAATCTATTTAATCTCCTGAGAGAAAGTTCTGCAACATTTCTCACTGAGGTAATTTTTTAGAGATAGAACTCCTCTATAACGATATGAGCACAGATCATACCATCAGGTGTGGAGATCAGCATGATTTTGTGTCCATTAAAATAACGTGTCCATGCCCAGATTCCTGATAATGCTCCGATTGTGCAAAACTCTGCGTTGAGAGTGCTAATTTATAAAATCAGCACCATTACAAACTGGGATGAATCTTGAGGGCCTGAGAAGAAACAAGTTGTTCTAATCTTGTGATGGTCACACTAGAAATATTGGGACACATTTCCCTCTTAGCGGGGTTGCTGAAAAACACCGCCTGGGCACAGCGCACTGGGGAAAGTTGGATGGGTAGGAACGCACGGCCATATGGGCACGTCTGATTTCTCATCCACTTGAATTAATGGTTGGTCAATTTGTCAGGTTCTGTTACTGATGTGCGATCCTCTCTGCTCCATTTCCTCCTGTGCGCTGTGCCCCAAAGCAAGCCTTGATGCCAAGTGCAATGAGGAAAATCTGTCCCACTGGGCATTTTATCTTCAAAAGGACATGGATGGCTTTCCGAGGATTCAAGGACTCATGGTTTGAAGTTATGAAGATAGATTAAAAAATTGAACTTCTTTTCATTGGAGAAAAGAAAATTGAGGGAGGACACAATCATGGTCTTTAAAATACTGATGTGGATCTAAGCTGGCGGTTTGCCTTGGTCCATGAGCATAGTACTAGAGGTCACAAAAGTAACAAACTCCAAGCAAACCAGATAGCAAAAACACATTATTCCCACAAAAGGGTTGATACGTGGAACTGATGAAAGTGGTTGATGCTGTGTGATTCATCCTATCAAAGGAAGCCAGATAAATAGCTGGTTGGAAATTAGATTGAAAATTCCAGGGATAATTATGGACAAGAAAGTCAAATACTTCATTAACAGGTGGGGGGGGGGGGGCGGTGAGGGGGGGTGCGGGGGGGGTGGTTACGAGTTATCTCATCTGTGGAGAGCAGCAGGTTAAGGGTTGAGTAATGGAGATGTAGGGAAAGGTTGATATTTTGGATTTCAGTTTGTACATTTTAGGGTGGAGGAAGAATTTATATAGAACTTTCCCTCAAGACATTAAATGAGTGAGATTGATTCTCTGACTTGGTCTGACTGAGGAATTGGGCCCAATTTCACATTCCATCTTCCGAAAATATGAAATGGCCTTAAAATTTCACTGTGGGTTAACAGGTGTGAGTGTTTACTGCCTTACTCTGAAATTCCTCTCACTGCTAGTTCAGCAGTGGTAGTAACCCATTCCCAAAACCCATCTTTTAGACCAAGCTTTCGGCCACCACTCCCAATCTCTCCTCCATAGCTTGTTTCTTTATCTGTCCCTATTTATTTCTCTCTCCCCACCCTGTGAAGTGCATTGGGCATTCCATACATTAAAGGGACTAAATAAATTCAAGTGTTGTTTAAAATAAATGGACTAGTGTTTCCAATAATTTAGCTGAGAGAAGAATTGCTTGCCAGTGCATTAAGTATTTGTACCTAAGGGGTCATTTTATGAGTCCAAGCTGCTGATTGCGGATGTCGTGCAGCAGCTGTGCATATGAGAAATTCAGGTGCACAGTACCTGGAGTTTTGATAGTTGCTTCTGATAGGCAAGGGACCCCCGAAGGTTCCGCACAACTATAAAATCACCCACTTGTCCCACAGCGGAATTTAAAGATCTATAAGTCTTTGAAAATGAATGATTATGCAAAGCTCCAGCTTACTTTAACTACCAACAACAACTTGCATTTATATAGGGCCTTTAACATGGTAAAACGTTCCAAGGCGCTTGGCAGTAGCATTATCAAACAAAATTTGACACCGAGCCACATAAGAACATAGGCACAGGAGGAAGCCATTAGCCCCTTGAGCCTATTCTGCCATTCAATGAGATCATGGCTGATCTGTGACCTAACTCCATATACCCGCCTTAGCCCCATAACCCTTAATACCTTTGGTTAACAAAAATCTATCAACCTAGGATTTAAAATTAACAATTGAGCTAGCATCAATTGCCTTTTGCAGAAGAGAGTTCTAAACTTCTACCACCCTTTGCGTATAGAGGTGTTTCTTAACTTCACTCCTGAAAGTCCTGGCTCTAATTATTAGGCTGTGTCCCCTAGTCCTAGACTCCCCAACCAGCCAAAATAGTTTCTCTCTATCTACCCTATCAGTTCCCCTTAATATCTTGAAAACTTTGATCAAATCACCCTAAATCTTCTAAATTTCAGGGAATACAACACTAGTTAGTGTAATCTCTCCTTGTAATTTAACCTTTGGACTCCATATATCATTCTAGTAAATCTACGCTGCACTGCCTCCAAGGCCAATATATCCTTCCTAAGGAGCGGTGCCCAGAACTGAACACACTTTTGGACTTCCAAAAGGCATTTGATAAAGTGCCACATAATAGGCTTGTCAGCAAACTTGAAGCCCATGGAATAAAAATTGCAGTGGCAGCATGGATATGAAATTGGCTAAGTGACAGGCAACAAAGAGTAGTGGTGAACGGTTGTTTGTCGGACTGGAGGGAGGTATACAGTGGTGTTCCCCAGGGGTCGGTACTAGGACCACTGCTTTTCTTGATATATATTAATGATTTGGACTCGGGTGTACAGGGCACAATTTCAAAATTTGCAGATGACACAAAACTTGGAAGTGTAGCGAACAGTGAGGAGGATAGTGATAGACTTCAAGAGGTCATAGACAGGCTGGTGGAACGGGCGGATACATGGCAGATGAAATTTAACGCAGAGAAGTGCGAAGTGATACATTTTAGTAGGAAGAATGAGGAGAGGCAATATAAACTAAATGGTACAATTCTAAACAGTGTGCAGGAACAGAGAGACCTGGAGGTATATGTGCACAAATCATTGAAGATGGCAGGGCAGGTTGAGAAAGCGGTTAAAAAAGCATACGGGATCCTGGGCTTTATAAATAGAGGCATAGAATACAAAAGCAAGGAAGTTATGATGAATCTTTATAAAACACTGGTTCGGCCACCACTGGAATATTGTGTCCAATTCTGGGCACCGCATTTGAGGAAGGATGTCAAGGCCTTAGACAGGTTGCAGAAAAGATTTACTGGAATGGTTCCAGGGATGAAGGACTTCAGTTACATGGATAGACTGGAGAAGCTGGGGTTGCTCTCCTTAGAGCAGAGGAGGTTGAGAGGAGATTTGGTAGAAGTGTTCAAAATCATGAGGGGTCTAGAAAGAGTAGATAGAGAGAAACTGTTCCCATTGGCGGAAGGGTCGAGAACCAGAGGACACAGATTTAAGGTGATTGGCAAAAGAACCAAAGGTGAAATGAGGAAAAATTTTTACGCAGTGAGTGGTTATAATCTGGAATGCACTGCCTGAGGAGGTGGTGGAGGCAGATTCAACCGTGGCTTTCAAAAAGGAATTGGATAAGTACTAGTAGGAAAAAATTGGCAGGGCTATGGGGAAGGGGCGGGGGAGTGGGATTGGATGGATTGCTCTTGTAGAGAGCCAGCATGGGCTCGACGGGCCGCCTTCTGGGCTGTAACTATTCTATGATACTCCAGGTATGGGCTAACCAGGGCTTTGTATACCTGTAGCATAACTTCTATCCCCTTGTATTCTAGTCCTCTAGATATAAGGTCCAGCGTTTCATTAGCCTTTTTGATTATTTTCTATACATGTCCATGACATTTTAATGATCTATGTACATGGACCCCTAAGTCTCTTTGGACCTTCACTGTTTCGAGCTTTTCACCATTTAGAAAGTACTCTGATCTATCTTTTTAGGGCCAAAGTGGATGACCTCACACTTGCCTACATTGAAATCCATTTGCAACACTTAATCTATTAATATCTCTGTAATTTTATGCTTCCATCTGCATTGCTTACAATATTGCCTATCTTTGTGTCATCGGCAAACTTGGATATGCGGCACTCTACGTCATTAATAAATACAGTGAATAGTTGAGGCCACACCACAGATCTCTGTGGGACACCACAAGTCACATCTGCCAATTTGAATACCTGCCCATTATCCCTATTCTCCGTCTCCTGCCGCTCAGCCAATTTCCTAATCAGCTCAGTAATTTGCCCTCAATTCCATGAGCTCCAACTTTAGCTAACGTCTCATATGAGGGACTTTATCGAATGCCTTTTGGAAGTCCATATAAATAATATCCATAGACATTCCCCTGTCCACTACTTTAGTACCTCTTCAAAAAATTCAATCAGGTTTGTCAGGCATGACCGACCCTTTACAAATCTATGCTGGCTCTCTCTGATCAGCTGAAAATTTTCAAGGTGTTCAGTCACTCTATCCTTAATTATAGACTCTAGTAATTTCCTGACAACATTAGGCTAACTGGTCTATAATTCCCTGGTTTCCCTCTCTCACCTTTCTTAAGGAGATATTAGGACAGGTGACCATAGGCTTGGTCAAAGTGGTAGGTTTTAAGGAGCGTCTTAAAGGAGGGGAGAGAGTAGAGAGGCATAGAGGTTTAGGGAGGGAATTCCAGAGCTTAGGACCTAGGCAGCTGAAGGTACAGCTGCCAATGATGGAGCGATTAAAATCGGGGATGAGCAAAGAGGCAAGAATTGGAGGAGCGCAGAGATCTTGGAGGGATGTAGGGCTAGACGAGGTTACATAGATAGGGAGGGGTGAGACCATGGAGGGATTTGAAAACAAGGAAGTGAATTGCAAAATCGAGGCGATCTCAGACCAGGAGCCAATGTAGGTCAGCGAGCACAAGGGTGATGTGTGAACGGGACTTGGTGCGAGTTAGGATACGGGCAGCAGAGTTTTGGATGAGCTCAAGTTTATGGAGGGTGGAAGATGGGAGGCCGGCCAAGAGAGCATTGGAATAGTCGAGGCTAGAGGTAACAAAGGTATGGATGAGGGCTTCAGCAGCAGATGAGCTGAGGCAGGGGCGGGGATGGGCGATGTTACGGAGGTGGAAGTAGGCGGTCTTGGTGATTGAGCAGATATGTGGTTGGAAGCTTATCTCAGGGTCAAATAGGGTGCCAAGGTTGCGAACGGTCTGGTTCAGCCTCAGACAGTGGGAGAGGGATGGAGTCAGTAGCTAGGGAACAGAGTTTATGGTGGGGACTGAAAACAGTGGTTGCAGTCTTCCCAGTGTTTAGTTGGAGGAAATTTTTGCTCGTGCAGTACTGGATGTCAGATGAGCAGTGTGACAAATGAGAGACAGTAGAGGGGTCAAGAGAGGTGATGGTGAGATTGAGCTGGGTGTCGTCAGCGTACATGTGGAACCTGACGTTGTGTTTTTGGATGATGTCGCCGAGGGGCATCATGTACATGAGAAATAGGAGGAACCAAGAATAGAAATTTGGGGGACTCCAGAGGTAACAGTGAGGAAGTGGGAAAAGAAGCCATTGTAGGTGAGTCTCTGGCTATGACTGGATTGATAAGAATAGAACCAGGTGAGGGCAGTCCCACCCAGTTGGACGCCGGAGAGAGCCATTGGAGGAGGATGGTGTGATCAACCATGTCAAAGGCTGCAGATAGGTCGAGAAGGATGAGTTCCTTTGCTGTTTTGCCTAATGTTAATTATTTTAACACAGGATTGAGCAAATGCACAGAACCAGAACACAATCCCAAACTCACTGAACTCTTGGGATAAACTACAAGTTGTAATCTAGTCACATAGTATAATTCTGATGCGGAGATTCTCCTTTTATGCTTGACTATTTAATTGTTTGCACTAATAGTATTTTTTGTTACTATTTTCTGTGCATTAATTGTGTTTAGTTGCAATTTATATCCACTAATAAGTAATCCCAGTGTTCTACACAATGGAGTAGACAGTAGACTGAGATTGATGGGTATTTGAACACTAAGGGAATCAAGGGATATGGGGATAGGGCGGGAAAGCGGAGTTGAGGTAGAAGATCAGCCATGATCTTATTGAATGGCGGAGCAGGCTCGAGGGGCTGTATGGCCTACTCCTGCTCCTATTTCTTATGTTCTTATGTTTGACGCTGTGCTGATTCTGATCCATGATTTGTCACAATATGATACGGTTGCCTACAGTTTCCATCGTCTGATCCCAGCCATGTAGGCGGTGCAGAGCAAAACCAGCCATTTCTCCACGGGGGGAAGGGGGAAATCAGAATGGAGCTCAACCCAGGCCTCTGTAAACATGGGCTACAGAGTGACATTCATGGAGGCCTGGCAGTAGATCATTCTCTTGGCCATGGTGAAGATTGCAGGTAAAAAGGAAGGGAAAGAAACAAATTCTAAAATAACTCTCACAAAAGGATCAGCAAACGTCCCCTAACGTTGGTCACAGGAAATCGTGAACCTGGTCCATGCCTTCTGATGTTTGGCATATATTGTTCACTCCTGCCAGCAGCCGCGTCCCTGGGATCAGTTGCCTCTCCAATGGGAATGATACCAGATTCCCACCAAAATGTCAAAATAAAATGCAAGTTAAAGGTAAATAAAATGTGCAAGGTTCAATAACATTTATAAAAAAGATGAATAAACTTGGTAATGTCAGGAAAAGTCTTGCCACAATCAATGTGATTATCACCAATGGCCTCTGGTCTTCTAACAGAATTGGCAAAACTCTAAGCATCTAGTTGGAGGAAATGGTCACAAGGTTACCAGTAACCAATCTGGTTTCTAGGAAGGAACACCAAACTACAAGCCAATCAGCTTGCTGGACTTGGCCCTCATGCACTGTTGAATTTTTAGAAAATGATACCACAGTTTTCCCAATGTTACCTCATCATTTCATCAACCAAAGCCGAGTCAACAAGGCATAAGTAGGTTAGAACGGGCAAATGGCTGGTCTGAATCTGTGGTTTCTGTCTGTTGTCCTATTTATCAAAGAATTATAGAAATTTACGGCACAGGAGGCCGCCATTCGGTCCATCGTGTCTGTGCCGGCCGAAAAAGTGCTATCCAGCCTATTCCCACTTTCCAGTTCTTGGTCTGTAGCCTTGTAGGTTGCTGCACTTCAAGTGCATATCCAAGTACTTTTTAAATGTGATGAGGGTTTCTGCCTCTACCATCCTTTCAGGCAGTGAGTTCCAGACCCTCACCACCCTCTGGGTGAAAAAATTTCTCTTTAACTCCCCTCTAATCCTTCTACCAAATACTTTAAATCTATGCCCCCTGGTTATTGACCTCTCTGCTAAGGGAAATAGGTCCTCCCTATGCACTCTATCTAGGCCCTCATAATTTTGTACACCTCAATTAAATCTTCCCTCAGCCTCCTCTGTTCCAAAGAAAACAACCCAAGCCTATCCAATCTTTCCTCCTCGTTAAAATTCTCCAGTCCTGGCAACATCCTCGTAAATCTCCTCTGTACCCTCTCTAATGCAATCACATCTTTCCTGTAATATGGTGACCAGAACTGTACGCAGTTCTCTAGCTGTGGCCTAACTAGTGTTTTATACAGTTCTAGCATAAACTCCCTGCTCTTATATCCTATGCCTCGGCTAATAAAGGAAAGTATCCTGCATGCTTTCTTAACCACCTTATCTACCTGTCCTGCTACCTTCAGGGATCTGTGGACGTGCACTCCAAGGTCCATCTGTTCCTCTACACTTCTCAGTATCCTACCATTTATTGTGTACTCCCTTGCCTTGTTTGCCCTCCCCAAATTCATTACCTCACACTTCTCCGGATTGAATTCCATTTGCCACTTTTCTGCCCACCTGACCAGTCCATTGATATCTTCCTGCAGTCTACAGCTTTCTCCCTCACTATCAACCACACAGCCAACTTTTGTATCATCTGCAAACTTTTTAATCACGCCCCCTACATTTAAGTCTAAATCATTGATATATACTACAAAAAGCAATGGAACTGGTACTGAGCCCTGCAGAACCCCAATGTAAACAACCTTCCAGTCACAAAAACACCCATCGACCATTACTCTTTACTTCCTGCCACTGAGCCAATTTTGGATCCAATAGCCACTTTCCCTTGGATTCCATGGGCTTGTACTTTTTTGACCAGTCATGTGGGACCTTGTCAAAAGTATTGCTAAAATCCATATTTGTAATTAAACTATGAAAATGGTTAAAAAATGGTAAAAGTATGAATACTTCACAGAGCCTAAGTAGCACCCAACTCTGATGAGATGGTGATGATGCTGAAGTGTCATGTTTGTATCTGTCTAGCTCTGTGGGACCATGTACCTCACTCATGTTATCAGACCTGTCACAAGGATACTTTTGTTTTCTATGTAATATTGTATGTTGAGGCTTCTCATTTAATTTAAACATCCCACTATTCCCTTTATAGAATAATGGAAAAATGGTCCTAGAAGGGCTATTAGATATTTCATGGGGTGTACATCAACCAATAAGATTACAGATGAATGATGAGAAATCTACACCATCATCAAGAGCCATCCAATCTCCTGACCCTGTGACGAACAAAAGGTAGGCATCACATGGTGAAACTGTATGTAAGTGTATGTACATGTAAGTGTAAGTCTACATATAAGTGTGTATATATACAGACATTATAGGGTAAACGCAGTGTCCCAGGAGGGAGCCTTGCTCTGTGGGGGTGCAGGGCTGAGAATTGCACTCCAATATTATACTTCTAAACACAACTTATACTCGACCCCCACCCCACCCCCCACAATCAGACTCTACCATCTCAGACTCTGTCCCCTCAGACTCCATTCCCCCAGACTCCATTCCCCCAGACTCCATTCCCTCAGACTCCATCCCCTCAGACTCCATCCCCTCAGACTCCATCCCCTCAGACTCTCATACCCTCTGATTCCATCCCCTCAGATTCCATCCCCTGTGTAACCCCGTGTCAAAGATGTTGACCCTGACCCTGCACACTCAGAGCCTTCTAAGGAGGGCAAGTGGAGAAACCTTTTCTTGATGCAGAATTTTTGGACCCACTGAAATCATTTTGTTTAATTATTTGTTTTCGGGATGTGGGCGATGCTGCCAAGATCACATTTATTGCCCCTCCCCATTTGACGGTGGTGGGCCTTCTCCTTGAACCCTTACTCTCCGCGTGGTGATGGTGCTCCCACAATGGTGTTAGGTAGGGAATTCCATAATATTGACCCATGGACAATGAAGGAATGGCAATGTATGTGCAAGTCAGGATGGTGTGTGACTTGGAGGTGAACTTGAAGGTGATGGTGTTCCCACATCATTGCTGCTCTTGTCCCTCTGGGGAGGGAGGTGCTGTTGAAGTAACCTTGGTGAGTTGCTGCAGTACATCTTGTAGATAGTACATCATGCAGCCACTGTGTGCCAATGGTGGAGATGTTGGATATTGAGTCCAATGTCGAGGCTCCAATCAAGCAAACTGCACTGTCCTGGATGGTGTCGAGCTTCTTGAGTGTTGTTATGGCTGCATCCATCCAAGTGAGTATCCCATCATAGTCCTAACTTCAGCCTTGTAAATGGTAGAGAAGGTTTGAAGGGTCAGAAGGTGAATACTCATTGCAGAGCTTGGATTAAAATTATTTCTGAAATGTTTGTCTGTTCTAACCTCATTGCAAGCAGCAAGAAGCATTCAATAGGATGAGCCTTTCAGTAAATTAACTTATGTTTGCAGAGGAATGACGAGGTGGGGAGAGTTGGATAATTTGTGCAATATTGCTGAACAGGAGGAGGAAGCAGAGCAAGAAGTCGAGGAACAGGAGACAACCCAACAGCTGGGTAAGGTTCCAGGGGTTTGGGTT
Organism: Heptranchias perlo; assembly: GCF_035084215.1. Classification (NCBI taxonomy): domain Eukaryota; kingdom Metazoa; phylum Chordata; class Chondrichthyes; order Hexanchiformes; family Hexanchidae; genus Heptranchias; species Heptranchias perlo. Next base: position 95,117,692 of record NC_090328.1, on the reverse strand, counting down.
AGTGCATTTTCTGGGGTGTATATAATCATTTATTGTTAAATCCACAAAAGGAAGTGCCTCAAAAACTGGTTCAGTGATTAATGTTTTTTGGGATCTTTTATGGTTTTTGGAGAATACAGAGATTAAATGTTGCCAGACAATCAGATTTTTCAAATTCAAATCAGTTTCGATTAAACCACACGTTGGGTACTTTATGAAACTGGGTAGAGATTTTTAAAATTATGAAGGGATTTGATAGAGCGAATAAGGAAAGATAATTCCCTCTGGTTTGGGGAACCAGTGATGAAGGGTCATCAATTTAAAATCGTCACTGAGAGTGAGGAGAGGGGTTAAGTGAAATTTCTTTACGTTGACGGTTGTTGCAGCTTGGAATGCTTTGCTACAGGGAGTTAACATTTCAGGTGTGGGTGAAGGGTCTATATCTGAAACATTGGGGTCAATTTTAACCCCTCCCCCAACCCGGCCCAGCGCGAATGGTGCATGATAGGGGTTAAGGTCAGGCCGAATCCTCTTACTGGCCTGAGGCCGCATCATTCCCGCCCGGCAACATCTTATCTTCACCAACTTTGAAGTCGGCCGAGGCTCCCACGGCAGGCAAGCGATGACTTATTTTAAATGTAAAAGTTGCAGCCCGATGACGTCATCGGTGTTGCGACATGATTTTTACAAAGACTCAGGGGAAGGCTCGCCCGGTGTCAAAGCCGCCAGAGAAACCTGGCCAGATGCAGCTGAGTGGCCAGAAGAGGCCAAGATAAGTAAAATATTTGAATCTTCGGAGGAGCAGGAAGAAACCTCAGGCCTCTCTTGCCCTGGCCCTCACTCTCCCGTCTCACACCGTAATCTGTTTGGGAATCCTCCCCCAGCACTTACTTTATGCCGGGGCCCATTCCCTTAAGCCCCGGTAGCAGATGGCTATTCCTGCTCCCGCCTCAATTCCGGCTCACGCCCGCTGGCCTTGACATCATTCCCACCAGCTTTGAGCGGGACACCGATGTCAATTATTCAAATATGACCCTTCAGTTAAAATCAGCCGGGCCTCCCTCCTTCATTCATAATTGCCGGGTGCACCATTCACTTCGGGCCTCCCATGCACCACGCCCCCCACCGTCCCACCCCCCCCCCCCCCACACCCCTTAAAATCAGGGTGTTTAACTCATCTGCTCTCTACACAGAATTCTGGTGTTCCCAGCATTTTCTGGTTTTGTTTTTAATAAAAAGATTTGTTGTGTATCAAAGTGCAGTAGCAGAAGGGCTGATTCCACGACTGGACACTCCCCCAGCTCAGAGCACTGGGAACGGGATCGCAGTTCCATGATGCCTGATTTTCTGTCCATTTGTGAAATCAGTCCAATTATCTATGATCCTGTTCTATGACGAGTGAGGATGAATGTTCGACCAGCTCGAGTTGTTGGGAAAGATATGAGATGACTTTGAATGGTATTCGAGATAGGTTTTAGTTACGTTCTTCTCCTCCAACTCTTTAGTCTTCGAAAGCAGTACATTAAAACCAAAACGCAACCGAGAGCCAGAAAGTAGCAACTTAATACGTACCAGGAGTGATGCATCACTGGTGAAGATGAGAGTAAAGGACCAAGCAGTGTCTGCAGCACAGAAAGCTAGGCGCCATCGGTTTTCCATTAATGGCCACTTTTACAACTACAAGGTATGAAGGGAGAATTCAATTCTTTTCTACAGAAATAAAATAAGTGCAGCTTGTGCTGTAAAGTCCAGTGTATGAATCACATCTGCTCAGCACAAAAACTGCACTCAGTTTGACCAGCATCCGATATGTTCCATTTTACAGTAAATGTTCTGATAAGAATTAAATGACTGCAATATGTCAGGGGTTTGAGCTCAATCTCCACTCCAGGACATGAGCATGTAATCTAGTCTGACACTTCAGTGCAGTACTGAGGGAGTGCTGCACTGTTGGAGGTGCTATCTGTTCAGGTGGATGTAAAAGGTCCCAAGGCACTATTCAAAAAGAAGCAAAGAGTTCTCCCATGTCCTGACCAACATTTATCCCTCAACTACCACCACCAACCAGGTTAACTAGTTATCTCATTTCCTGTTAGTGGGACCTTGCTGTGCGCAAATTGACCACTGTGTTTCCCTTTGTAACAACAGTGACTACACTTCAAAAGTACTTCATAAGCTGTGAAGCGCTTTAGGACATGCTGAAGATGTGGTAAGGTGCCATATAAATGCAAGTCTTTCTTTACAGTCAGCGGGAAATCATCAGAATTATACACTCACGGCCATGTCTGTCGGAAATCGTGGGCTCACTGCCCACCCCTAGTGCAGCAGCTCTCACGTACACCAGGGGTCACAATCAGTGAGGTTTGCCGTTGTGTTTTTTCAACAGCACTACTTACGGTTTAGATTATTCTCAACCATGTATCAAATACGGAAGATGATGTTTCAGCAGCAAAGATACCAGATTATAATCCAATCCATTTTTGGTAATATTTAACGAATTATTAAAACAAGAGTGACAAGGCACAATAGTCTTTGACAGTATCCTAGTCATTGCTTTGATTTATAATATCGCTTCTGTTGTCACAGTGTGAACCCATGCTGCACTGTAACATTACCTTTTAAATATTATCTTTTATTACAGCTTTAGATAGAAGTGGGAATGACTAAAAAAAGATGTTTCATGTGAGAAATTATTTGCTTGCTAATTAATCTCAGCTGGCAGAGGTTTTGAGTTAGTGACACCAGCAGATAACAGACTGCAGTGTGGCACAGTCAGCTCGTGGGGAATGAGAGTAAACATAGAAACATAGAAAATAGGATCAGGAGTAGGCCATTTGGCCCTTTGAGCCTGCTGCACCATACAATATGACCATGGCTGATCCTCTATCTCAATACCATATTCCCGCTCTCTCCCCATTGCCCTTGATGCCTTTTGTGTCTAGAAATCTATCTAGCTCCTTCTTGGATATATTCAGTGACTTGGCCTCCACAGCCTTCTGTGATAGAGAATTCCGCAGGTTCTCTACCCTCTGAGTGAAGAAATCTTTCCTCATCTCAGTCCTAAATTTCCTACCCTGTATCCTGAGACTGTGACCCCTCGTTCTGGACCCCCCAGCCAGGGGAAACATCCTCCCTGCATCCAGCCCTATCAGAATTTTATATGTTTCAATGAGATGCCCTCTCATTCTTCTAAACTCAAGTGAATACAGGTCGAGTCGACCCAATCTCTCCTCATACAACAGCCCTGCCATCCCAGGAATCAGTCTATGCACTCCCTCTATGGCAAGTATATCCTTTCTAAGGTAAGGAGACCAAAACTGCACATAATACTCCAGGTGTGGTCTCACCAAGGCCCTGTATAACTGCAGTAAGACATCCTTGCTCCTGTACTCAAATCCTCTTGCAATGAAGGCCAACATACCATTTGCCTTCCTAACTGCTTGCTGCACCTGCATGTTTGCTTTCAGTGACTGTGGTACAAGGACACCCAGGTCCCTTTGTACATCAACATTCCCCAATCTATCACCATTTAAATAATACTCTGCCTTTCTGTTTTTCCTTCCGAAGTGGATAACTTCACATTTATCCACATTACACTGCATCTGCCACGTATTTGTCCACTCACTCAACTTGTCTAAATCGCCTTGAAGCCTCTTTGCATCCTCCTCACAACTCACAATCCCACCTAGTTTTGTGTCATCAGCAAACTTGGAAATATTACATTTGGTTCCCTCATCCAAATCATTGATATATATTGTGAATAGCTGGGGCCCAAGCACTGATCCCTGCGGTACCCCACTAGTCACTGCCTGCCACCCCGAAAAAGACCCATTTATTCCTACTCTCTGTTTCCTGTCTGTTAACCAATTTTTAATCCATGCCAGTATATTATCCTCATGTGCTTTAATTTTGGACACTAACCTCTTATGTGGGACTTTATCAAAGGCCTTCTGAAAATCCAAATAAACTACATCCACTGGTTCTCCCTTATCTATTCTACCAGTTACAGCCTCAAAAGAACTCCAGTAGGTTTGTCAAACATGATTTCCCTTTCATAAATCCATGTTGACTTTGTCTAATCCCATTGCTATTTTCTAAGTGTCCTGTTATCACATCCTTTATAATAGACTCCAGCATTTTCCCTACTACTGATGTTAGGCTAACCGGTCTGTAGTTCTCTGTTTTCTCTCTCCCTCCTTTTTTAAATAGTGGGGTTACATTTGCCACCCTCCAATCTGCAGGAACTGTTCCATACTCTATAGAATTTTGGAAGATGACAACTAATGCATCCACTATTTCCATGGCTACCTCTTTTAGTACTCTGGGATGCACATTATCAGGCCCTGGGGATTTATCGGCTTTCAGTCCCATTAATTTCTCCCCCACTATTTTTTTACTAATACTAATTTCCTTTAATTCCTCCTTCTCACTAGTCCCTTGGTTCCCTAGCATTTCTGGGAAGTTATTTGTGTTCTCTTCCGTGAAGTAGAGCTTTTAAAACAAATCAACCTGCATTGATTCTGTTAGTCTGGGTAGGAATGAGAATCAATCCCAGACTGAAATGGTAGTGGTTTGACCGAATGAAAGTGAGGGGTGCTCAGGAGCTCTGATAAAAGTGGCAATGTTGCAATTAAAACATGACTTAAGCACAGTTTTGTTTCTGTGAGTAATAAAGACAGAACGGATTGACAATTATAAATTCTTTTAAATTAAAACTCCCTCATGTGAGATCCTGGTACTTTCTACATGACCAGTGTCACTAAACTGTCACCAGCAGAAAGTGAAATGTGCATGACAGCCACTTTGGAAACTGTCTGTGTTTGTCCATTCGATGGGTCTGTGTTGTTTCAGCAAAAGCGTGAAGCAGGGGCCTGAGTCTTTGTTACTTGTACTAGACCTGTCTGTCTTGCTGATTTGATGGGTGTAATGTGGGTAAAGGGGAAGGTGAGTCTAGAGAGTACTTCTTAGGGCTGATCCCTCAAGCTGGCACTTGCAGTCAGTGTGTCATGTATTGTGTGCCTGCTCTTTCCTGAGCTATGTTCCCTCAAGTGCCTGTTTCGTGGGAGTACCGGGTGGGTACCTATCCCCTTTTATAGCCTGGAAAAAAAAAGTTAAGAAACTTTGATTTTTTTTTTAAATGTCAAGTTTCTTAATTACAGAGAGGTGCATGAGGCTGGGTCTCCTCCCTGGTGGGGCTTTCTGTGACACGGCAGTTACCCCCACCCCCACAGGTAATAAACCCAACCTCGTGTACACCCCCCCCCCCACAAGTAATAGACCCAACCTCGTATAACCACCCCCCCCACAAGTAATAGACCCAACCTCATATAACCCCCCCCCCCACAAGTAATAGACCCAACCTCGTATAACCCCCCCCCCGCCCACAGGTAATAGATCCAACCTTGTGTACCAGCCCCCACAGGTAATACACCCAACCTCGTATGCCACCCCCCCCCACAGGCAGTAGACCCAACCTCGTATACCTCCCCCCTCCCCACACAGGCGATAGACCCAACTTTGTATACCCCCCCTCACAGGTAATAGACCCAACCTCATATACTCTTCCCCCCCCCCCCCCCCCCACAGGTAAGAGACCCAACCTCATATACTCTCCCCCCCCACAGGTAAGAGACCCAACCTCGTATACCCCCCCACAGGTAAGAGACCCAACCTCGTATAAACCCCCCCCCCACAGGTAATAGACCCAACCTCATATATCCCCCCCAACAGGTAATAGACCCAACCTCATATATCCCCCCCCCCCAACAGGTAATAGACCCAACCTCATATACCCCTCTCCCTCACAGGTAATAGACCTAACCTCCACCCCCCCCACCACCACAGGTAATAGACCCAACCTCCACCCCGCCCCCCCCCCCACAGGTAATAGGCCTAACCTCGTGTAACCCCCCACCGCAGGTATGAAAATTGGCATTGTTAAAATAAGATCAAACCAAATTTTTAACCAGGTATCTTGCCTCAAAATGAAAAGTTCTTCGCCTAACTTTCCTATCAGTGAAAATGGAATAAAAAGAGTTGGAATTAAATTCTATGCCTGTTACGTTGGTTCTGGAGCTGATTTTTACGAAATGCCCTTTAATGGGTCCCAAGCAATAATTTCTGTTTGTTTCAGACTGTTGGTGATATTACACTTCTTTAAATGGATACCAGCTCCCCGTTTGAAGCCTTTTCCTTCCCATAATTTTACGCTGTTAATTTCATTCCCATCGATATTTCTCATTCCCGTACTTAGGCTATTTTTCCTTCCACACATTACAAGAAATGACATCCCTTTGACTGTTCCTGAATGTGAGGTCACATTCATTTTAAACAGAATTGTATTGCTGGGGTTATGCTTTTAATGTAAAACATTTACCATTTTTTGCCTCCCACATTCATCTTCCAAACTATGGCCTAAAACACCCGACCTGAGAAGACTCAGAGATTTGGAGTGAGATTTACTCGTTATCATTTAAAAACTAGCAGCTCTCCTGTGGCTTTGCTCACAGTACAGATAACACGCTGTTTTATAACAAGCATTACACCCTGTCATGGTGTATTATTCTGCTGCTAAGATGCAGCTTCCTTTATCCTTTTACGGCCAAAGAGTCTAATTAATGAAGGACATCTGTGGTCAATTGGTGAGGAAAATTTACAGATTGTTGGCAGATGCTAGTAAATCCCCAGCTCCATGTTAGCATGAAATGACTGTCTCTCCTCTCTATACTTTTGACACCGAAGTGTGACTCGCACACGCACATGCATGCACACATGCACACACACATGCACACACATACACATATACACACACATGCACACGTGCACACACACGCGCCCACACATATATATACAAACACCTGCAATGCCACATGCTCACAGTTAGTCAGCAGACATGTTGTTTTATAACAATTGGGGTGTTATCAACAAAATGTGAAAGATAGGAAGTGTGACGGGAATGAAATGTGACACAGGAAGTGCATGCTATGATTCTTAATACATTATAGATATAGCTAAATTTTAAATGGGCTTGTAACCTCCTCGCATCTATTTGTCTTGAACCTTTCTCCTAAATTCTCCTAATATTGACAGTCCTTCAAACTGATGTGAGTGAATGCAAATTGCTGACACCAGCTCTGATCAGTGAACAGTGGAGGTTGGAACGTGTTAAGTTTACTCCTGATGATTGAGGTGTAGTTTGCCCTGCAACTTGACACTGACCAAACTTTACTGTTTATTCAGGTGGTACAGTTTACAACACAAATTGAGAAAGGACTTGTTCATCAACATCTAAATGCAACGAACACCATTAATCATTTTGCAGACAAACAAATTTTAGTTAAAGGACATCCTGAATATAATATATTATTCATAGTTCTTTGTTTGAAATTATAATTGGAAAAATTGGGTAAAATTTTCAAAATGATGTCAATCGGTGGTGGTGAGGATGGTCAGGAAATTCACATATGATTAATTCCATCTATCCAAACTAAAGGCCATAAAACCTTAGACTTGGGGCCTGGTCTCTGGGAGGCGAGACCTAGGGCGCTAAATTGGGCCACGTAGCACCCGTTGTTTCGATGCTACACAGCCTCTCGACAACCAAAATGGCATCTTGGACGCGCACGCACGTTTCTAGCATGACGTGCGCCGGACCCCATCTGGTATCGGAGTTAGCGCAGGCACAGATAACGAATGCCAGCTGCATGTAAACTAAGGAGAAAATGGCTTCAATCAGTGTGCAACACTGATTTAAAGTGATAAACACCATTTTGGCACTTAACGCTCAACCCAACACACAGCCTTAACCCCGACTATCTGAATGTGTCTTAGAGTGCCTGGAGGACGCCCCACCAGCGCTATTTATAGGGACCATGCAGGATTCACGGGTTAGTGGCTGGGTTATTGCTTCTGGCTGCTGATGCATTTGTAACTGTTTTTGGAGGTCACCTATGCTTGAATACTAGGACGCAGGGATATAGCCTAACGTTTAGAGCCAGGACATGCAGGAGTAAAGTTAGAAAATGCTTTTCCATGAAAAGGGTGGGAGAAGTTTGGAACTCTCTTCTGCAAACGGCAGTTGCTACTAGCTCAGTTGTGAATTCTAAATCTGAGATTGATAGATTTCTGTGAACCAAGGGTATTAAGGGATATGGAGTTAGGTCACAGGTTCGCCATGATCTTACTGAATGGCGAAACAGGCTCGAGGGGCTAAATGCCACTGCTATTTGCTGCCTCCTGATATGCACCACCTTCTCCTGCAAGAAAGTGGGACGTGTGTCTGGGTGATGTGCCTGTCATGGTTGAATAGCTGCCAGTGTGTGTGACCTGTGAGTTGTGGGTGGGCGGCTTGCAACAGTGGTAATGTGTGAGGGTGAGAGGAAGCATCTGATTGGAAGAGTTGAGTACTGATGGAAAGAGTTTGTTGGTATATGGGTGATGGGAGGTGTAGTGAGTGGAGGAGTGGATGCAGCTAGTGGTGCAGTTGGTAGGAGACGCCACTTGACAGTTGACCTCACTCACCTTGCCCACACAAAGCACTGAACTTCTTCCTGCACTGCATCCATGTTCATGATGCTGTGCGCCTGGCATTGACTTTGTCCCCAGCTGTCTCCCACTGTCTTTTGGGTATATGTCTGGAGGGCTTCTTGCCCCCCCCCACCCGTGGATATAGGATGTCCCTCCTTCTGTCCACCTCTTGCACCAATGCCTCTAGTGCATCAGCAGAGTACCTTGGTGCATGCACTTTCGCAGGCCTGGTACCAACTCAGATTGGCAGATTGGTGAGGTCTGGCATGCAGATTGCAGGATGTGGGATTTAGTAGTGCGCAACCTTTATTCAATGTTTTAACATAACTCATCAGTTTGTAAACATAGGGATGGGACCTGCATCTGTGTTTTACGTGTGTGATGTCTGATCTCCAGTCAGACTCCGTGCAGGCAGTAGACTGTTATTTTCAGCAAATAACAGGTACGAGCTACCTTTAAGAGATTTCTAAGAAACATCCTCCCTTTAAGAGATTGGGGCTTCAGTTGCTGGTGGAAAGTGCAAATTGCATTGAATCAACATGCAAGACCTGGAATGGAACCCTAACCCTAACCCTAATCCCGCCCCCAACCCACCGTTTTTTTACTTTTAAAATCGAGCCCGTTCTCAGGCCTGGAGGAAACTCTCATCCTGCCTGTGCAGGGATCACTTGGGAACGGGGTACTCGTGCATTATGCTGCCTACGCCCAAAAACGACCCTTATCCAACTTTTTTGCCCTTTAGTGTCTGGGATGAGTGGGAGAGGGGCCCTGGGATCTGGGAGCATTGGGGAGGGAGTGTCCTGGGGTCCGAGTGGACTGGAGGTGACCCTGGGTTCAGGGCACACTTTGAGGGGGGCCTTGGATCTGGGAGCCCTGGAGCTGGCCCTAGGATCCGGGAGTACTGGGAGGACGATCTAGATGTCTGTGAGCACTGGGATGTGAATTGCAGGAACCTGGGAATGGGACATTGTGGGCTGAAATCAGGCAGTATGAGGGTTTGGGGCCAGGAGAATGGGCTGCAACTGCCTTTGGCCACCCTGAAACCATCAGGTGCCTGGTCCCCAACTGTGTTCTCACTGGTCGACCTCCTCCCATCTGCCCGCTGCCCCTTCTCTGCCCCTTCCCCTTCCCCCCGGCCAGCACCACCAACGTCCGCCCCCACCAGCACCACCAGCTTCTTCCTCCCCAGTACCACCAGCCCCTTCCCCCCCAGTCACACCAGCCCCCTCCCCCCCAGTCACACCAGCCCCCTCCCCCCAGTAACACCAGCACCCTCCCCCCCCCCGTAACACCAGCCCCCTCCCCCAGTAACACCAGCCCCTTCCCCCCCAGTAACACCAGCCCCTTCCCCCCCAGTACCACCAGCCCCTCCCCCTCAGTAACACCAGGCCCCTCCTCCCCAGTACCACCAGCCCCTTCTCCGCCATACCACCAGCCTCTTCCCCCCCCCCAGTAACACCAGCCCCCTCCCAGTACAACTAGCCCCTTCCCCATCACCAGTACCAGCTCCTCCCTAGTATCACCAGCACCCCGCCCCCCCCCACCCCAGTCCCGCCACCTGACAGTTCCTGCCATAAATCATCCAGCACATTATTAGTGGTTTGCACCTCACAGGCAGCCATTGAATTCCTCTTATTACATTCATCAACTTGATTTTAGTTACGTGGATAAACTGGAGAAGCTCTGGTTGTTTTCTTTAGAGCAGAGAAGTTTGAGAGGAGATTTGATAGAAGTGTTCAAAATCATGAGGGGTCTAGACAGAATAGATAGAGAAAAACTGTTCCCATTGGCGGAAAGGTCAAGAAGCAGAGGACACAGATTTAAGGTGATTGGCAAAAGAACCAAGGGCGACATGAGGAAAAGCTTTTTTACGCAGTGAATGGTTATGATCTGGAATGTACTGCCTGAGGGGGTGGTGGAGGCAGATTCAATCATGGCTTTCCAAAAGGAATTGGATAAATACTTGAAAGGAAAAATATTGCAGTGCTATGGGGAAAGGGCAGGGAGTTGGACTAGCTGGATTGCTCTTACAGAGAGCCGGCATGGACTCAATGAGCCGAATGGCCTCCTTCCGTGCTGTAACCATTCTATGATTCTATTATTAAAAGAATATACCATGTGACGGAAATACAGTCCCCACCACTTACACCGTCCCTGTTTATCCCAGACAGCCGCCTATATCGGGCAAATGGCACTAGCCATTTCCCATTATCATAGGCGTCAATTACAAAGGCGCCACTTAAACCCGATTAAGCGAGCCAACTATTTCGGGCAGTTCAAGCAGCTGTTCGAGTGCAATTACCTGTCATTAAGTCCTTTCAGGCAACTCCAAATGACACACAAGCAACAAATCCTCTTAAAACTCAAGCTGCATTTACAGTATCTGCTGTAGTGGTGAAACTGACCAGAGGTGAAACTGACCAAACCGCAGTGTACTTCAGCCCCATTCAGCTCTCCATAGCTGAATAAAGCGAAAAACTTCCACCTCGTATAACTTGTCTGTAGCCAGCAATATTTTCCACAAACATAATTATAAGAAATATTTACAACATAGAAGTCCAGAAATCCTCTTCAGATCACCAACAGCAATTTCCGACTGGGAGCGGGAGAGAGGTGGAGAGACTGCCGGCAAGGAGCCAGTTCCTGACCGCTACTTCGATGAATCACATCCGTGAGAAAGAGAGAGGGGGTGGAGATCTGAACTCAAATCCCAGAGCAGACAGTACTTCATTTCTGAAGTTGTCAAAATTCTGCTTGAAATTGATGAAACCCAACATACCATCCACCGCATATAGAGGGCAAACCGAGTTCACTCAAATGTGCCTGCTGTAAACGATGGGGGCTATACCAGTTTAGGGCACCGCACCTCAGGAAGGATATATTGGCCTTGGAGGGGGCGCAGCGCAAATTGGCTGTGATGAGGGTGATGGAATCGTACTGAAAGGGCTGCAACTGTTCAATTCTTTCCCATGAAAATAAAAAATAAAATAGGGAGATTAGCCCCGATTTACCAAAGAGAATGGGGAGATTAGCCCTCCGTTTATCAGAGAATGAGGCGATTAACTCCCATTTAAAAAAGAGAATGAGGAGATTATCCCCCATTTAAAAAAGAGAATGAGGAGATTATCCCCCATTTAAAAAAGAGAATGAGGAGATTATCCCCCATTTATAAAAGAGAATGAGGAGATTAATCCCCAATTTATAAAAGAGAATGGGGAGATTAGCCTTCATTTATAAAAGGGAATGAAGAGAGTTGCCCCTGTTTATAAAGTAGAATGGGGAGATTATCTCCCATTTATAAAAGAGAATGAGGAGATTATCCCCCATTTATAAAAGAGAATGAGGAGATTAGTTCCCCCCCTCCCATTTATAAAAGAGAATGGAGAGATTAGCCCCCATTTATAAAAATGAGGAGATTGGCCCCCAATTATGAAAGAGAATGGAGATTGCCTCCCTTTATATAGGAGAATGAAATATACCCCCTCTTTATAAAAGTTAATGAGAAGATTAGCCCCCATTTATGAAAGAGAATGTGGAGATTAGCCCCTCTCCCATTTATAAAAGAGGATGAGGAGATTAGCCTCCATTTATAAAAGAGAATGGGGAGATTGGCTGCCCGTTTATAAAAGACAATGAGGAGTTTAGCCCCCATTAATAAAAGAGAATGGAGAGATTTGCTCCCGTTTATAAAAAAGAATGAGAAGATTAGTCCTCCCCCGCCCCATTTCTAAAAGAAATTGGGGAGATTATCCCCCTTTTATGAAAGTGAATGGGAACATTAGCCCCCCCCCCCAGTTTATAAGAGCAGAATCCATCGCCCAAGTGTTTTGATTGAAGTGCATTATAATTTATTGGCAAATGAGTACTGCATGTTGTAATTCACAACATAAAGGGGGAATTATAACTGCGAGCGGGCTTTGGCCGTGGTGGTGGGGGTTGGGGGCGGGGGGGGGGAGATGCGGAGAGCATCAAACACCCCAACGTCATCAACCTGAGGCCCGGGCTATTTAACTCGCACCAGAACTCCTTACCAAATGGACCATGGCATTTTGCTGTTTTATACAATATGTGCTTGCGGCTGTTTTCTTTGCCATGTGGTTTTTAGTAAAATAACAGCCATGTGTTGTAAAGCTCGTCATCTTTAAAAATATGGGCTTTGTGCTTTGCAGACATCCATCTTCACACCAACCAAAGGCTTTGTGACCACTGTGAGAATCAACAGCACATTGACCACGCAGGAAGTGATAGCACTACTGCTGCAAAAATTTAAGGTACATTTCTTAAAAGTTTTAAACAGCTTTGCAGTTTCTACTGGCCAGCCCTGAAAGCTATTTCCCCTCCCTCCCCCATTCCCAACTCCCTCACTCCTTCACTCCCCCATTCCCTCATCCTCCCCTCTCTCTGATTCTATGGGGGAGAGTGTCGGGGGAGGGGGAGGGAGTTAAATTGTTAAAAATGTGAAATCCGACCCCATCCCACCGTGAACGTGCCTACTTCCGGTTTTACCCGAGGCGGGTCGATCATTATTTTAGGTTAATGAGGCTCCGTTCCTAAGATTTTGACTGCCATTTGAATTTAATGGCAGTGGGCAGGGTTTCCCAGGACTTGGGAATCCCGGCAGTTGATGTGAGGCAGGTAAGTACTTTTCCAGCCCTCTTGTGGGCCAGAAGGAGCAGGACTGCTTCCCCCGGCCCCTCAAGCACATCTTTTGCCACGATCTCTCCTCCTCCTGCCCCCACACCCCCCGCCACGATTTGCAGATGCCCCCGCGATATTTATCTCTCCCCGCCGCGATCTCCCTCCCAATCTCTTCCTCCCCCCACCGCCCCCCCCAACCCCGGTTCTCTCCACTCGCAATCTCTTCCCTCCCCTGGGATCCCTCCCTCCCTCCTCGCTGCCATGCTCCGTGCCCCCACCAACCTCCGGTCTTCCTGTTTGTGGGGGATTGGGGGGATTTTTCCCCAGCTGCTGCCTTCTTCAGCAGGCTTTCCCACCCAGCAGCTGGCCAGCCTTCAATCTGGCCAGCAGCCAGGCGGGAAATGGAGGAAAAAAAATTCTAATGAGGTCCTTCGGTTAAGTTCAGCAGGATCTCCGCCTTTCCGGTATTTCCCGGTCGCTGACACGCGCCCCCGCTCCTTCCCCACCTCCACGTAAATATCTCTGTATCGCTGTCTCTGACTGTCTCGCCCCTATCTATACGGGGTGGCGGGGTGGGAGTGGGGGGTGGTGGTTGTAGTGGCCGGGAAACCCGGAAATGCGGAGGTCCTGTCAAGTTTAACAGCAGGTTCTTATTTTAATTTTTTTTCTCCATTTCCTGGCCGATAGCTGGCCAGATTGAAAGACCTGCGCTGGAAGGCCGCAGCCAGGGACCATTGAAGAGGGAGGGAAGGAGGAAGAGATCGTGGGTCAGGGGGGGAGATCGTGGTGGTGGTGGGGGGAAACAGATCACGGGTCAGGAGGTGATCAGGGGTGGGGGGGCTCAGATCGCGAGGGGTCGGCGGATCGTGGGGAGTGAAGCAGGTTTGCTTGGAGGGCCGGAGATAGCACTCCTGCTCCTTCTGGCCCACATGTAGTGCTGGAAAGACACTTACCTGCTGGTTCGGCCGTTCTCGCCTCCCTTCAGCTGCCGGGTTTCCCGAGCCCTGGAAACCCGACCTGCAGCTGCTAAATGTAAAAGTCTGTTAAATCTGAGGCTCGCAGCCTCATTAACATATTTAAATTACTGACCTGCCTCGCAAGAGCTGCTTACTCGCCTGACTCCCAACCTGCCTCCATTAAAACCGGATGTGTGCGTGTTCGAGGCGGGTTCGGGTCGGGTTTCAGCTTTTTGAAATTTTAACATATCCCCCTAACTCCCCGCAACTGTCCCACCTGTCGTGGGGAGTTAAAATTCCCCCCTCTGTCTCTCTCTCTCTCTCTCTGTCTCTCTCTTTTTCTTTTTCTCTTTCTCACTTTCTCACTTTCTCTCTGTCTTTCTCTCACCCTCTCTCTGTCTCTCTCCATCTCTGTGTCTCACTCTCTCGTTCTTTCTTTCTCGGTCTTTCACTCTTTGTCTGTCTTTCACTATCAAAAGTTTATGAAACAATCAGAATACTGTCACATTTTCTCTTACACACATGCACCACATATACACACATAGACACACGCAGACACACACGTGTGCACATGCAGGCACGCAGACACACTCATGCGCACACAGACATACACGCAGACCTATGCACGCACACATAGGCAGACACACATACAACAGGCATGATTTTATCGGGGAGTTGGGAAGGGGGCGAGGGGGTGGAATTCCTGACGGGAAATCCGGAAGTACGGATTTCCTGGACGTCCTTACGATTTTGACATAAGGGTGTCTTTTTTTTTGACGGTGTCCGGGATGCGAGCAGGTAAGACTTAGATGGGGGGGTCAGGGGTCATCGGAGGGTCAGTCCTTGGGGGGCTCAGTCATCATGGGTCATCGGGGGGGCTCAGTCATCGGGGGACGTCAGTCATCGGGGGTCTCAGTCATCATGGGACATCAAGGGGGGCTCAATTATCGGGGTGGGTCAGTCATCAGGGGGGTTCAGTCATCGGGGGTCTCAGTCATCGGGGACCATCGGGGGGGTCAGTCATCGGGGGTCATCGAGGGGTCAGTCATCAGGGGGTTGGGGTCGGGGGTGATTGTGAGGGGGGTTTGGAGATCGTGAGGGGGGTTTGGAGATCGTGAGGGGGGTTTGGAGATCGTAAGGGGGGGTTCGGAGATTGTGAAGGGCTGTCGGAGATCGTGGGAGTGGTCACTGCAGATAGTCTTGTTGGGCATTGGAGAAACACTCCTGCTCCTCCGGGCCCAGAAGCTGTGCTATAAAGGCACTTACTTACTGTTTCGGGCCTTCTCACCTCCTCTCACTTGGCGTGAAGTAGAAGGCCCGGGAATCCCGGCCCCCAGGGGTTAAAAACAAAAAATCTGTTAAAATGGAGGCCCGCAGCCTCCTTGAAAGTTTTTAGTGACCAACCCGCCTCCTGAGAGTGGGTTGGTCGCCCGTCCCTCATCCCGCCTCCATTAAAACTGGAAATGGACTGGTTGGGGGCGGGGGTTTTAGATTTTAAAAATTTTTACTGCCCCCCGCCCCCAACCCATCATTTTTCCGAGTTAAAATCATGCCCAACATCTCTGTGTTCCATAAAAACACTCATTATAAATTTTACCTCCATTAAGCTTTCAAATTTGTCCTCTAGATTTGCTTCAAATAATTTTGAAAAATTTTTAACCAAAAGTTGCCAGTAGCTGAACTATTCCTCACTATAGCTGACTGAATGGTTCTGATGCATCCTGAGAAATTAGGCACACTGCACATGATCAGATTGCTGAACCTGACTTCAGCTAACAATGTCACCGCTCTGGGCAAAACTATCAACTCCAAGCCCGGGCTTTTACTTCAAGCCTTCAATTAAAGCTTTAAAGAAGGCTTCATAAGATAATTCAGTGGATAAATTTAACAATGTTATTGTGAATTATATTATTTATTTTTTATTTTGCTTAATCCATTATTTTGGTTATTAGGAAGTTCAGTTATTGAGAAAAAATGTTCAAAAAGCATTTTGAGAGAAATATGGGCATCCATTGCCACAATCAGAATCAGAATGGAGATTTTCTATTAGAAATGTGGGATAGGAATTTATAATGCGAAAAGATGACACAAAAAGTGTGACAGAAATGTGACAACAGGAAGTCAAGTGGCACAGACAGAAAGTACTTGCAGGTGTAAGATTTTCAATATATTATAACTTCTTATATTTTGACATACCTTTATTTGATAACAGATAGAAAATGATCCTAATGATTTTGCACTATATGTCGTTCACGCAAGTGAAGGTAAGTTATCTGCATGATTTCTCTTTTTGCTTTTGGTTAGTTTTACATTAGAGTTCTAATACTTGGATAAATAACCATCCCTCTGTGTCTGAGATCACGAGGACCAGCCCCATTCTGCGTTGCTAGTTATCTCTAGATCTGGCACCACACGGTAGTTAAACATGCCTCAACCTCAGAAGAGCGTCTTCTACTGAACCAGTTAACTTTTGTTTTGATTAGTTGGTTTAGTCTCTATTTTCCTCCTTTGCAGTCCATTCTTTATAGGACATCCTCCTGTAGCCAATAGAGTGCAGTAGGTGAGGGGAGATATTGCAGCCTGTGCTGCTGATGCTGGCCCCAAATGAGCTGACCTCAGTGGATAATGACTCTGGGGCACCTCGCACCTAACTCTCATGATCCACTGGGAGTGCTGGGGCCACGATGTTGGGAGGCAGCAGCCGGTAAATGGCTACAGGCTAGCTGTTGTGCATCAGGCAATGGTCTGACACGGGGAGGGGAGAGGCCAGGTAGGGCTGGGAAGGTGCACAGAACTGAGGCCTAGCAGTGACCGGACAAGGGAGGTAGGAGTGCCTGGGGTGCACAATTTTTTAACAATTTGAGTGGCGGCTTATGTTCGTCACCTGATCCAAACCGGTGTTGTGCGGCTGGGGCCATACCATGCAGGGCTGCTTAATTAGTGTTAAACCCCAGGGCCTAATGAGCCCAGTGCATAGTGCCATTATCTGCCCCAAAATATAATCGCCCATAGCTGTTCCATGGCGGCTCAGAAGGAAGTCTGATCTGATAAGGGTAACAAGAATCATTGGGGGTTAAATTGGTTAACCCCCGAAAATGGGCGTGGGTATCATGTTGCGCGATTCACCCACGCCTGGTCGTTGAGATGCAGGCAGCACGTAATATTTGTGCTGCCTGCTAATCTACATGATTGCTGTGTGCAGCCAGCGCTACCTGCGCAGTGAGTGGCTGCACACACCAGCAGGGGGCTCCAATATCAGGAGTGGCCAGCATCAATTAAAGGCAGACTGCACCTCTTGAAGGGGAGGTGCTCTGTGGCTGCAGGAGGTGGTGTAAAGTGATTTGTGGGCTGAATGATATTGAGGAATGGCTGCACCTGCAAGAGAACGTGCACCAAGGTTCTCAGATGGTGCACTGGGGGTCTTGGTGAAGAGGTGGACAGACGGAGGGCCATCCTATATCCACAGGGGGGCAGGAGGCCCTCCAGACACATCCTCAAGAGGCAGTGTGGGGCTGTGGCGCACGAGGTCAATGCCAGGAGCATCACTCCACGCACATGGGTGCAGTGCAGGAAGAAGTTCAATAATTTGACACGAGTGGTCAAGGTGAGTGCGTTCAACTGTCACGTGGCATCTCCTACCAAGTGCATCACTAGCCTCATCCACTGCTCCACACACAACACCTCCCGTCACCGACCTACCAACAAACTCTTTCAATCAGTACTTAACCCTGCGAATCAGATGCTACATCTCACCCTCACACATTACCACTTTTGCAAGCCGCACATCCACATCTCACAAGTCACATACACTGGCAGCTATTCAACCATGACAGGCACAAAACCCAAACATCTTGCAGGACACTCACTGACACACTTCCCTCTTTCTTGCAGGAGAAGGTAAGAGCATAACAACAGGCAGCAGGAAAGACCTGGAGGAGGACAGGCGTGCTTACACGTCCTCACCCCCATGGAGGCGCTGTCCATCATTGGGCGGTCCATCGCTGAGGCCATGGCTACTGGTGGTGCTGGAGGTATCGATGATGAGGGTCTCTGTATACCTAATCCTCCTTCTCGCTTCCCACTTCTCCCTCAGCCCACAATCTTTTCTGACTCGTTCTGCAGATGGTGCGAGCATGCACATCTTACTTTCTCCTCTCCTGTTAATTGTATCATGTGATTCATAGCAATTAGTGTTAATTGTATTCAGGTGGTGTGTGTCAATTGGGGACTCTCTTGTATCCTTTTTATATGAGAGCTTATCTAGGGTGTGGTGCATGTGTAAGGGGGATCTCTGTGAATAAAGGCTTGGAAGCAACTGAGGACCAGGCTCTGGTATTCTATCCTTCACTACTTGGCTATCTAATTTATAATATCTCCCCTCACCACAACTCAATCCGTGTCCCTTTGTCATTTCAGATACCCGAGACCTGGAACCGGCACTGTCAGAGGAGGCAGAGGAAGATGACAGTGATGATGCAGACACACCTTCACTTGATCTTACACTCGCAGTCACCAGCTCAGATACTGACACTGCTCGTACTTTAGAGGCCAGGATAGAGGAGGGATCTGCACGTGGCAAGACATCGGGCACAAGTGCGCAGGAGCCAGGGCAGGGGGAACGGATACCACAGGTGCCAGCTCACCGGAAAGTGAGCTCGCACACTAGTTCTGCTGCCGAGGAGTCAGATGATGACTTTGATGGGCCAGGCTACAGAAGAAGGCTGATGGGCGTACACAACCAAATGCTTGGTGCACTGGAAAGCCTGCACACAATGTCAAGGGGCATGGAGAAGTCCAACTCCAACTTGGCACAGGACTTTGCGCAGAGCTTGGAGCCCATCCTTTCCTACATGGAACAGGTGGTCATCTCCATCAGCACACCGGTGGAATCCGCCATGATGCGGCGTCTGATGACCGATGTCTCAGCTGCCACTGCAGCACAAACAGCTTCCATCCAAGGTCTGCATGCTTCATTTGGAGCTCAGACTGCTGCTTTGGAAGCTCAGACTGTTGTGTTACAGGCTCAGGCTGCTGCTATTGTGGCTCTGGGTACCACTGTAGAACGGGGCTTCCAGAGCATCACAGCACTCCAGCAATCTGTTCTCCAGCAGATCACCAGGATTGCTGTGATGCTGCCATGGGAGAGTGGCAGTGGTGCCATGGGAGACGAACCTGCTGCCCTCTCTCGGGATGACAGCATTCCTGCTCCCACCCCTGCCACTCCACCAGTGCCCTTGCCGTTGCCTGTCAGCCAGCTAGCCCTGTGTGCTGCAGCCCAGGTCGAGATGGTGCAATCTGCAGCGGGGCCCTCCACCCCCAGAGCTGCTCAAAGTAGTGCTCCAAGGCCAGCCACACTCTCCTCCATTGAAGGTCAGCAGCCTTCCACCACCCATGCTTCAGCCACTGAGGATGCACCTCGTAGGAGCACTAGGATAGGTAAAGGCACAGGCATAGGTAAAGGTAAAGGGACAGGCACTAAAGGAATGCACAAGGGTGAATAGTCTCATTTTCTTTACTTTATTGCATATATTAATTGATAAATTTGGTGGTATCAATGTTGAGGATTTGGATTTGGATTTGGATTTGCGATTGATATTGGCTTTCATTTCTGCGATTAGCTAAGGGAGGAAGCAATGTGTAATCATAAGGACGATTTGATGGCCATGTGGGAGTGGAAAGTTAAGGAGTGTGGGACTGTTAGTGAATAGAAAGGTGTCTTTGAGGTTACTGGTTTCTCTCATTCATAATCTGATTATGCAGAGCCCTGACAGACAGGGCCTGTCTACCTTATTGCCTCCCTGCCTCTTCCTCCACTTCCTGCTGCAATTCCTTCTCCTCCTCCTCCACATCCTCCTCCATCTCTTCCTCCTCCTCCCTTTTCTACTTGCTTGTCCTGCTCAGCATGGCTTCTCTGCATGCTCCCATTCATGTTCAATTCCCAGAGGAAGCCCTAGCAGGCTACCCATGTCTGGAAGCAACATTGTTCAGCGCACTATTTTAAATGCCTCTAACTTTAAGACCACTCAGACCACACTCTATATAATATTGCAACTTTCTCCAAGTATAGGAAACTTTCACAAACACCTACAATTGTACCAGCAGCCAGAATAACTGATCACACAACTAACCTGTAACTCCTGCATGATCCCTTTAAATAGCGCTGGTGGAGGGTCCTTCATGCCCTTTAAATCCTGTTTAGTTGTGCGAGGTTAGGACAGTGCATAGGCTGGAGCGGGATGTTCGAAATTGGTGCCGACTGCTTCAAATCAGCGTTGCACACTGATCTACGTCATAATCTCCCTACTTTACATGCTGTTGGCGTTCATTAGGTGCATGAGCGCAGCCACCTTTACCAAGATGGCATCCTGCGCACATCACGCTGGAATTGTGCACCACATCGCGGATGCCATTTTCGGGGCTTAGGAGTCTGTAGCGCCTACACAACAGGTGCAACACGGCCCAATTTAACCCCCAATATTTATTTTCTCTAAAATGGAACTCCTCCCTTCCTTGTGGCGCCTCATCTAATGGGCTGACCAAAAAAACCATGGCACTCACCCAAATAAAGCATGTGAGTTTCAGACAGTGCGTCGTGCAATCTTCAGTCAAATTCTTAACCGTGTGAACCGTGTGTTCATTGCTCTCAAGTGCAAGCTAAGCTCAGTTGGCAGATCATTCACGTCTCAGTGAAAAGACTGTGGGTTCAGGCCTCATTCCAGGCCTTAAGCACATAATCTGGACTGACACTTCAGAGCACTACTGAGTGAGTGCAAATATATGGGCGAGGAGTTAAACCAAGGACCCAGAGTCAATTTTCATTTTAATTTTAATCCTACCCACCCTGCGGAAATTGGATCGGTGAACAGTTTAAAAACGAGCAGGTTACTTACCCGTTCAGATCCCGACCGTTTCCGATGTCAACCTGCAGGGTTTTGCAGGCGGATGAGACGCCGTCTAAAGCAGGTGGCAGCCTCATAAATTTATGCAAATCAGGGTCCTATTATGTCAGTAGGCCCCCGATGTGGTTTTAACCAGGGCCTGAGTGGGGAAACCGCTGCAGCTTTCCCACTCGGCAGAAGCAGGTCTGCAGACAGAAGAGGCCCTTCAGGTAAATCCAAAACTTTCCTCTGTGGGACCAGGATGGGGTGGAGGGCTCCACCAATCCCCACAAGGAAAGTTGCGGTCTCACTGCTGCGGACTCCCCACTCCCTCCCTTCTCTCCTGAAACCCCCGACCCGCCATTTACCTGGAAGCCGGCAGGCAGCCAAAGGCCTCGCAATCTTCACCTCCCGGCAGCTGCCCTGCAACCGCTTCTTACACGTTCCAGGTGGGAAATAGACCGCTGGTATTTAAATGAGGCCCGGAGTTAAAATCACAGTCACCTCCTGCTGCCTCTGCTGGGCGGGAAATTAACAACAACAAGAATTTATATAGCGCCTTTAACGTGGTAAAACATCCCAAGGCGCTTCTCAGGAGCGTTATCAGATAAAATTTGACACCAAGTCACAAAAGCTTGGTCAAAGAGGTGGGTTTTAAGTAGCAACTTAAAGGAGGATAGAGAGGCAGAGAGGTTTAGGGAGGGAATTGCATAACTTAGGGCCTAGGCAGCTGAAGGCATGGCTACCAATGGTGGAGTGAAGGAAATCGGGGATGCGCAAGAGGCCATAATTGGAGCAGCCCAGAGATCTCGGAGGGTTGTCAGGCTGGAGGAGGTTACAGAGATAGAATCGGGCGAGGCCATGGAGAGATTTGAAAACGTGGATGAGAATTTTAAAATCGAGGCTTTGCCGGACTGGGAGTGAGCACAGGGGCACTGGGTGAACAGGACTTGGTGCGAGTTAGGTTACGGGCAGTAGAGTTTTGGATGAGATCAAGTTTACAGAGGGTGTAAAATGGGAGGCTGCCAGAGAGGTTTCCTGCTTTAAACTCACTCCATATTAAAATCCTCCCCGTCCCGTGTTTCTGGTTAGGTGGATGATGAAGATCCCATGAAGCTATTGGAAGAAGAGCAGAGAGTTTCCTAGTGTCTTGGCCAACACTCCCCACTTCGGCCAAACACATATTACCCAGCCGCTCATCTCGTTATGGGTTCTGGGACCTTGCTGTGTGCAAATTGGCCTCTACATGCGTCAACATAATTACACTGGTTGCATTTCAAAGTAATTTATTGGATGTGAAGCACTTTGGGAAGTCTTGAGGACGTGAAGAGAAGCTCTATAAATGCATGATCTTACTTTGACATGTGCAGTTTGGCTCTCAGTGTAAAAGCTGCCGGAGTCAGATATGATGAGCTAAGCAAATGCCCCATTACTAACAAGACCGAGCCTGCAAAACCTTAAGGGCTGATACCCTGACTGTCGCTCCCAGGGAGTGTTGGTCGGGGAATCGCAGGCTGAGACGCCCTGATTTCCGCCCACCATTTTCCAGCTGGTACTCCTGTGAGTGCCACTCCTCGCAGGACAGGAGGGTCCAATCTGGGAATCGGCCCTTTATTTTTCTGCAGTTATATCAGCCAGCTCATTAATTGGATCCATTTCCTGCTGTCAGAGATTTACAGTACCTGTGTCTCAAGTCTTACTTGACTCGCAGTGAAATAATTAATTAATAGGAATGACCGTGCTCTATTTGTGGTTATCGATTTGTGACATATTTGTGTTTTAACCAATTAATTGATATATTTATAATGATACAGATAATAATGTCAGAGTGTAATCTGGCCATTTGTAGCATCTATGCTGCATCTCATCGAATCATAAAACATTTTACAGAAAAGAAAAAGCTTAAGCGCACAGCGTTCCCATTGTGGGAGAGACTGCTTCATGGGCCATCACGGAAAATTGTGAAAATATTTTTAATGGACAAAGATGCAGAGGAAATCAGCATTGATGTAAGTAAGATTTTAGAAACAAGCCCCCAAGATTATCCTCAGCACGTCAGTGACTTCAAAGCCCTGCATTCTAACTCCTAGTAATTGTTATTGCTTCTCACAGGTGGCTCAGTATATCAAGTTTGAACTTCCTGTTTTAGAAGCAATTCTCCAGAAACTAAATGAGGAAGAGGAAAAACACATCAGAAATACCCATCTGCGGTAATATTTTTATTATTAGTCTCCCCTTTTACAAAAAATCCAATTACTCTGTAGTAATGTCACAATATTGTTCATACCAATATTGTTAAACAAACTTTAAAAAGAATGTTTTAAACACCAGTCTATTCCATAGACATCTAGGGTGATTTTGTCTCACTACAGCCCTGTTTTTAAATGTAAATGGGGCGGAACTGGGATGGAAATTGGAGGGAAAGAAGTGCCTACTTACTGCTGGAGGTCCACTCGTTCCGATTTTTAGACAGACCGCAACCAACGCTCCTGCCAGAAATAGGTGGGAGCATCGTGAATGTATGCAAATCGGGGTCAAATTACATTATCAGATTCCCAGCGCCATTTTGGTATCAATCTGCACTATCAACACTATTTCCTCAGCCCGCCCACAAACCATGTGCGGTACAGGGCGGGAGGGGTCATTTCCAGCAATCTACAAGAATCCTCACCTGCTCTGCAAAGGTTTATGAGACCTTTTACTGGCAGTTTAAAGTGGATTTTGGTAACTTACTCCATTTTAAAGTAAAATTGTAATGGCTGTGGAACCTTCAGGAATCTGGCAAAGCAATTTTTAAAATGGACATCTTTCTAGCAAGAGGAAGAGGAACAGCAGCAACAGGTGGAAGGAGCACAGGGAGCTGCAGCTGGAGGGAGACAGCGAAATGGAGGCGAGTTCAAAAGAATTCTTACCCTCCCAACACAGTCTATCAGCCCAGAGTAACGTTTCTGCACTTCTCAGAGCAGCAGTGCATAAGGAGGCTGCCTTTCCCCAAGGAGGCTGCCTTTCCCCAGGGAGGCATCCGTTTCCCCAGAGAGGATGTCTCGTGAATGTTCTGCCTGTCTTCAATTTTAACCTACGCTTCTGAGCAGGCAACTGCCTGAAACTGATGAGGTCCTTCTTTAAATATGCAGATTGGAGTCTGATGACTTCATTGGGCCCCACCTGTGATTTTAACTGCAATCTAAGCGAGGAACTTGCTGCGGTTTTCCCGCCGTGTAAAGTCAAGTAAGAAGAAGATCACGAAGCAGAAAAGCCGGTTCAAAGTGAGCTGTTTACTTACCTTTGTGGGGCCAGGAGGAGCAGGTGTGCCCCTCAGATCACATAGAAACATAGAATCATAGAAAATAGGAGCAAAAGTAGGCCATTTGGCCCTTCGGGCCTGCTTCGTCATTCAAAATGATCATGGCTGATCGTCTAACTCAGTACCCTGTTCCCGCTTTTTCCCCCATATCCCTTGATCCCTTTAGCATTAAGAAATATATCCATCTCCTTCTTGAATACATCTAATGACTTGGCCTCCACTGCCTTCTGTGGTAGAGAATTCCACAGGTTCACCATCCTCACCATGAGGAAAGTTTAGGCCTCCCATACCCGGACTACTCTTCCGCGCACCCCCCCCCCCCCCCCCCCACCATTTCCGTTCTGCAAGACCCTCCTGATAGCCAAGGATTGCCTGAATTTCCGGAGGCTAGGAGCCACTTCCAACCTACTTCCGCCCTTTCCAGGCAGGAAGTCGGCTTGCGGCCAATGGTTAAAATCGCCGAGACTTCATTCTGCTAACTGAAACCAGCTGACCGTTAAAATTGCCCCCCAATGTCTTGACTTAAGAATTTAGACAGCTATCAACTTGCTTCATCTTTAAAATCAGTGTACCTTCAATGCTGACCATTTGATTAAAGAATTCTATCTGTGCTGTATTTCAGGTACAAAGTGGAGAAAACATCTTTGATCCGGCAGCTGCAGAGACGGATGATAGTGAGGGCAGAAACTTCAGTTTAAGATACAGACCCATCACCAAGAAACTGGATGTCAGGAAGCATCGATATGTAATCAGCGTCAATCCCAGTGTGTAGCAGTGCTCCATTTTAATGGTGATGCCACACTTTCCAGAACCATTGTACTTTCCCCAAACTTTTCCAGTTGTGAAATTATTGGCGCAGATTTTCCTGGGGACTTGTGTCATTTTAATGCATCCATGGCGTAGGGACCCTTGAACAGCACAAAAGGCAATTGTGGAGTAGGTCACTTAAGCCATTAA
The DNA here is from genome assembly GCF_035084215.1 of Heptranchias perlo. Taxonomy (NCBI): domain Eukaryota; kingdom Metazoa; phylum Chordata; class Chondrichthyes; order Hexanchiformes; family Hexanchidae; genus Heptranchias; species Heptranchias perlo. The sequence goes on along the minus strand of NC_090328.1, from coordinate 95,092,454 downwards.
TTGTGCCGCTCCATATTTTCCTGGT